>NC_092150.1:18866280-19466280 GCF_045791955.1 Oncorhynchus clarkii lewisi | reverse complement strand
CTTGGGTTGTGCCGTGGCGGAGATCTTTGTGGGCTATACTCGGCCTTGTCTCAGGATGGTAAGTTGGTGGTTGAAGATATCCCTCTAGTGGTGTGGGGGCTGTGCTTTGGCAAAGTGAGTGGGGTTATATCCTTCCTGTTTGGCCCTGTCCGGGGGTATCATCGATGGGGCCACAGTGTCTCCTGACCCCTCCTGTCTCAGCCTCCAGTATTTATGCTGCAGTAGTTTATGTGTCGGGGGCTAGGGTCAGTCTGTTATATCTGGAGTATTTCTCCTGTCTTATCCATTGTCCTGTGTGAATTTAAGTATGCTCTCTCTAATTCTCTCTTTCTTTCTCTCTCTCGGACGAGCTGAGCCCTAGGACCATGCCTCAGGATTACCTGGCATGATGACTCCTTGCTGTCCCCAGTCCACCTGGTCGTGCTGCTGCTCCAGTTTCAACTGTTCTGCCTGCGGCTATGGAATGTTGACCGGACGTGCTACCTGTCCCAGACCTGCTGTTTTCAACTCTCTAGAGACAGCAGGAGTGGTAGAGATACTTTCAATGATCAGCTATGAAAAGCCAACTGACATTTACTCCTGAGGTGCTGACTTGCTGCACCCTCGACAACTACTGTGATTATTATTATTTGACCATGCTGGTCATTTATGAACATTTGATCATCTTGGCCATGTTCTGTTATAATCTCCACCTGGCAGAGCCAGAAGAGGACTGGCCACCCCTCATAGCCTGGTTCCTCTTTAGGTTTCTTCCTAGGTTTTGGCCTTTCTAGGGAGTTTTTCCTAGCCAGCGTGCTTCAACACCTGCATTGCTTGCTGTTTGGGGTTTTAGGCTGGGTTTCTGTACAGCACTTTGAGATAGCTGATGTACGAAGGGCTATATAAATACATTTGATTTGATTTGAATGCGTACTTTGGGTAAAGGAAATTGTGGCTTTGATTTGCAAACATTGTTGTGCAAATCTCTCTTCATCCACCATCAACACCAACAACCTCTGCAATCCTCCTCCATCCCATTGACCTTCTGATTTTGTCACTGTATTCAAAAATAATTCTCAGCAAATAAACACGGTAGACTTCCCTAGCATTCTTCTTGCCAATGTCCAGTCTCTTGACAACAAGGTTGATGAAATCCGAGCAAGGGTAGCATTCCAGGGGACTCAGAGACTGTAACGATGGCTTACTGTTTCTCCACGCATCGCGCAGACAGGAAAAAACATCTTTCTGTGCGGGGGCGTATGCCTTAACTAACGTGACATGGTGCGATGAAAGAAACATACAGGAACTCAAATCCTTCTGTTCACCTGATTTAGAATTCCTCACAATCAAATGTAGACCGCATTATCTACCACCTCTTATAATCACAGCCGTAATCCCCCCCCAAGCAGACACATCGATGGCTCTGAACGAACTTTATTTAACTCTCTGCAAACTGGAAACAATTTATCCGGTATGGGGATTTGGCTAATCTGAAAACAAGACTATCGATTGCGCAACCAGGGGAGGAAAGACCTAATTGTTACTCTAACTTCCGCGACGCATATAAGGCCCTGCCCCGCCCCCCTTTCGGACACCACGACTCCATTTTGTTTCCCACGCTGAGGTCTGTCCAACGCTGGTCCGACCAAGCTGACTCCACACTCCAAGACTGCTTCCATTGGACTGATTTGAACGTGCGTTGAAGTGAAACCGTGGATTGATGGCAGCATTCGTGTGAAACTGAAAGCGCGAACCACTGCTTTTAATCAGGGCAAGGTGTCTGGTAACATGACCGAATACAAACAGTGCAGCTATTCCCTCCGCAAGGCTATCAAACAAGCTAAGCGCCAGTACAGAGACAAAGTAGAATCTCAATTCAACGGCTCAGACACAAGAGGCATGTGGCAACAGGAAGAAACCCAGCCCAGTCACGGACCAGGATGTCTTGCTCCCAGGCAGACTAAATAACTTTTTTGCCCGCTTTGAGGACAATACAGTGCCACTGACACGGCCTGCAACGAAAACATTGCCGAGGTGAGTAAGACATTTAAACGTGTTAACCCTCGCAAGGCTGCAGGCCCAGATGGCTTCAGAGCATGCGCAGACCAGCTGGCCGGTGTGTTTATCAATCCCTATACCAGTCTGCTGTTCCCACATGCTTCAAGAGGGCCACCATTGTTCCTGTTCCCAAGAAAGCTAAGGTAACTGAGCTAAATGACTACCGCCCCGTAGCACACATCCGTCATCATGTGCTGTGCAAATATCACCTCCACCCTACCTGACACCCTAGACCCACTCCAATTTGCTTACCGCCCAAATAGGTCCACAGACGATGCAATCTCAACCACACTGCACACTGCCCTAACCCATCTGGACAAGAGGAATACCTATGTGAGAATGCTGTTCATCGACTACAGCTCCATTCAACACCATTACCCTCCAAGATCCTTCAACTGACTGGACTTTGTGGTGAGGGTAGGCATTTCCTCAACACTGGGGCCCCACAAGGTTGCGTTCTGAGCCCTCTCCTGTACTCCCTGTTCACCCACGACTGCGTGGCCACGCAAACTCAATCATCAAGTTTGCGGACGACACAACAGTAGGCTTGATTACCAACAACGATGAGACGGCCTACAGGGAGGAGGTGAGGGCCCTCGGAGTGTGGTGTCAGGAAAACAACCTCACACTCAACGTCAACAAAACTAAGGAGATGATTGTGGACTTCAGGAAACAGCAGAGGGAACACCCCCCTATCCACATCGATGGAACAGTAGTGGAGAGGGTAGCCCATCGTGAGTTGTCACCAAAAGCACTCACAAACTTCTACAGATGCACAATCGAGAGCATCCTGGCGGGCTGTATCACCGCCTGGTATGGCAACTGCACCGCCCTCAACCGTAAGGCTCTCCAGAGGGTAGTGAGGTCTGCACAACGCATCACCGGGGGCAAACTACCTGCCCTCCAGGACACCTACACCACCCGATGTCACAGGAAGGCCATAAAGATCATCAAGGACATCAACCACCCGAGCCACTGCCTGTTCACCCCGCTATCATCCAGAAGGCGAGGTCAGCTCCTCTATATCATTTTTATCAAGTACAATACTTTACCTAGAATACAAGGGTTGGATTTGCACTAAACAATTTCATATGTCAGAAAAATCATGTACGAAATCTGGCTTATGGTTAGCCTCATATATATTATCTACTGGGATCATTGTCCACCATGATGAAATTGGGAAGGGACTGTGGATCTGTCTCCTTCCGCTAGTATGTTCGTACTTTCATCACATGTGATATCTCAAGACAGCACTGGCCCGATTTTGACAAAACTTGGGTGAATGATCCGTCTTGCCATAGAGATCTGGCATTTACAAAATGACATTGATTGGCCAGATGGTGGCTCTATAACAAGTAATTGAAAATGCAACATTTGAAAGGTAACGTTTAAACTAAAGTCATGAAATTCGGGTCAATAGGTCCTTCTACTTACAAAGAACAGATTTGCCTCAGGGACCCATAAGGTCCGGCATGATGGACTTTCCGCATTTTGTGAAAAACACTTGCAATAAACTTGATATGTGGCATCTCTGGACAGTCTCTCAATGCAATATTTCCCAGACTAGTACCTAAAACAATGTGTGAGTTTAGCTATTCTCTGCTTCAGATGTACAATGACAAGGGCGCATTGCACATGCCCATAAGGCCACTAATGTTATTATACTGTAGGCCTATGGCTGCATTGGTGATGCATGCCAATATAATAACCTGCAAAATGGGTTCACATGGCTGATATCCTGAGACAGAGTGACAATCAATCAAAACAGATTGGAAAGCTCACAACTGGACAAAAAGCTCATGCTAATTTGAAAAAGCAACACAGAAACACAGACAAATTAAAGACAGATCCCCTTCACCCCTTTTTATTGCAGAATTGTGACCTGTGATTAATGAACATTGACGCTAGTTCATCTTGAATAACAGTATTAAGTTAACAATTTAAACAAGTTTAACAACTTTACTTCAATGAATCAACAATGAATGAATCAACTCAGTTTATTTGTACATTTTGAAATGACATGTTAACTTGTTCGTACATGTTAGACATCTTAGTAAGTAGGCTATTATTACTAAAGCATACTTTCAGTTGAACAAAAACTAGTCCATACCAGAGGTGGCCAACCTTGCTCCACACCCTGATCTACCTGGTGAGCAGACTTCTATTCCAGCCCAGCAATAATACACATTTTTATCAACTCTTTAGGTTCGATAAGTTGTATCAGGTGTGTTACTACTGGGCTTGTACAGATGCCTGCACACCCAGCATAACTCCAGGAGCAGGATTGGTCTGCTTCAGTTGTAATAGGTTTGAAGCCTACATTGTGTGTGAATTTTAACTGTATTGTTGTATACAACCTTTGCTAACATAAGCACACATACAACCCATGGCATACAAGAATGTGCCAGCAGTCTCTTGGGACATCCATTGGGACCACTTCATCTGAGGACAGACTTTCAAAGCTCGCCATATCTGAGTACAGAAAACATAAAAAATAAACAGGATTCATTATATTACAATTAGCAAGACAACCATGACTAGTATGTTGCTATTATCTCACTGTCTTCATATTTTTCCTCTCTATGGACTAGACCTGGAGAAGCTTTTCATAATGTCCCGCCTCAAAATTACCTTCCATATACAGTGCATTCGGAAAGTATTCAGACCCCTTGACTTTTTCCACATTGTTACATAACGGCCTTATTTAAAAATGTGTTAAATTATTTTTTCCTCATCAATCAACACATAATACCCCATAATGACAAAGAAAAAACAGGTTTTTAGAATGTTTGTAAATCAAATAGTTTTTTTCCCTCCTCAATCTACACACAATATCCCAAAATGACAAAGCAAAAACAGGTTTTTAGAAATGTTTTCTAATTTATTAAAAATAAAAAACTGAAACAACACATAAGTATTCAGACCCTTTACTCAGTACTTTGTTGAAGCTCCTTTGGCAGCAATTACAGCCTCGAGTCTTCTTGGGTATGACGCAACAAGCTTGGCACACCTGTATTGGGGAGTTTCTCCCATTCTTTTCTGCAGATCCTCTCAAACTCTGTCAGGTTGGATGGGGAGCCTCAATGCACAGCTATTTTCAGGTCTCTGCAGAGATGTTCGATCAGGTTCAAGTCTGGGTTCTGGCTGGGCCACTCAAGGACATTCAGAGACTTGTCCCAGCCATTCCTGCGTTGTCTTGGCTGTGTGCTTAGGGTAGTTGTCCTGTTGAAAAGGTGAACCTTCGCCCCAGTCTGAGCTCCAGAGCCCTCTGAAGCAGGTTTTCATCAGGCCAAAGAGTTCAATCTTGGTTTCATCAGACCAGAGAATCTTGTTTCTCATGGTCTGAGAGTCCTTCAAGTGCCTTTTGGCAAACTCCAAGTGGGCCGTCATGTGCCTTTTACTAAAAAGTGGCTTCCATCTGGCCACACCACCATTAAAGCATGATTGGTGGAGTGCAGCAGAGATGGTTGTCCTTCTGGAAGGGTGTCCCATCTCCACAAAGGAACTCTGGAGCTCTGTCAGAGTGACCATCGGGTTCTTTGTCACCTCCCTGACCAAGGCCCTTCAAACCCGATTGTTCAGTTTGGCCGGGTGGCCAGCTCTAGGAAGAGTCTTGGTGGTTCCAAACTTCTTCCATTTAAGAATGATGGAGGCCACTGTGTTCTTGGGAACCTTCAATGTTTTGGTACCTTTCTCCAGATCTGTGCCTCGACACAATCCTGTCTCGGAGCTCAACTGACAGTTCCTTTGACCTCACAGCTTGGTTTTGGCTCTGACATGCACTGTCAACTGTGGGACCTTATATAGACAGGTGTGTGACTTTCCAAATCATGTCCAATCAATTGAATTTACCACAGGTAGACTCCAATCAAGTTGTAGAAACATCTCAAGGATGATCAATGGAAACAGGATGCACCTGAGCTCAATTTTCGAGTCTCATAGCAAAGGGTCTGAATACTTATGTAAATAAGGTATTTCTTTTTTTTAAAGCAATTTGCAAAAGATTCTAAAAACATATTTTCACTTTGTCATTATAGGATATTGTGTGTAGATTGATGAGGATTTTTATTTATTTAATCCATTTTAGAATAAGGCTGTAACGTAACAAAATGTGGAAAAAACAAAGGGGTCTGAATACTTTCAGAATGCACTAGTAGTCTTTTCCTTTTTCTGACAGCTGGAGCAGCAAATCCTTTCACCCTCTTCCATTGCTGTTGTTATCTACAAATGCATTTGGAGCATGTGTTTTTAATTTACAGTGATAAATAAGCCTACATCAAGATAACAAGCTAATAGGAATTTAGCTAGCTGAAGATATTTCACTTAGCTAGCTATACAGTATGTACAGTTGGCTAGCTAGCTAGCAGCTCATTAACCCACACAGAGTGGGCCTTCCTATGCTAGCTAGCAGCTAATATATAGTACATTGTTTATTTTTTTCATTTTCAAAATGTATACTTACTAGAATACATTCACACCTATGCCCTTGAAGCGGCCAGTCTTTTGCAGCGAAGAGTTGACAAGCGGAGGCCCTTTTCAGGTCAAACAACAAATTCAGCAGAAGTTCCACCCCCATTAATCTTCAAATTAAGGCACACAGAGAAATGTGCGCTGGATTGTGGGAAGATGAGCGGCGAGAACCCTGCTAGTGGAGCAATACAAAAAGTTGAGCTCTGCTCTACTTTATGCAAATTGAAAACTAAATTAAGTGAAGCGTTGGAGCGAAGCGTTGTCAAGAGGAGGCACCACCTCTGGTAGAAACCAGAGTGGCACCTGTTATCATACCATTATACCAGGCCCCACACGCAGAAATATCAGCCCACAGAGAGAAGGACGAGATTTAACTTCACTCAACTTTCTAGAGCAATGGTCACCAAGGCATTCCTAGTCAATTGCCAAACATTTCTGTAAAAAACCCAAAGATAAAGCCTTGTGTTCCTTTTTTTGTTGGCGGTAGATGCACCCGATTCAGCTGCCCCGCGCCGAGTAGGCAAACTGTTGCCATTGTGAATCATTTCATGTCTGAAGGTACAAACTCTGCCTTCCCAGCGGGCCCAGAGAGCAAATCAAGTGCACTATAAGCTTACCGCTGGCCAATCGGATGGCTCAGATTATAGTGTCTGCAGTAACATAGCAGGCATAAGAAATCTACAGCAAAGTTGATACTGTGATATTTCCAAATGTTTCAAACTATGACTACAGAAAGACTGTCAACGAATACAGCTATGAGCTGCTGTTTTTATGAGTTCATGTTTAAGTTCTTACTCAGCACTGTCAACACTTTGTATTCAACACTTTTATTAGCCATAAAATGCGCTTTCTTCCTATTTCCACTCAGCGCTACAACAAGCACTAAAGCAGTAATGAATGAGTAGGTAAGTTGATCTGTAGGCTTCCGTTGTTATTATTAGCGGCTTGGGTCTTTTTTAATATCAAGGAATATTTCACTTTCTCTGTTCATAAGAGTAACAATATGAATTTGTGCATGAGGCAGAAATAATGCGATGTGACTCGAGTTTCGCCATCAGCTGAAGACGGTGTCCCTTTTTGGTTAGTGTCAGTGGAGGAAAGGGAGAGCGGAGGGCTGTTGAGTGGCGAACCCTCAATCTTCTGCTCTTTCCCTCTGCTGAGACAGACCATCAGATGCATGCAACATCAGCCCAGTAAAATATAAAGCAAATTATTTAAATCTCAACTTGCATTTTGACTCAGAAAGTGATCTTGACCTAGAAAAGGTTGGTGACCACTTCTAGAGTTGTCCCTGTTAACACTTTCAACATTTCTCTTTACTGTGGCAATTGTGATCGAGTCAACGTAATATTAGCCACTTTCAATTCAACATACCGAAATAAAACTAACTATGCAAGAGATTTTGTTGTAAGCAGAACACATCGGAGTAGGATTCTATTGCATTGACACCAGTGAATGGGAATGGAGCGGAGCTGGAGTGGAGCATGCCCAATTTGACTGGTCTGAGGAGCAAGGTTCTCAAAGGCTGGAGCGCCAGCTTCTCGCACCTTCCAATTTCCCTCCAGTAGCGCTCACTTCATGAGCTCAGGGCCTGCACCGGCCCAGCATGCATTTGTAGTCTACTTGTGTGCTGCTATAGACCCTTGCTTTAGCTACTGTCATGGAGTTCGCTCAATATTTTCAGAAATAAACTGATAGAACACACACGTGCTAAATCAAGGTGACTTACAAAGATGAGGACCGAGAGCAAGAAAGGGAGTGTGGTGATGTAATGTCCACAACTAAAGAATCGTTGTGGAATCTGAATAGACACATATCCCCAAGGCATGATGGTGTACTTAATATGTGCACATGCTAAAAGAAAGGAACGAGGTGTGTCATTGTAGCAAAGTATTTATAAACTAATAATCAGATCTCTTCAACGTTTCGTTCAGTTTTGACAGGAGGGAGACTCCGGAAGCGCTGGACAGGCGGGAGCACCTGGAGGGAGGAGACGGAGAGACAGCCTGGTGCGTGGGGCTGCCACAGGAGGCCTGGTGCGTGGAGGAGGCACCGGATGAGACCACCGAGCCTGCACAACCTGTCCCGGCTGGATACTCCCCGTAGCCCGGCAAGTGTGGCGGGGTGGAACAGACCGCACTGGGCTGTGCTGGCGAACCAAGGACACCGTGCGTAGGTCTGGTGCCATATAACCCGGGCAGAGGAGACGCACTGGAGACCCGATGCTCTGAGCCGGCTTCATTCCTCCTGGATCGATGCCCACTCTAGCCCGGCCGATACGAGGAGCTGCGATGTAGCGCACCCACGGTAAGCACGGGGAGTTGGCTCAGGTCTCCTACCTGACTTAGCCACACTCCCCGTGTGCCCCCCCCCAAGAAATGTTGGGGCTGCCTCTCGTCCCTGTTGTGCTGCCGTGCTAAACTCCTCATATCGCCGCCGCTCAGCTTTAGCTGCCTCCAGCTATTCCCTGGGGCGGCGATATTCCCCAGCCTGTGCACAGGGTCCCTTACCGTTCAAAATCTCCTCCCATGTCCAGGAGTCCAGAACTCTCTGCTCCTGGTTACCACGCTGCTTGGTCCGGTTGTGGTGGGTACTTCTGTCACGATCGTCGTAGGTGGAAGAAGGAGAGGACCTAGGTGCAGTATGGTAAGTGTTCATGTTGTAAATTTAATCAAAACTGAACACTAAACAAAATAACAACGAGGAATAACGAGAACGAAACAGTTCTGTCAGGTGATACACACAAAACAGAAAACAACTATTCACAACTCAAGGGCGAAAATCCGGCTGCCTAAGTATGGTTCTCAATCAGAGACAACGATTGACAGCTGCCTCTGATTGGGAACCATACCAGGCCAAACACATAGAAATACAAACATAGAAAAAAACATAGAATACCCACCCACATCACACCCTGACCAAACTAAAAATAGAAACATACAAAGCAATCTACGGTCAGGGCGTGACACACTGAATATCCCTTTGAGCATGGTGAAATTATTAATTACATTTTGGATGGTGTATCAATAGACCTAATCACTTCAAGGACACAGGCGTCCTTCCTATCTCAGTTGCCAAAGAGGAAGGAAACCGCTCAGGCCAATGATGACTTTAAAACAGTTACATAGTTTAACTACAGCATTGTAGCAAAAAAAAAGTACTTTATCCTGAATACAAAGTGTTATGTCTGGATCAAACCAATGAGTACCACTCTTCATATTTTGAAGCATGGTGGAGGCTGCAAATGTGTTATTGGTATGTTTGTCATCAGCATGGACTAGGGAGTATTTTTTAAATAAATGAAACGGAAGAGAGCTAAGCACAGGCAAAATCCTAGAGGATAACCTGGTTAAGTCTGCTTTCTTGTGAGACAAATTCACCTTTCAGCAGGACAATAACCTAAAACATTAGGCCAAATTTACACTGGAGTTGCTTACCAAGACAACATTGAACATTCCTGAGTGGCCTAGTTACAGTTTTGACTTAAATTGGCTTGAAAATCTATGGCAAGACCTGAAAATGGTTGTCTAGCAATGTTCAACAACCAATTTGACAGAGCTTGAAGAATTTTGAAAAGAATAATGTATAAATATTGTACAATCCAGCTGTGGAAAGCTCTTAGAGACTTACCCAGAAAGTCTCACAGCTGCTATCGCTTCCAAAGGTGCTTCTACAAAGTATTGACTCAGGGGTGTGAATACTTATTTATGTAAATTAGATATTTCTGTATTTAATTTCCCCCAAATAATCTACGATTTTTAAAAACATGTTTCCACTTTCTCATTATGGGGTATTTGCATGTAGATGGCTGATAAAAAAAATGAATTCAGGCTGTAACACAAGTAAATGTGGAATAAGTCAAAGGGTATGAATACTTTTTTAAGGCACTGTAACTACATGCCCATCTAGTGACATCTTGGCGCACCTGATCAAGGTTTGTAAAAAGAAAGAAGAAAAAAAAAGATCACTGTCATTATATCAAATTGTTAATCGAACTCTATGATGTTTGGCTGTAATGCCACATAGCACACATTTCTGACACAAATGTAAACAACCTTTGGGACAATCTCATTAGGTTTCAAAGCTATTGTAATTGCAGTTTGCACAATAACTTTAATATGTGACGCAGATGCACCAGGTTCAAATGTTTACTCACGTTGTGTCCCTTGGACCTTGGGAGGATGGGGTTGTATGAGATAGCTACTGAGTAGAGGGGACATTGACGGGTCACCATCTCAAATGGCAAGGGTGGCAGTTCAATATTGGTTTCTTATGATGTTATTATAGTTCACGTGTCCACTGTCCACCTAGGTAATTGTTTTGGAGGGTGGGTGCTCCATATGTTAAACAGCCAAGTTAACTATAGTGTATAGCCAAGTTTTGAGGATATATCCTTTAGAATGTAATTTAAATATCTTTACAATTAGTTTTAGAACACCTACTCATTCAAGGGTTTTTCTTTATCTTTACTATGAAATAACACATACGGAAAAAACAATGAAGTAACAAAAAATGTGTTAAACAAATACAAATATATTTTATACTTGAGACTCTTCAAATAGCCACCCTTTGCCTTGATGACAGCTTTGCACACTCTTGGCATTCTCTCAACCAGCTTCACCTGGAATGCTTTTCCAACAGTCTTGAAGGAGTTCCCACATATGCTGAGCACTTGTTGGCTGCTTTTGCTTCACTCTATGGTCCGACTCATCCCAAACCATCTCAATTTGGTTGAGGTCGGGGGATTGTGGAGGCCAGGTCATCTGATGAAGCATTCCATCAACCTCCTTGGTAAAATAGCCCTTACACAGCCTTTAGGTGGGTGTTGGGTTATTGTCCTGGAGAAAAACAAATGATTGTCCTACTAAGCCTAAACCAGAAGGGATGGCGTATCGCTGCAGAATGCTGTGGTAGCCGTGCTGTTTAAGTGTGCCTTGAATTCTAAATAAATCACAGACAGTGTCACCAGCAAAGCACCCCCACACAATCACACCTCCACCTCCATCCTTTACGGTGGGAAATACACATGCGAAGATCATCTGTTCACCCACACCGACACACAAAGACAAGGCGGTTGGAACCAAAAAGCTCAAATTTGGACTGCAGACCAAAGGACATGTCCATTGCTCGTGTTTCTTGGTCCAAGCAAGTTTCTTGTTATTATTGGTGTCATTTAGTAGTGGTTTCTTTGCAGCAATTCGACCATGAAGGCCTGATATAAACAGTCTCCTCTGAACAGTTGATGTTGAGATGTGTCTGTTAATTTAACTCCGTGAAGCATTTATTTGGCATTTAGTCTGGTAACTCTAATGAATTTATCCTCTGCAGCAGAAGTAACTCTGGGTCTTCCATTCCTGTGGCGGACCTCATGAGAGCCAGTTTCATCATAGTGCTTGATGGTTTTTGCAACTGCACTTGAAGAAAATTCCAAAGTTATTGACATTTTCTGTATTGACTGACCTTCATGTCTTAAAGTAATGATGGACTGTCATTTCTCTTTGCTTATTTGAGCTGTTCTTGCCATAATGTGAACTTGGTCTTCTACCAAATATGGCTATCTTCTGAATATCCCCTTATCACAACACAACTGATTGAATCAAACGCATTAAGAAGGAAAGAAATTCTACAAATTAACTTTTAAAAAGGCACACCTGTTAATTGAAATGCATTCCAGGTGACTATCTCATGAAGCTGGTTGAGAGAATGCCAAGAGTGCGCAAAGCTGTCATCAAGGCGAAGGGTGGCTATTTGATGAATCTGTTTGTTTAACACTTTTTTTCATAGTTTTGATGTCTTCACTATTATTCTACAATGTAGAAAATAGTAAAAATAAAGAAAAACCCTTGAATGAGTAGGTGTTCTAAAACCTTTAACCGGTAGTGTACAGCTACAAAATTAATAGAAATCCAATAGGAGAAAAAAACATGTTAATCCTATAGGATCATATAGTATTCCAATACAAAGATCCAAATAGATTCCAATAGAAACATTATTTCAGCTTTTTATATGAATAACCCCACAAAAGCCTTGTAATTTGATTAGTTGTGGGTCTACTCTTTACAGTTTATAAGGTCTAGAAAGGCACAGTAGCAGGTCAGTCTGGCTGTATTTTTAATTCTGATACTGAGATATGCTGTCTGTTGCGGATCATCATTTTCCCAAGTCGTCCTATAATACTGTGGCCACATATGCTCCAGACGGGCCCAGTTATTCAGGAAAGCACACGCTCTGCCTCCTCTCCCCGTAACACACGCTCTGCCTCCTCTCCAATTCGAGCAGCTATTCCTCGCACACCTAGAACCTAATGCGTCAATATAAATATTTGTCACTTAACTTTTAAAATGTATTCCTTTTTATATGCTGTGTAGTTGTAACACTGTATTTTATTATTGTATTTCTTCATCACCTGTTGAAAGGCTTATGAAATGTGATTTTGAAATTGAGAAAAGATTAAACTAAATATGATTTAGTTTGAAGGTTCTGAGTCTGTAGTGGGGCAAAAAAGTATTTAGTCAGCCACCAATTGTGCAAGTTCTCCCACTTAAAGATGAGAGAGGCCTGTAATTTTCATCATAGGTACACTTCAACTATGACAGACAAAATGAGAATAAAAAAAATCCAGAAAATCACATTGTACGATTTTTAATGAATTTATTTGCAAATTATGGTGGAAAATAAGTATTTGGTCACCAACAAACAAGCAAGATTTCTGGCTCTCACAGACCTGTAACTTCTTTAAGAGGCTCCTCTGTCCTCCACTCGTTACCTGTATGAATGGCACCTGTTTGAACTTATCAGTATAAAAGACACCTGTCCACAACCTCAAACAGTCACACTCCAAACTCCACTATGGCCAAGACCAAAGAGCTGTCAAAGGACACCAGAAACAAAATTGTAGACCTGCACCAGGCTGGGAAGACTAAATCTGCAATAGGTAAGCAGCTTGGTTTGAAGAAATCAACTGTGGGAGCAATTATTAGGAAATGGAAGACATGCAAGACCACTGATAATCTCCCTCGATCTGGGGCTCCATGCAAGATCTCACCCCGTGGGGTCAAAATTATCACAAGAACGGTGAGCAAAAATCCCAGAACCACACGGGGGGACCTAGTGAATGACCTGCAGAGAGCTGGGACCAAAGTAACAAAGCCTACCATCAGTAACACACTACGCCACAGTGCCAGACGTGTCCCCCTGCTTAAGCCAGTACATGTCCAGGCCCGTCTGAAGTTTGCTAGAGAGCATTTGGATGATCCAGAAGAAGATTGGGAGAATGTCATATGGTCAGATGAAACCAAAATATAACTTTTTGGTAAAAACTCAACTTGTCGTGTTTGGAGGACAAAGAATGCTGAGTTGCATCCAAAGAACACCACACCTACTGTGAAGCATGGGGATGGAAACATCATGCTTTGGGGCTGTTTTTCTGAAAAGGGACCAGGACGACTGATCCGTGTAAAGGAAAGAATGAATGGGGCCATGTATCGTGAGATTTTGAGTGAAAACCTCCTTCCATCAGCAAGGGCATTGAAGATGAAACGTGGCTGGGTCTTTCAGCATGACAATGATCCCAAACACACCGCCCGGGCAACGAAGGAGTGGCTTCGTAAGAAGTATTTCAAGGTCCTGGAGTGGCCTAGCTAGTCTCCAGATCTCAACCCCATAGAAAATCTTTGGAGGGAGTTGAAAGTCCGTGTTGCCCAGCAACAGCCCCAAAACATCACTGCTCTAGAGGAGATCTGCATGGAGGAATGGGCCAAAATACCAACAACAAACAGTGTGTTAAAACCTTGTGAAGACTTACAGAAAACATTTGACCTCGGTCATTGCCAACAAAGGGTATATAACAAAGTATTGAGATAAACTTGTGTTATTGACCAGATACTTATTTTCCACCATAATTTGCAAATAAATTCATTACAATGTGATTTTCTGGATTTTTTTCCCTCATTTTGTCTGTCTTAGTTGAAGTGTACCTATGATGAAAATTACAGGCCTCTGTCATCCTTTTAAGTGGGAGAACCTGCACAATTGGTGGCTGACTAAATACTTTTTTGACCCACTGTATTTGAGTTTAACTATAATATTTGTTACATTCTTTTCTGGTGGATTAAACTGAAATTGCAATGCTTGATATGGTCCCTCCTGTCTCATTTTCCAGGATCTAAATAGCAAAAGAGATCCTAGATTAGTACTAATTTACAAGATACCTTGTAAATATGGGCCCAGAAGTACGCAGTATATAAAGAGGATTTTGTTGCCAGTATTTCCCTGGGTTAGTTACTCTGTCTAAGGCTAAAAAGGAAGCATGGAATTCCTGATTGACCATACTGCCATTCGGAAAGTATTCAGACTGCTTGACTTTTTCCAAATGTTGTTATGTTACAGACTTATTCTAACGTGGATTAAATACATGTTTCTTCTCATCAATCTACACACAGTACCCCATAATGATGAAGCAAAACCTTTTTTTTTCAGCAAATGTATTATAAATGTAAAACATATACTGTATTTACATAAGTATTCAGACCCTTTGCTATGAGACTCGAAATTGATCTCAGGTGCATCCTGTTTCCATTGATCATCCTTGAGATGCTTCTACAATTTGATTGGAATCCACCTGTGATAAATGCAATTGATTGGACATGGTTTGGAAAGGCACACACCTGTCTATATACGGTCCCACAGTTGACAGTGCATGTCAGAGCAAAAACCGAGCCATGTGATCGAAGGAATTGGCAGTAGAGCTCTGAGGCAGAATTGTGTCGAAGCACAGATCTGGGGAATTGTTCCAAAACATCTCTACAGCATTGAAGGTCCCCCAAAACACAGTGTCCTCCATCATTCTTAAATGGAAGAAGTTTGGAACCACTAAGACTCTTCCAAGAGATGGCCGCCCGGCCAAACTGAGCAATCGGATGTGAAGGGGAGGGGGGGGGGACCAAGAATCCGATGGACACTCTGACAGAGCTCCAGAGTTCCTCTGTGGAGATGGGGGAACCTTCCAGAAGGACAACCATCTCTGCAGCACTCCACCAATCAGGCCTTTATGATAGAGTGGCCATACGGAAGACATTCCTCAGTAAAAGGCACAACAGCCCGCTTGGAGTTTGCCAAAAGGCACCTAAAGGACTCTCAGACCATGAGAAACAAGATTCTCTGGTTTGATGAAACCAAGATTGCACTCTTTGGCCTGAATGCCTAGCGTCACATCTGGAGGAAACTTGACACCATCCCTACGGTGAAGCATGGTGGTGGCAACATTATGCTGTAGAGATGTTTTTCAGCAGCAAGGACTGTGAGACTAGTCAGGCTGAAGGAAAGATGAACAGAGCAAAGTACAGCGTTATCCGTGATGATAACCTGCTCCAGAGCGCTCAGGACCTCAGACTAGGGTGAAGGTTCACCTTCCAAAAGGACAACGACCCTAAGCTCACAGCCAAGACAACATAGGACTGACTTCAGGACATGTCTCTGAATGCCCAGCCAGAGCCCGGACTTGAACCCAATTGAACATCTCTGGAGAGACCTGAAAATAGCTGTGCAGCAACGCTCCCCATCTAACCTGACAGAGCTTGAGAGGATCTGCAGAGAAGAATGGGAGAAACCCCCCAAATTCAGGTGTGCAAAGCTTATAGCATCATACCAAAGAATGCTTGAGGCTGTAATCGCTGCCAAAGGTGCTTCAACAAAGTACAGAGTAAAGGGTCTGAATACTTATGTATACGTGATATTTCCGTTTTTTCTTTGTTTATTTTTAAAAAACATTTCTGTAAACCTGCTTTACTTTGTCATTATGGGGTATTGTGTGTAGATTGACGAGGAAAAAAAACAATTTAATAAATTTTCGAATAAGGCCGTAACTGTGGAAAAAGTCAAGGGCTCTGAATACTTTCATAATGTACTGTATATACTGACAAAATAGAAGGAAAGAGAGGTTCCCTGGTGGTGGAGAGGATAAAAGACCTGGCATAGGATCCAAACATTGCAGGTTCAAACCCTACATGTGCAGATTAGCAACATAAAACATGATTGTGTTTGTATGATTAAATGCTAAAATGTCCTATGAATGAAATTAAAATGCATTGTGTCTCTATATCATCTACAACACAGTCCTCAAATGCATATTGCCATTACATTTGGAGAGAAACATAATGGGGATGATTTTCATGTTGTGGTAATATTAAGTAAAACTTAAATATGACATTTTCTAAATGTTCTTGAAATGTTCTGAGGACATCCAATACAAGGTAAAATTAATATTGTGTGAACATCAATGGAATATTATGTTAAACCTAAAACAACTATGCAATGAACATCATAAAAACTGACCTATTTAATTCTTACAACATTAAAGGCAATGTCCTGTGAATCATAACTTAAACATTGTATGAATGTCATCACAACTGAGCATATTTTGTGTTTTGGGAACCTAAACACAAAATGTTAATGTACCAACACTGTTCCCACAAACTAATTGCACTATCGTTCAAAGGCTACCGTTCACTTAGAAATGTCCTTGTTTTTAAATGAAAAGCAATTTTTTTTGTCCATTAAAATAACATAAGATGTATCATTACATTGGTAATGTTGTAAATTACTATTGTTGTAAATGACTATTGTAGCTGGAAACATCTGCTGGAAACAGCAGATTTTTTTAGGGATTATCTTCATAGGCGTACAGAGGCTCCTTTATCAGCATTCATCACTCCTGTGTTCCAATAGCACATTGTGTTAGCTAATCCACGTTTATCATCTCAAAAGGCTAATTGATCTTTAGAAAACCCTTTTGCAATTATGTTAGCACAGCTGAAAAATGATATTCTGATTAAAGAAGCAATAAAACTGGCCTTCTTTAGACTAGTTGAGTATCTGGAGCATCAACATTTGTGGGTTCAATTACAGGCTCAAAATGGTCAGAAAGAAATAACTTTCTTCTGAAACTCGTCAGTCTATTCTTGTTCTGAGAAATGAAGGCTATTCTATGCGAGAAATTGCCAAGAAACTGAAGATCTCGTACAACGCTGTGTACTACTCCCTTCACAGAACAGCACAAACGGGCCCTAACCAGAATAGAAAGAGGAGTGGGAGGCCCCGGTGCACAACTGAGCAAGAGGACAAGTACATCAGTGTCTAGTTTGAGAAACAGACACCTCACAAGTCCTCAACTGGCAACTTCATGAAATAGTACCTGCAAAACACCTGTCTCAACACAGGTAGCCTAGTGGTTAGAGCAGACTAGTAACCGAAAGGTTGCAAGATTGAATCCCTGAGCTGATAAGGTAAAACATTTGCCGTTCTGCCCCTGAACAAGGCAGTTAACCCACTGTTCCTAGGCTGTCATTGAAAATAAGAATTTGTTCTTAACTGACTTGCCTAGTTAAATAAAGGTAAAATAAACTAAAAAACAGTGAAACTGGCAGATTCATTAAATAGTACCCGCAAAACAACCGTCTCAATGGCAACAGTGAAGAGGCGACTCCGGGATGCTGGCCTTCAAGGCAGAGTTGCAAATAAAAAGCCATATCTCAGACAATAAAAATGAAAGATTAAGATGGGCAAAAGAACACAGACACTGAACAGAGGAACTCTGCCTAGAAGGCCAGCATCCCGGAGTCGCCTCTTCACTGTTGACGTTGAGACTGGTGTTTTGCGGGTGCTATTTAATGAAGCTGCAAGTTGAGGACTTGTGAGGCGTCTGTTTCTCAACGTTTTGGTAACATATCTTTTGTGATGTTACCACAGTGTTCCCACCAGACTGTTTCCACAACCTAATAACACATTCCGGGAACATTTAATGAACAGATTAAATGTGTTATAGGAACGTTCTTGCAACATCAGGCAGATGTTTTATACAACAACAACAAAAGATCTCCCTTTTGTGGAATGTTCTGTGGTGGTTGTTACAACATTTTTGTGAATGTTACAATAACATTCCAAGGATATTTCATATAAAACATTTTTGATAAATAAATAGATTTGATCACAAACATTCTCTGAATTCTCTGAATGTTTTTGGGATGTTATAATCTTAATGTTAGATAACTTGAATATAATAGGAATCTTAGCTAATGTTCTGGGAATGTTCCTGGTTTGCTGGGGAATATCTATTCATTATTATATTTAAAGAGGACATTTGCCATTGGCTACGCCGATTCGCATTATGAGAAATCCCCCCGGATTTTAATGTCTATGGAAATCCCATGCAGCCTATGTTATCCTCACAAATAATCTTGATAGGTTTCTGCAATGACCTTAGTGATCACTGTTTTACAGCCTGTGTTCGAAATAGCTGCTCAGAGAAACGACCTGTCCTGATTTGTCAGAGACGCTTGCTAAAAAACTTTAATGAGCAAGCCTGCCTTCATAAACTTGCTTCTGTAAAATGGTATAGAATTAGCTTGATTCCCTCTGTCGAGGACGCTTGGACCTTTAAAAAAAATATATATTCAGTGGTATTGTTAACAAACACGCCCCATAAAGAAAATTAGAATTAAAAACAGGTTCAGCCCCTGGTTAGACCGTGATCTTGCAGAGTTACTCCACCTCAAGAATTGCATTTGGCGAAAGGCTCGGCACACGCTTACTCAGGCTAACTGGCTATCGTTCAGGCAAATGAGAAATAAGTGCACTCAGGCTATCCGGAAGGCCAAAGTTATTTACTTTAAGGAGCAGTTCTCTCTTTGTGGGTCTAACCCCAAGAAGACACCTGCCCACGTCCTTTAATGTTGATGATGTGGTTGTTACTGACAAGAAGCACATGGCTGAGCTCTTTAATCACCACTTCATTAAGTCAGGATTCCTATTTGACTCAGCCATGCCTCCTTGCCCGTCCAACATTTCCTCATCTCCTACCCCTTCTAATGCTACTATTCCTGATGCTTTAACTCTTTTTTAAATGTATTTATTTATTTCACCTTTATTTAACCAGGTAGGCTAGTTGAGAACAAGTTCTCATTTGCAACTGCGACCTGGCCAAGATAAAGCGTAGCAATTCGACACATACAACAACACAGAGTTACACATGGAATAAACAAAACATACAGTCAATAATATAGTAGAACAAAAGAAAACAAAAAGTCTATATACAGTGAGTGCAAATGAGGTAAGTTAAGGAAATAAATAGGCCATGGTGGCGAAGTAATTACAATATAGCAATTAAACACTGGAATGGTAGATTGGCAGAAGATGAATGTGCAGGTAGAGATAATGGGGTGCAAAGAAGCAAAATAAATAAATACCAGTATGGGGATGAGGTAGGTAGGTAGATGGGCTGTTTACAGATGGGCTATGTACAGGTGCAGTGATCTGTAAGCTGCTCTGACAGCTGGTGCTTAAAGCTAGTGAGGGAGATGTAAGTCTCCAGCTTCAGAGATTTTTACAATTCGTTCCAGTCATGGGCAGCAGAGAACTGGAAGTAAAGACGATCAAATGAGGAATTGGCTTTGGGGGTGACCAGTGAGATATACGTACTGGAGCGTGTGCTACGAGTGGGTGCTGCTATGGTGACCAGTGAGCTGAGATAAGGCGGGGCTTTACCTAGCAGAGACTTGTAGATAACCTGTAGCCAGTGGGTTTGACGACGAGTATGACAAGTTTTTCCGCTGCCCCGCTACAAAGTTTCTCCCTGCAGGCAGTCACTGAGTCCGAGGTGCTGAAGGAGCTCCTTAAACTTGACTCCAAAAAACATCTGGGTCAGATGGTTTAGACCCTTTCTTCTTTAAGGTTGCTGCCCCTATCATCGCCAAGCCTGTCTCTCCTTTCTGTGGAGGTTCTCATTGCCTGGAAGGCAGCCATGGTCCATCCTTAATTTAAAAGGGGAGATCAAGCTGATCCTAACTGTTATAGGCCTATTTCTATTTTGCACTGTTTATCAAAAGTGTTGGAAAAACTTGTCAATAAACAACTGACTGGCTTTCTTCATGTCTATAGTATTCTCTCGGGTATGCAATCTGCAATTCCGCTCAGGTTATGGATGTGTCACTGCAACCTTAAAGGTCCTCAATGATGTCACTATTGCCTTTGATTCTAAGCAATATTGTGCTGCTATTTTTATTGACATGGTCAAAGCTTTTTTTTTTTTTTTTTTTTGAATTTGATCCCTTTTTCTCCCCAATTTCGTGGTATCCAATTGTCTCATTGCTGCAACTCCCGTACGGGCTCGGGAGAGACGAAGGCTGAATGTCATGCGTCCTCCGATTCACAACCCAACCAGCCGTACTGCTTCTTCACACAGCGCGCGTCCAACCCGGAAGCCAGCCGCACCAATGTGTCGGAGGCTACACCGTGCACCTGGCAACCTTGGCTAGCGCGCACTGCGCCCGGCCCGCCACAGGAGTCGCTGGTGCGCGATGAGACAAGGAGATCCCTACCGACCAATCCCTCCCTAACCCGGACGACGCTAGGCCAATTGTGCGTCGCCCCACGGACCTCCCGGTCGCGGCTGGTTACGACAGAGCCTGGGCGCGAACCCAGGGACTCTGATGGCACAGCCCTTAACCACTGCGCCACCCGGGAGGCCATGGTCAAAGCTTTTGATACAGTAGACCATTCCATTATTGTGTGCTGGCTAAGGAGTATTGGTGTCTCTGAGGGGTCTTTGGCCTGGTTTACTAACTACCTCTCTCAAAGAGTGCCATGTATAAAGTCAGAAGATCTGTTGTCTCAGCCACTGCCTGTCAACAAGGGAGTACCCCAAGGCTCGATCCTAGGCCCCACACTCTTTTCAATTTACATCAACAACATAGCTTAGGCAGTAGGATGCTCTCTCATCCATTTATATGCAGATGACACAGTCTTATACTCAGCTGGTCCCTCCCCGGATGTTGTGTTAAATGTTCTACCACAAAGCTTTCTTAGTGTCCAACAAGCTTTCTCTACCCTTAACCTTGTTCTGAACACCTCAAAAACAATGGTCATGTGGTTTGTTTCTCAAATGTAAGATTTCGAAGTTGTTCCAAACTTCAAATTTCGAAGTGTTTGGTTACTTCTCTGTATCGTTCCAAAGTTACATTTAGGCATTAACTCCGAATTCTTAAGTTTAGGCATTAACTCAGAATTCTTAAGGTTAGGCATTGACTCAGAATGGTTAAGGTAAGGGTTAAGGTTGGGGATAGGCTTAAAACTCAAATAGTTTAAAACAACTTTCTATTGCTGGATTTGAACATACAACATTTACGCCCTAGCAAAACCAAAGCCAACTTGAAGGTAACACTGCTCACTGTTGCCACTTGTGGCCGGTTCCCAAGTCATCTCCAGACATCCTCAGACATGGATGGATGTCTAATACTGACTTGTGTGATACAAGTCAGTACTCACCTGAGTGACCTTCCTGAAAACATCAGCTATGCAGGTGTCTTCTATCGCAGGTTAACACTTAATCTGATTAAATCTAGGTCTAAGTGTACACCTCATGTATTCCTACCCACTAAATGGATGTTGTACTCCCATTCCTAGTGTCCTCAGTAGGCTTTCTCAAAACATTGTTTGTTTTTGTAGTTAAATGCCTAATTTTGCTGTTCTCATCATGGGTTTAAATGGGTGAAAAGAAGGCTTCAACTTCCTGTTCATTTTGTCTGTCCTGATTCAACAATAATACGTTCTTAGACCAAAGAGTGAAGGAATAAAAACTTCACATTTTGTGATGACAGCAATGATACTGGTGAGCATTGACCGTTCTGTGGGCTATAATAAACATATTTGATTTCAAGTCCATAGAAAGGAAGACAGAAGATACGAACCGAGTAAAAGCACTTTGATTTCTCTGCGTTCTCTCTTCTTCTGCTTTCGGAGAATCCTCTGAATCTCCTTGTCAATAGCAATAGTCTGCCTCTCTTCATTGTCCAGGAAACAAACGCAGGTCCGACGGCACCATTGCCAGCACGCCATGTCAAACTCACTAAAATAGGTAGATAAATAGATGTGTTTATAAATAGGCATACTATATTTCTCAGGCTAAACCCAATAAAGTTGGCAGACATGTGCACCGAATATAGTCGTTCACCTGCGCACCAGGAAATTATGAGTGGTGTTTTTTCCCTCAGAATCAGAAACGTGATCATTGCATAATGTTTCTCAAACTGCTTCTTCATACCATTGAAACACAAATGAGTCTCAATCATCAGACACAGATTGATTTTACTCTACTTTTTATTGCCTTTTTTATTATGGTCGTTAAATCACAATTAACTTTCCCGTTAGAAACCCTATGACAATTCTTGTCACGAACAAACATGGAAGTTATTAAAAACAAATAAGTCATATGTTTTAATCAAAACGATTTACCTTCAATGTGTCACACGCCTTGTAAAGCAGATAGGCCTACACAAGACTTTCGTTGTGCCCGATCCATTCTTCCCGTATCTCTAATATATTTATTTTAACTGCATGAATTTTCCGTTGAAGCATGACAGACTATTTCCAGGTTTCAATAGCTTTTCATCTAAAACAAGTAAGCAGATCCGTGAATAGGTCTACGGGTTCCGTAGAGTATGTAGTTTGATGAAACACTCAGTCAGTTGAGAACACCAAATTGAGAAGTCCCTCGGGCACATAGCCTAGAATAAATACTTTCAGACTCTGCTGGAGTAGGTTACTCATAATTTTCCTATTTCTAACGAACATTTCTTATGTATAATTACAGTGTCAATAGACATATGAATCATTCTAAAAGTGTTTTTGGTGTGAAATTAATGGCACAACAGGTATTTGTCACTCCTCTCCCTATCCAACTTTCTGTAAGTCAGTCAATATTTTGTCTCGGCAGGCAGAACCGGTTAGTCAGGACTTTCATGCACTCTCCAACAGGTATCAGATATTAAGATTGCCTGAGCTCCACATTGTCATGGGAACAAGGTGTGGTAAGCCACTGTTGAGAAAGGGAGGGGAAGTGAGAACGATATGGTGAATGGACAGTAAAAGGAAAGTTCCCTTCTTTCTGCCAAATAGAGTACATTAGGTGATAATAGTGATAACCCAAAGTCAGGGATGAGTACATGGAAGAGGAAGCTCAGCTCAGGCAGTATGAGGTACAGCCCAGGGGAGCTGCCCAACCTATCCTCCCTATCTGTGGAAAATGGAATGAGGTAGCCAATACAAGGCAGTATCAATGATTAATCCCAGAACAAATCATCTGGTATTTCATGGATGTTGCACCTGCCTCTGTCTGCAATCTATGTTGCTATTGCATAGCAGCCTACCCTACTGTTCTACTATGCCTGATTACCTATGGTTCAACTTTGCTTTGTTGCCCTCTACTTGCTCCGCCCCACTGTGTATTGAGTGGAGTCCATCCACACAGGTAAGAGGTTGATGACGTCAGAATAAGGTTATGTTAAGGCATGTTGTGAAAACAATAAAATATGCATTAATTTATGCATTTAAAATGTAATACTGTATGAACATATGTGATAGTTCAGCAAATCATGCTTTTCTAAAATAGTGCTAGTAAGTGTGTGTGTGACATACTCAAGAAAGACACACCTGTTTAACTACAGCACCAGTCAAAAGTTTGGACACAGCTTCTCATTTGAGGTTTTTTCTTTATTTTTACTGTATTCAACATTGTACAATAATAGTGAAGACATCAACACTAATGAAATAACACATATGGAATCATGTAGTAAACAATAAAGTGTTAAACTAATCAAAATATATTTTAGATTTTAGATTCTTCAAAGTAGCTACCCTTGATGACAGCTTTGCACACTCTTAGCATTCTCTCAACTAGCTTCACTTGGAATACCTTTCCAAAAGTCTTGAAGGAGTTTCCACATATGCTGAGCACTTGTTGGCTGCTTTTCCTTCACTCCAACACATCACTTCACTCCAACTCATCCCAAACCATCTAATTTGGGTTGAGGTCGAGTGATTGTGGAGGCTAGGTCATCTGATGCAGCACTCCATCACTCTCTTTCTTGGTCAAATAGCCCTTACACAGCCTGGAGGTGTGTTGGGTCATTGTCCTGTTGAAAAACAAATGATAGTCCCACTAAGCGCAAACCAGATGGGATGGAGTAACACTGTAGAATGATATGGTAGCCATGCTGGTTAAGTGTGCCTTGAATTCTAAATAAATCACAGACAATGTCACCAGCAAAGCACACCATGACACCTTCACCTCCATGATTCGCGGTGGGAACCACACATGCGGAGATCATCTGTTCACCTACTCTGCGTCTCACAAAGACACGGCGGGTTGGAACCAAAAATCTCAAATTTGAACTCATCAGACAGACAGACAGATTTCCACCAGGAGAGTACCTCGTGAAGCTGGTTGAGAGAATGCCAAGAGTGTGCAAAGCTGTCATCAAGGCAAAGAGTGGCTACTTTGAAGAAGCTCAAATATAAAATATATTTTCATTTGTTTAACACTTTTGTGGTTACTACATGATTCCATATGTGTTATTTCATAGTTTTTATGTCTTCACTATTATTCTACAATATAGAAAATAGTAAAAAATTTAAGAAAAACCCTTGAATGAGCAGCTGTGCCCAAACTTTTGACTGGTACTGTACATTGTTTAAATATACCATTGCATAATGTAAGGCTACTTCTTTAATGTTATCAGTGAACTGACACTATCAGTTAAATAAAGGCAATAGGGTTGAAACCAAGCACTCACCCTTTTTGTCAGATAGGTGAAATGTTAGGATGTCTATGAAGTACAGTACATCCCAAAAACGTGCAATTACCTTTATTGTCCACATGGTGTCACCTGGATCAACTTTATTAGAATACAGCAGTGGTGACGATGCATTGCTCCATTTAATCAATCAGCTGCATGAGTAAATTCTACACTGCAAAAAAACAAGACTGTTGTCAAATAAGGATAGTGGGAATGTGTGTGTGAAATACACTGGAATAAAGAAATCAATCAATCAATCAACGAATCATGCACGTTGCTGCATCAAGTACCCTTTTCTTTGAGTTGCTCATCTGTATGCATGACTTTGCCTGGAATGCAAACTATTTCTGTTTCACTTTCACATTATTGTTTCAAAAAAGTGTGCAGACATAATACATGTATATGTGGGAAGCATGATACCCTAATAATGTACAGAATGTAAATTAAGTCAGTGGAACTGAGCCATACAGCATTCATAGCAGTGATGTGTCTCTGCAGTAGTGGGGCTATATCCAGTACAAAGCTACAGTAGTTCATCAGTATCATCATCACTGGAACATACAGTGCATTCTGAAACTATTCAGACCCCTTGACTTTTTCCACATTTTGTTAAGTTACAGCCTTATTCTAAAATTTATGAAATCATTTTTTCCCCTCATCAATCTACACACCATACCCCATAATGACAAAGCAAAAACAGATTTTTAGAAATGTTTGCACATTTATTTAAAAAAACAACAACTGAAATATCACATTTACATAAGTATTCAGACCCTTTACTCAGTACTTTGTTGAAGCACCTTTGACAACTATTACAGCCTTCTTGGGTATGACGCTACAAGCTTGCCACACCTGTATTTAGGGAGTTTGTCACTTTGTCACATGCACCGAATACAACAGAGAAATGCTTACTTACAAGCCCTTAACCAACAATGCAATTCAAGAAAGAGTTAAGAACATATTTACCAAACTAAAGTAAAAAATAATAAAAAGTAACACAATAAAATAACAATAATGAGGCTATATACAGGGGGTTCTGGTACCGTGTCAATGTGCAGAGAGAGAAAGGTTAGTTGAGGTAATTTGTACATACAGGTAGAGGTAAAGTGGCTATGCATAGATAATAAACAGCGAGTAGCAGCAGTGTAAAAACAAATTAAAAACAAGTATCAAACCGGACAGCGGAGAACCCACAATATAATGAACACCTTTACATAACAGAAACAAGCCCGCACAAACACAAGGGGGCTAATCAAACTTAAATAACACCAACCCCAAAACCCCAACAAGGAACAGATGAAAACAATTAGACAAAACCAAACGAAAAGGGAAAAAGGATCGGTGGCAGCTAGTAGACCGGCGACGATGACCGCCGAGCGCCACCTGAATGGGAAGGGGAGCCACTTTTAGTGATATTCGTGACATCTCTGTCCCCAACGCACTAGACGACCAGTTCTTATGTCATTTTCAAATTAGCCTTCAACCCTCTACTCAGCAAATTGGATGCAGTCTATCACAGTGCCATCTGTTTTGTCACCAAAACCCCATATACTACCCACCACTGAGACCTGTATGCTCTCGATGGCTGGCCCTCGCTTCATATTCGTCGCCAAACCCAATGGCTCCAGGTCATCTATAAGTCTTCTGCCTTATCTCAGCTCACTTGTCACCATTGCAGCACCCACCCGTAGCACACGCTGCAGCAGGTATATTTCACTGGTCACCCCCAAAGCCAACTCCTCGTTTGGCCGCCTTTCCTTCCAGTTCTCTGCTGCCAATGACTGGAACGAATTGCAAAAATCACTGAAGCTGGAGACTTATATCTCCCTCACTAACTTTAAGCATCAGCTGTCAGAGCAGTTTACTGATCATTGCACCTGTACATAGCCCATCTGTAAATAGCCCACCCAACTACCTCATCCCCGGAATTTTCTGGAAATGTTCCATGGGAAGTTAAGCCAGAATTTGGGGAATTTTGCTTCAATTCATCAAAAAAGTTAGCATATAACAGTGAACCTTTTTTTGTGGGATACTCATAAGGCAATTCTAGGTCTTGTGGCATATTTTGGTTAAACTATCCCCAAATCAATGGAATTGCAACCCTCTGCATGCACAGTGCATTCTTCCATTACATGTGCAGTACACTCTTCCATCACATGTACAGCTGATTCTCAAGATCTTGCACACCAATGAGATGCTATTGAGCCCACACTACTACAGTGTCTGAGCCAAGGACTACATACTTTCTCGTATGGTGTGATTGCAATACTGGGTGTGGTGAATATATTTTATAGGACATACATGATTATTTTGTTAACTATAAATAGTAGCCTACAGCAAAGTGTGTTTAAATAATTTCTAACTTGTTAACAATTTCTGCTAGTTAGGTTTTGCTATCATGTGGGTTTTAGCTTGCTTGAGCCTGTAAACTGAGGAGTGTTAATTCACCTGTTTCCATACATGTTTCATTTTGAAACATTTATCTTACAAAGGAGTTGTTTAATATAACTGCTTAACTATTTATCTGTAAATGGAATGGAATTGTATTTTGTTTGTTTTACTCATTTTCTTCTAATCTTTACAGGAAAATGCAGCAGGCACTATCTGATGGGTAGAGACATTTCACGGCAGCTAATGTAGAAGGAAAAGCTGTGTACATTTACAAATACTGTGCCAAATCATATTTGAAGAATGCAACAAAGATGCAGAATCATCTGGCCAAGTGCATAAAGTTCCCTCAGCGTTCACAACAAGCAACCTCTGAAAAAAGTCCCTCTACTTCTATTCAAGGTGAAAATGATGAATCAGACACCTTATCGATAACAACAGCTCATGGTCTTCCTGGAATCAGAAGTTGTTTTTGACTCAATGGAGGAATGTAGTCAGAGAAATGCTGATGAATGTCTTGCTCAAGCTTTGTATGCCACTGGTTCACCCCTGATGCTCACAGGCAATGTGTATTGGAAGAGATTTCTGAATGTTCTTCGCCCAGCATACACCCCTCCAATCAGACATGTTTTATCTACTAATTTGCAAGATGCAGAGTTCAGCAGAGTTCAAGTGAAGGTCAAGCAAATCATAGAGAAAGGAGAATGTATTGCAATCATTTCTGATGGGTGGTCGAATGTTCGTGGGCAAGGAATAATTGACTACATCATCTCCACCCCTCAACCAGTATTCTACAAGAGCACAGACACAAGGGACAACAGAGACACCGGTCTCTACATTGCAGATGAGCTGAAGGCAGTAGTTAATGACCTTGGACCACAGAAGGTATTTGCACTGATGACAGACAATGCTGCAAACATGAAGGCTGCTTGGTCCAAAGTGGAGGAGTCCTACCGTCACCTAACACACCCATTGGCTGTGCTGCTCATGCATTGAATATGCTCCTCAATGACATCATGGCACTGAAAACAATGGATACACTCTACAAGAGAGCCAAAGAAATGGTTAGGTATGTGAAGGGTCACCAAGTTATTGCAGCAATCTATCTCACCAAGCAAAGTGAGAAGAATAAGAGCACCACATTGAAGCTGCCCAGCAACACCCATTGGGGTGGTGTTGTCATCATGTTTGATAGTCTCCTGGAAGGGAAGGAGACTCTCCAAGAAATCGACAGCCCCATCAAGAGGATCCTCCTGGATTATGTATTTTGGGAGAGAGTGGTAAGCAGCCTGAAACTCCTGAAACCTATTGCAGTTGCCATTGCATGGATTGAGGGAGACAATGCCATCCTGTCTGATGTTCAGACTCTGCTTCCCGATGTAAGATAAGAAATCCGTACCGCCCTGCCCACTTCACTGTTGCTCTAAGCAGAGAAAACTGCAGTTCTGAAATACATCAAAAAGTGTGAAGACTTCTGCCTGAAGCCCATACACGCTGCAGCGTACATGTTGGACCCCAAATATGCTGGCAAGAGAATCCTCTCTGGTTCAGAGATCGACAAGGCCTATGGTGTCATCACTACCGGGTCTCGCCACCTTGGATGAAGTTAACCCACTGTTCCTAGGCCGTCATTGAAAATAAGAATTTGTTCTTAACTGACTTGCCTAGTTAATTAAAGGTTAAAAAAAATAAAACCGTCACGTATGAGCTCTCTCAGGTTTCCTGCGCCTCAGCGGAGGTGACTGGTCCGCTCCTGAACCATGGGACCGTCATTTTGGTCTGCGTCCTGGAGCCGCGAGTCGGGGAGCGGGTCCCTCTCCAGCCTGCTTGTGATGGCGCACACCTGTCACCATCGTTATGCGCACCTGCGACGAGACGGCCTACAGGGAGGAGGTGAGGGCCCTCGGAGTGTGGTGTCAGGAAAATAACCTCACACTCAACGTCAACAAAACTAAGGAGATGATTGTGGACTTCAGGAAACAGGAGAGGGAACACCCCCCTATCCACATCGATGGAACAGTAGTGGAGAGGGTAGTAAGTTTTAAGTTCCTCGGCATACACATCACAGACAAACTGAATTGGTCCACTCACACAGACAGCATCGTGAAGAAGGCGCAGCAGCGCCTCTTCAACCTCAGGAGGCTGAAGAAATTCGGCTTGTCACCAAAAGCACTCACAAACTTCTACAGATGCACAATCGAGAGCATCCTGGCGGGCTGTATCACCGCCTGGTACGGCAACTGCTCCGCCCACAACCGTAAGGCTCTCCAGAGGGTAGTGAGGTCTGCACAACGCATCACCGGGGGCAAACTACCTGCCCTCCAGGACACCTACACCACCCGATGTTACAGGAAGGCCAGAAAGATCATCAAGGACAACAACCACCCGAGCCACTGCCTGTTCACCCCGCTATCATCCAGAAGGCGAGGTCAGTACAGGTGCATCAAAGCTGGGACCGAGAGACTGAAAAACAGCTTCTATCTCAAGGCCATCAGACTGTTAAACAGCCACCACTAACATTGAGTGGCTGCTGCCAACACACTGACTCAACTCCAGCCACTTTAATAATGGGAATTGATGGGAAATGATGTAAAATATATCACTAGCCACTTTAAACAATGCTACCTAATATAATGTTTACATACCCTACATTATTCATCTCATATGTATACGTATATACTGTACTCTATATCATCTACTGCATCCTTATGTAATACATGTATCACTAGCCACTTTAACTATGCCACTTTGTTCACATACTCATCTCATATGTATATACTGTACTCGATACCATCTACTGTATCTTGCCTATGCTGCTCTGTACCATCACTCATTCATATATATTTTTATGTACATATTCTTTATCCCCTTACACTGTGTATAAGACAGTAGTTTTGGAATTGTTAGTTAGATTACTTGCTGGTTATTACTGCATTGTCGGAACTAGAAGCACAAGCATTTCGCTACACTCGCATTAACATCTGCTAACCATGTGTATGTGACAAATAAAATTTGATTTGATTTGAACGTCTCAGACTCACCTGGACTTAATCACCTCCCTGATTACCTTCCTTATATATGTCACTCCCTTTGATTCCTTCCCCAGGCGTTATTGTTTCTGTTCCAGTGTCATGTCGGTGTGTTGTTTGTGTTTCTTGTTTTGCATTTAGTTGCGGTTTATTTATTAAAACACTCACTCCCGAAACTTGCTTCCCGACTCTCAGCGCACTCCTTACATCAACAGCTCGCAGATAGTATGGGTAGGCCTATAGCCTACATGATGAGATTATTGTGGACAAAATAATTGCATCCTGGCACGCATCGATGCTCATGTCACCAGAATAAGACCCTCAATATTTATTGGAAAGGATAATCAAGGTCATGCAGCTTGCACCTTCACCACCCTGTGAAGTTAATTTCATCTGTAGCCTAATAAACTGCATGGTTTCCAGACAAGTTGTAGTTGGAGGACCACACAACATGCCATGACTCAGAGCAGCGGTCTACCCTAAACCCTAAATCTTGTCATGAAAAATGTGGAAATTAAGCACGTTGAGACTAAATTGCTTGGTGTAACCCTGGATTGTAAACTGTCATGGTCAAAACATTGATGAAACAGTAGCTACAATGGGGAGAGGTCTGTCCGTAACAGCGCTGCTCTGCTTTCTTGACATTGCTGTCAACAAAATGAGTCCTCCAGGCCCTAGTTTTGTCACATCTGGACTACTGCCTAGTCATATGGTCAAGTGCAATAAAGAGGGACATAGGCAAAATACAGTTGACCCAGAACAGAGCAGCTTGGCTGTCCCTAAAATGTACACGGAGAGCTAACATCAATGACATGTCAATTTCTCAGGGCTCAAAGTAGAGGAGCGATTGATTGCAGAGATTAATTGCATCACTACTTCCCTTTATGATAGGTATTGACATGTTGAAAGCACCAAGCTGTCTGTTCAAACATCTAGCACACAGCTCAGACACCCAAGCATACCCCACAAAACATACCACCAGAGGTCTCTTCACAGTCTCCAACAAATGCGGCCAAATATGTGATGAAAAAAAGACTTTGCACGATTCCATGGTACAGGGTGTATAAGTTGATATATAAAACAATGCAAGATTGAAGACTTCGTGCTTTTCAGCTAAAATTATTATATAGAATTCTTGCCACCAACAAAATATTAAATATTTGGGGCATAAAATCATCGAAGCTCTGACGATTTTGTTGTGAGCATACAGAATCAATAGACCATTTATTTTGGTATTACCCTTAGGTAGCCTGTTTCTGGTCTCAGGTTCAGGAATGACTGAAAATGCATAGCATTGATCTAAAATTGACCCTAGATGTCACGTTCTGACCTTTATTTCCTTTGTTTTGTCGTTATTTAGTATGGTCAGGGTGTGAGTTGGGGTGGGCAGTCTATGTTTGTTTTTCTATGATTTGGGGATTTCTATGTTTCGGTCTAGTATGGTTCTCAATCAGAGGCAGGTGTCATTAGTTGTCTCTGATTGAGAATCATACTTTAGGTAGCCTGGGTTTCACTGTTTGTTTGTGGGTGTTTGTTTCCGTGTCTGTTCACCACACGGTACTGTTTTCGGTTTCGGTTATTCACGTTACGTTTATTGTTTTTGCATTTCAGTGTTCAGTTTGTCTTTAAAATAAACACCATGAACACTTACCACGCCGCATCAGATGAAGAGGAGGAAAACTATTACACTAGAAATAGAACTGTTCGGAGACAGGGTCAGTCAATTACTAATATACTAATACTCCTGGTAAAAGTATTTATTTATCTTCAACTTGCAATCTGTGGATTCCATTCGATTAGATAGATTGAAATTGTACGTTAAACATCACAGCATAGTTAAAAGATATATGTTGCGTAAAAATCCGAAGAGTGTGGCCAGCATAGATAGGTGGGATGGGCTGAGGGAAGCTGAGGGTTGGGATGTGGAATTGGAGACAAGTGGGAGTGGAGTTGCTGTGCGGGAGATAGAATAATGGTCAAAGATAAAAGTCAAAAATAAAACATTATAAAAAGTATGTTTGAATGACACTGAGGGGCAGTGTTTTTACAGCTAATGCCAGTTTGCCTGAGGCTGACGCCGTGCAGGTGTTTGTACACATGCATATATGCACACTCTTGTTCAAATAAACGCATACAAGAACACACACACACGTAATAGTGCCAGATATGCACACAAACATACAGTTGAAGTCGGAAGTTTACATACACTTAGGTTGGAGTCAATAAAACTTGTTTTTCAACCACTCCACAAATTTCTTGTTAACAAACTATAGTTTTCGCAAGTCGGTTAGGACATCTACTTTGTGCATGACACAAGTCATTTTTCCAACAATTGTTTACAGACATTATTTCACTGTATCACAATTCCAGTGGGTCAGAAGTTTACAGACACTAAGTTGACTGTGCCTTTAAACACCTTGGAAAATTCAAGAAAATGATGTCATGGCATTAGAAGCTTCTGATAGGCTAATTGACATCATTTGAGTTAATTGGAGGTGTACTTCTGGATGTATTTCTAGGCCTGCCTTCAAACTCAGTGCCTCTTTGCTTGACATCATGGGGAAATCTAAAGAAATCAGCCAAGACCTCAGTAAGAAAATTGTAGACTTGCACAAGTCTGGTTCATCCTTGGTAGCAATTTCCAAACGCCTGAAGGTACCACGTTCATCTATACAAACAATAATATGCAAGTATAAACACCATGGGACCACACAGCCATCATACTGCTCATGATAGGAGACGCGCTCTGTCTCCTAGAGATTAACGTAGGGAGGGCTTGGTCGGTAGGGGTGTCCTTCGCTGCAGGAGTGACTGGTGCACTTCACAAAATAGATGTCTTCACGAGGAGGTAAATTATGTGGATATATTGAAGCAACATCTCAAGACATCAGTCAGGAAGTTCAAGCTTAGTCGCAAATGGGTCTTCCAAATGGACAATGACCCCAAGCATACTTCCAAAGTTATGGCAAAATGGCTTAAGGACAACAAAGTCAAGGTATGGGTATGGCCATCACAAAGCCCTGACCTTAATCCTATAGAACATTTGTTGGCTGAACTGAAAAACCATGTGCGAGCAAGGAATCCTACAACACCAGCTCTGTCAGGAGGAATGGGCCAAAATTCACCCAAGTTATTGTGGGAAGCTTGTGGAAGGCTACCCGAAACCTTTAACCCAAGTTCAACAATTTAAAGGCAATGCTACCAAATACTAATTGAGTGTATGTAAACTTCTGACCCACTGGGAATGTGATGAAAGAAATAAAAGCTGAAATAAATAATCCTCTCTACTATTATTCTGACATTTCACATTCTTAAATTAAAGTGGTGATCCTACCTGACCTAAGACAGGGAATTTTTACTAGGATTAAACGTCAGGAATTGTGAAAAACTGAGTTTAAATGTTTTTGGCCAAGGTGTATGTAAACTTCCGACTTCAACTGTATAGTTGGCATTGCTGTTATGATTTTAGTTGTCCTTGATTTCCTTTGTTTTTATTTTTTTTTCATTGTTTTTATTTTTTTGCATTGTTTGCTGTTTTCTTTTTCTTATTTTTTCTCTTTAGTTCATTCTCTTGGTTGTTGGTGCATTGGGGGGTTCTTGGGGGTGGGTAATGGAATTAATTGTATTTTATTTTTCTTCTTCGGGGGGGGGGGGGGGGCTGTGGGACGGGTCTTGAATGGTTGAGCGACAGCTTTTGGGGAACTGTGGGGGGATCTTGGAGGGTTCGGGTTCACGTTTTTTGGCCTGGTGGGAGATCTGTCAACGTGCCCTTGAGCAGGGCATTGACCCTGGATGCTTCTGTGTGTCGCTCTGAATGGGAGTCTGTTGGATGACTGGTATTGTGTAGTTGTTGAGCGGCTTCACTGCTAGTATATTGTATATTTCGGATATTCAATAAAACATTTTTTTTAAAGTTTGCCGATGACACGACAGTCTATAGGGAGGATGTCGGAGACCTGGCAGTCTGTTGCCAGGACAACAACCTCTCACTCATCGTGGACAAGACAAAGGAGCTTATTGTGGACAACAGTAAGCGGAGAGCTATTCTCTCTGCTACTGCACAGCAAACGGTACTGGAGCATTAAGTCTGGGACCAAAAGGTTCCTGAACAGCTTTTACCCCCAAGCCAAAGGACTGCTAAATAGTTTGTCTGGGTAGCTACTTGGTTATCTCAATTTCCTCGTACTGGTACCCCATGTATAAAGCCAAGCTATCATTGCTCATAATGTATTTACTCTTGTGTTACTATTTTTTACTATTATTATTATTATTATTATTAATGATGCCCACTGCCTTCTTTTGTTCTTCAGACACACAATCAGGACCTGGTCACTGATTGATCCCACTTTTCCCCGCACAAGATTCACCTTCTTCGCGACCCCAAATGGGTCTCACAGATTACCATCCTTATCAAAAATTGTGTCAGAACAAGAAACAAATCCTTGTCTGACATACACTTATCATCCCCTTCAGTTTTCAACACTTTCTTCTTTATCATTCCATTATTTGATACTAATGTTCTTCATTCTTTTTCTTCAATTCCACTCAACTCGCGTCTCGAAGTCTGATAGTCGAAATGGCGGCGAGTAGTGCGGACGAAATGGAGGAAATGGAGAAGGTTGGAGAATCAACAGCTGTGCTGGAATGTGTATGGGTGTCAGTATGGGTGTCAGTTTTGATGATATGGAAGGGGAGGATGAGGGTCAAGGACCAGAATGGTCTGTAGTGGAAAGACATAGGAAGAAGAGATATCATGATACTGAAAGCAGTGGAGCGCATAGTAAAGAAAGTATATAGAAAGCCAAGGTAGGAAGCAAGAGTAATAATGTTTTGGAGTGGAAAGTGGTGATGGTGTTTGATAAGACCACAGGGCATCCTTTACACCCTATCCGACTAACCAACGTTGTAGAGAAAGAGATAGGTGAAGTCAAATTAGTTAATTGGAAATGGTAGATTGTTAATATGTTGTGTTAGCCAGGCTCAGCAAGGGAAGATTCTGCAAATGGAAAAGCTTAAAATGAAGAAGATTAAAAGTCATGTTCTCTTATACTAGTGGAGTCATCACTGGGGTCCCAATATCCATTTCCATAGATAATATTAAAGAAATGTGAATTGAGGCAGAGTTATTGAGGTTAAAAGGGTTGATCAGTAGGAAAGAGGGTCAAAGAAGTGAAAGCTTATCAGTGCTGCTGAAGTTTGAGTAGGTTTTGCATGGAAAAGTACAGACATATTTATTTTAGTTTAAATTCCTGAGAATTTGTCCAATCCCTATTGCGGTGTTTTAAATGCCAAATAATGGGACATATAGTTAGTTGTTCAGTGTAAAGGAAAGGAAATATGTGCCAAGTGTGGAGGTGAATATGGGAGCAATGTGAAGGTTAAGTGTTGTAATTGTTGAGGGGAACATAGTGCAGCATTTGGTGGATGCCAGGTGCAGAGAGAGGCTAGAGAGGCTCACAGATATAGAATCAGTCATTATGTATTGTGTGCAGAGGCTGTAAGATAGATAGGTGGAACTACAGTGTGGAATGATGGAGCTTCCATGGCGGCTCCTGCACTAAGTGGACCAAGTGTCGGGCTGGTGAATCTGCTGGTCCTGGCATGGTTTCGAGACCTTTTCAGCAATCTTGCACTCATTAATATGCTGTGTCAAAGGACCCTTTGATAGTGAATGAAGTTAACTTCATAGCTTTCATTGGTAAGGTTATCAACACGACTTGGGTTGTGGAAATCAGAAATGCCAGGTTGAAGGTTATTGTGGATACGGCAAAATAGTTACTGGGGGTAACAGATGTTACTTTTGAAAAGGTCGCAGACATGCTGAATCCTAATCCTAATTGTTTCAGCATGATATAGATTAAGTTGAATGGGTTGGGGGGCTTGGGAGGTTATTGTTTCACTTTGGACATCCACTTCCGCCATGCTCCTTCACCTTGTATGGTGTCTTATTTCCATTGTTAGAGTGGTAACTAATATCTTATAGGGTGTCCAATCAAAAATGCATTTTTTGACCAATTGTCTACATTGTGAATAATATTGAAGACATCAAAACTATGAAATAACACACATGGGATCATGTAGTAACCAAAAAAGTTCAAAGTAGCCACCTTTTGCCTTGATGACAGCTTTGCACAATCTTGGCATTCTCTCAACCAGCTTCATGATGTAGTCACCTGGAATACATTTGCAACAGTCTTGAAGGAGTTCCCACATATGCTGAGCACTTGTTGACTGCTTTTCCTTCACTCTGCGGTCCAACTCATCCCAAACCATCTCAATTGGGTTGAGGTCGGGTGATTGTGGAGGCCAGGTCATCTGATGCAGCACTCCATCACTCTCCTTCTAGGTCAAATAGCACTTACATAGCACTTACACAAATTATAGCCCACCTAAGCACAAACCAGATAGGATGGCGTATCACCGTAGAATGTTGTGGTAGCCGTGCTGGTTAAGTGTGCCTTGAATTCTAAATAAATCACTGACAGTGTCACCAGCAAAGCACAATCCCTCCTCCTCCTCCTCCATGCTTCACGATGGGAACCACACATGCAGAGATCATCCGTTCACCTAGTCTGCAGTTCACAAATAGACAGAGGTTGGAACCCAAAAAATCTAATTTGGACTCCGACCAAAGGACAGATTTCCACCAGTCTAATGTTCATTGCTCGTGTTTCTTGGCCTAAGCAAGTCTCTTCTTCTTACTGGTGTCCTTTAGTAGTGGTTTCTTTGCAGCAATTCGACCATGAAAACCTGATTCATGCAGTCTCCTCTGAACAGTTGATGTTGAGATGTGTCTGTTACTTGAACTCCGTGAAGCATTTATTTCTGAGGCTGATAACTCTAAAGAACTTGTCCTCTGCAGCAAAGGTAACACTGGGTCTTCCTTTCCTGTGGCGGTCCTCATGAGAGCCAGTTTCATCATAGCGCTTGATGGTTTTTGCAACTGCACTTGAAGAAAATGTCTAGTTCTTGAAATTTTCCGGATTGACTGACCTTCATGTCTTAAAGTAATGATGGACTGTCATTTGTCTTTGCTTATTTGAGCTGTTCTTGCCATAATATTGACTTGGTATTTGACCAAATAGGCATATCTTCTGTATATCAAATCCCTGAGCTGAGAAGGTCGTTCTGCCCCTGAACAATGCCGCTAACCCACTCTTTCCCGGTAGGCCGTTATTGTAAATAAGAATTTGTTCTCAACTAACTTACCTGGTTAAAAAAAACGCGCCAGTGACTAACGACGTTTGACGGGCGGATGGGCGTTGTCCATCCAGTCATATCAGGAACGGTGGTTGACGTTCCTCGAAAGAATATAGTTATTCACTAGTTGTCATAATGATATCTAAACCACGCCAATTTCTACAAATTACCGTCGTAAACTGTGATTTCAAACCTAACTATAACCACTGCTAACCTTATATAATGACCAAAAAGTAAATGTCTGATTTCATGAATTTGTACGAGCCAATGTCGACGTTGTGGCTGGGGTAACTAGTGACAACCAAAGGAAAGAGTTTGTAGGTTTCTCTAGAAACTTTTAAAACCTGCCCGTAGACAGCGTAAACCCCACCCTTTCACTTATGATTAACCACCTCAATTCTCCGTTTTGATTTGCTTTCGCTCTGTCAGTCACTTTTTCCCGAAGTGTCGCCAGCAACAAAGTAGTGTGTACACCACACCGAGGGATGAAGGAAAACATTTCAAAGGGAGGCGAAAAACAGATAAGGTCACTTTTGCTGTCAGTTAGGTTTTTGATAGCTAGTTTGAGTCTACCTAGCTAGCTACGTTTTTGGAAAATGTTACCACAATGAAGAACGTTAGCTAGCCATATTTGGCGTTTTAGCTAGCTAAATGTAATATAAATGGCTAGCTATCCATTTTAGCCAGCTAGCTAACGTTACCGCTGGCGAGTAAGCCATATTTAGCTAGCTAGCAAAAGCAACACACGAGATTAGCTTGCTATCCTAGCTAAATAAATAAAACGATTTAAGGATTATTTTTCGGCTTTTATTATTTTGTTAAATCCCCGTTGTGGTTTGCCGTTTGACAACTAGTTACTCCTTTAGTTAGCTGATGGACAGTTTCACAGACGTTCTTTGTCACTTCTCGGGCGTTTTAAGGTATTGGTTCTGGGGCGGCTAGGCGAAGCAGGAGACTGTACAGATGTGGCAGCCAAGTTTGTCCCCTTGTCTCCGGGACCTGGGTTGGTAAGCACACGTCAATTTAGATGCGTTGGAGGAGTTGATGCTAGAGCTAACTACAACATTTGGCAAGAAATAGATTGTTCGTTTTTGGAGAGAAACGATAAATATCTAGCTAAGTTAGTTATCCAGATGACTGTCAAGTGTTAGCTAGCAAATTCGGCTGTCGTCGCTGGCTAGTTGCTGTCGAGTTTAGCAGAGCTAACTGGGCCTCATTATCTATATTTATGTCTGCTTCAACTATATTAACCCAAATTTGACAGTTGCACGAGACCTGCAGGCTGTGAAATATTCCGTGTAGCTGCTGATAATGCTACAGTAGCTCGCACACAGGCGTCTTCGAAGGAGGGCAAACTTAATCGTAGGTAACTGACTACATTTGTTGCATCCACAACACTCATTTGTTTTTACCACTGGACTGTCCATTCTGATTTACAAAAGGGATCAGAACAATTATTTGCTACTAAGTGTGAGGCGTGGGCGCCCCATTCAAGTCGGGCTTTTAAATACTGCGGTGATGACTTTAGAATCCATGATGGCTTGTTGCCTGAGCGAGGAGGCGAAGGAGTCCAAACGAATCAACGCCGAGATCGATAAGCAGCTTCGCCGAGACAAGCGGGACGCGAGGAGGGAACTCAAACTGCTTTTATTGGGTACAGTAACAAACCATTCTTCCTCCATACACACCCCTAACCCATAATTGAATTATGCAGAAAGATGCCTGAATTATTACATTGCTGGAATTCGTATGTGATTGCTCTAAATGTCGGAGTCAATAAAGCATCATTGCTGAAGTGATACCATTCATCAGGGCATAAATTATGCTGTTGCTATGTCTAATGATATGACAGTGTATTTGCTGTATAAAGATTTATAGTATGCAAAGCAAGTTTCCCCCAATTACATAACGACTGCTGAAGTAAACCACAGTTTCCATATGTTGATAACGTTATCTGATTTATATAAAGCCGATTTCACTTTATGATTTGAATGGCATTGAGAAAAACACTGTACTCGAAATCCTGCTACTATATAGGCCCAACACCTATGATTCTACACAAATTATGGTAACATTGAAATGGCCCATCTGTCAAAGCTGTACATTTAACAATACCAGTGGTGGAGTGGTGCCTGGATAAGTGTCTATACTGTAATTTTGCCAAAATCATTTCCTATAGTTTCTTTTTTCTGATAGATGTTTCAGGTTTTCACTCTCTCACATGTTTGTTGTATAGAAAAAGCACATGTGATGTAAGTCCTCAACAATGCTTATTATCAGAAGACCATTTTTGAGGTCTGGGAAAAATAGGATTTTTTTGTTTTTTTTGTTGTTGGGTGTAGTTGCAGTTTAATACAATTGCTCACCTATCAAGAGACCCTTTGGCTAGCAGTGTTTTTGTGCTGTATTGTTGTCCCATTTTTATTTTGAAATGTAACCTTTATTTAACTAGGCAAGTCAGTTAAGAACTTATTCTTATTTACAATGAGGGCCTACCGGTGAACAGTGGGTTAACTGCATTTTTCAGGGGCAGAATGACAGATTTTTACCTTGTCAGCTCAGGGATTCAATTCAGAAACCTTTCGGTTACTGGTCTAACCACTAGGCTACCTGCCGCCGTATGTGATGGCAGAGTTTGCAAATCTAATGCCACCCCGATTGATACAAATCATATCATTCTACCAAGTAGGCCTACTTTGCAGTCAACATTTTAATTGGGAAGGTTATTTTGGGGAAGCCTTAAGACATTTTTATTCAAACAGAGGATGATGACTGAATTACGCATGGCAAAGATTCAACCAAGGCTTCGGACCAAACTTATTCAATACCTGGTTAGCATATCCTTAGTTACCATTTACTGGTAGATATCATAAGTTCAAATTACTTTCCTACCAACCCTACCGGCTACCGATGTCGTTCTTCTGCGAGCTGCTCCATGCAATGAGAGCTGTGCACTCTTGCTGCCTAGATGCTAGTCTATTCCACTGAAACGGTGCGCATGTGAATGTATATTTCACGTGGTTTGTGTAGGCTACTTTGTGCATGATTTCTCTCTTGTACTACATTTTTAATACGGCGTATACCTCCACTACACTACTTTGGGATTAAGAAGTGAAGAAGTGCCCACTGGAAGAAAAAGTGGGTATACAGCGTATACTAGATTTCTCCTCTGTTTTTATCAAAGATTAATTATGTTATCATAGATTAATTATGTTATCATAGATGTCTATAGTTTGAATGGCAAACTGAAATCAATGTTGCATGCATTACTAGAGCATAGGCTAGTTTACGCTGTTCAGTAAGTAAGCTACAGTGGGTTAAGTCTCATGGGTTCTGTAGTCAGAGCTAATGTCTCTTCAGATCGTTCTTGTGTTTTTATAGTTGGGGGGAAAGGAGCAGCAATTAAGAAAATAATTAGATCAGAGACATAATCTGGAGCTTGGGTCACAAAATCAGACATCCTCGTGGTGGGCCTTTTGTGCCGCTGTGCCTCCAGGGCTGACATAACTAAGCTCTATCACAGTGACTGACTGTCAGGTTGATGACATGGTTGTAAAATAATACAACATAGTGGCTTCTTGGACAACAGATGCATCACACAACTGACTTCACCTTGTTCATACTTTTCTCTTACACGCAGAGGAGTGTAGTATGGAGCGAAGTTGCATAATTTAACCCATTGGTGATGGTAAGTAGGGCCATAAGTTTTACCTGACCTGATAACTTCTAACTAGAACCCAGAGTTTCTTGGTGGGTTAGGAAAACTAATGGCCCTAGTAATGGCTGGTTTAATCCTGATGGTTGCTGTAATAGTAGCAACTGATTTCTATAAGGAGTGACCAATGTACAGTATGAATACCAGCATGGACATAGTTTACTCTTACACAGCACTAAAGCTTGGATCAGCACAAAAGCTGGTGGAGTGGACATTATTGTTGCGCTTATACCGAAACTGGTACTTTTTCAGTAAATGGTTTGGTAGTAGAATTTGTTACGTTCGGCACTTCAGTCAAATGTGTCTCACGTGAAAGACAGACTTGATCCTCTCAATCTGTGCAGCCCCTTTTATAGTGCAAAGTGTCTACTCTACTTACTAATTCATTGCTAGAGCTGTCTGGGCTGCATTGTTAGCTCCCCACTCATGCTGCACAGAAGTTAACACACTTCAATAAATGCAACACGGCATGTAGAGATGTTGAAACTGTTCATTACTGTTTTCGAAACAATGTCCATACAGGATAGAACACTTTTTAAAAACATTTAATTTTTATACAATTCAAGACGATACCAGTAGCTTCCAACTTTAATTGTAGGCTAACTTTCCATGCTAGTTTAGAGATGAATTCACTACCCTAGTACTTTGTTTGTGATAATATTTCAACTGTAATGCAAAATGTTCTGATTTCTAAGATTGTCACCAAAAAATGATTAATTCTCAACAAACTCATTCATGTCTTTGTCTCAGTCTCCCTCTCCTTCTGTCTGGTTTCCACCAGATTCCATAGCCACATTCGGCCTTGGAAATTACATCATTACTTTCTTAAAGAGACAGCGCACACTTTTATAAAAGAGAGCTTTTTTATGCAAATGTTGTTGATCAGTACAATAAAAAATTTCTATCAGTTGCATATAAAATAAGTCCTAAATGGAAGGGATTGTCATCTCTAGTCCAATGAAATCATCTAATACAAGCTCAATAACTCTGCAGGCACACACTCCTATTGAATAAGCAGCATTCACCTGTATTGCTACATCTTGATTTACCCAGTTTATGAATAGAGATTTACCATTGTTATGTAGTTAGATTTGTAAAAAACAAAGTCAAATTGATTCATTAATGCATACATGGCTGTCTCAAAAAAATGGACATACAATTTTTAAAGTGTAGTGATGTGGAACTCAAGATGCCCAACGATTGAACAGAGCAGTTGCTGTCTGGATCAAGTGCCATTCTATGACTTTGGCTAATAAACTTTTTTTTTTCTTGTGGTATCGCAAAGGTCTTCCGTTAGAGTTCAGATATCAGCATTTTCAAAACGCGGACATCAAATAAACTTTTAAAACTATTTCACCTGCATTTGAAAGTATTTTTTTGGTTCAATATAGGTATCAGTATGCAAATATAGTTTTCTTTTACAGAAAATACATTAGTGCAACACATTAGGCAGAAAATAGCTTAATTGTCATCAGATGATGACAGAAATGCAACCCTGTTTGGCTAGCAGCCACAAATTAATTGATAGTTAAATAGCAAGGTAGTTTGTGCAAAATTGATGCGTGGCCATCATATTTAATGTTTATCATAATATGATAGTATGATATATATTTGTAACAATGCAAATTACAAGAATACTGACTGAACAATTATTTTAACTTAATACATCAATAAAAATCCATTTAGTCTCAAATAAATAATGAAACATGTTCAATTTGGTTTAAATAATCCAAAGTCACTGAAGAAAGTAAAAGTGTGATATGTGCCATGTAAAAAAGCTAACGTTTAAGTTCCTTGCTCAGAACATATGAAAGCTGGTGGTTCCTTTTAACATGAGTCTTCAATATTCCCAGGTAAGAAGTTTTAGTTTGTAGTTATAAGAATGAAAGGACTATTTCTCTATACCATTTGTATTTCATATACCTTTGGCTATTGGATGTTCTTATAGGCACTATAGTATTGCCAGCCTAATCTCGGGAGTTGATAGGCTAGAAGTCATAAACATCTCTGTATTCAAGCATTGCGAAGAGCTGCTGGCAAACGCAGTAAAGTGTTTGAATGAATGCTTACGAGCCTGCTGCTGCCTACTGCTCTATAAAATATCAAATCATAGACTTAATTATAATATAATAAACACACAGAAATAAGAGCCTTAGGTCATTAATAATTTCCGGATTTGACCATATCATTTCGAAAACAAAACGTTTATTCTTTCAGTGAAATATGGAACCGTTACGTATTTTATCGAATGGGTGGCATCCATAAGTCTAAATGTTTCTATTACATTGCACAACCTTCAATGTTATGTCATAACTATGTAGAATTCTGGAAAATTAATTACGGTCTTTGTTAGGAAGAAATGGTCTTTACACAGTTCGCAACGAGCCAGGCTACCTAAACTGCTGCATATACCCTGACTCTGCTTTCGCTGAACACAAGAGAAGTGACACAATTACCCTAGTTAATATTGCCTGCTAACATGAATGTCTTAACTAAATATGCAGGTTTAAAACATATACTTGTGTATTGATTTTAAGGCATTGATGTTTATGGTTAGGTACATTGGTGCAACGACAGTGCTTTTTTTCACGAATGCGCTTGTTAAATCATCACCCGTTTGGCGAAGAAGGCTGTGATTTGATGATAAATTGATTATTTGCAAGGCACAACAAGCTAGTTAAACTAGTAATATCTTTTTTTTTTCTTAAAGTTTTACCCCTTTCCCCCCCCCCCAATTTCGTGGTATCCATTTGTTTTAGTAGCTACTATCTTGTCTCATCGCTACAGGCTCGGGAGAGACGAAGGTTGAAAGTCATGCGTCCTCCGATACACAACCCAACCAAGCTGGCGCTGTACTTAACCAAGCTGGCGCTGCGCCCTTAACCACTGCACCACCCGGGAGGCTAAACTAGTAATATCATCAGCCATGTGTAGTTAACTAGTGATTATGTTAAGATTGTTTTTTTATAAGATAAGTTTAATGCTAGCTAGCAACTTACCTTGGCTCCTTGCTGCACTCGCGTAACAGGTGGTCAGCCTGCCACGCAGTCTCCTCGTGGAGTGCAATGTAATCGGCCATAATGGGCGTCCAAAAATGCGGATTACCGATTGTTATGAAAACTTGAAATCGTCCCTAATTAATCGGTCATGTCTCAAGTCCACAGTGCTCATTTGCATTTGTGAATAAAAAATATTCAATTATTTATAGTAAAATAAATGTTGCAGTAGATGTTTTCTCAGTATTTCTGCCATTTTCTTCATAGCTGGTAAATTAATCACACAGAGTCTAAGAACTGTGAATTCTATATAGCCTATTCCACCTCGCGCTGCAACACTGCCTGGCTGGGGCTGTGTGCACGTGAAGAACTGCCCACTGGTGTAAAAGTTGGTCTAATTTACTTGAAACGGAAGTCTACTTATGTGAAACTTTGTCCTTGTGTTTCTTGCCCATTCACATTTTGTTCATAAGCTAGGTAGTTTTTCTATGTTTGAGTTTCAACTGCTAGGGAAAAGAAGACGGCGCTTGTACTAGTCAAGTTTCAAATCTCGCAGGCACAAACATGACTGAGTCGTGTTACCATAGTAACCTCCCGCCCTTAAAGGGGAAAGTGAACATTCTTGTCTCATCTGTGATATCTTGGTTAAAAGAATCACATCACAAAAAATGAAATTAAACAATATACCACGTTACTTCTTACTACTAATACATTTGTTTTAGAAACATTACAAAGCATGCTCATGTTTTTTTGTGTTTTGTTGGTGTATTTTACCTGCAAGAAAAAATGTACCTAGTAAAAAAGTCTTAGTGGTAGGTTTTTAACCTCTAGCGTCGAGGAATTCCGTATCCGGGAGCGTAATCATAGCCTCAAGCTCATTACCATAACGCAACGTTTCCTATTCATGAAAATCGCAAATGAAATTAAATAAATATATTCAAACACAAGCTTAGCCTTTTGTTAACAACACTGTCATCTCAGATTTTCAAAATATGCTTTTCAACCAAAGCTACACAAGCATTTGTGTAAGAGTATTGATAGCCTAGCATAGCATTAAGCCTAGCATTCAGCAGGCAACATTTTCACAAAAACAAGAAAAGCATTCCAAAAAAATTATTTACCTTTGAAGAACTTCGGATGTTTTCAATGACGAGACTCTTAGTTAGACAGCAAATGTTAATTTTTTCCAAAAAGATTATTTGTGTAGACGAAATAGCTCCGTTTTGTTCATCATGTTTAGCTAAGAAAAAGACCGGAAAATGCAGTCACTTACAACGCCAAACTTTTTTCCAAATTAGCTCCATAATATCGACAGAAACATGGCAAACGTTGTTTAGAATCAATCCTCAATGTGTTTTTCACATATCTATTCGATAATCTATCAGTGGCGGGCGGCAGTTGGCTTCTCATCAGAAGCAAACGGAAAAATACTGCAGCTGGAGATTACGCAATAATTGCAACGGAGGACACCAAGCGACCACCTGGTAGATGTAGTCTCTTATGGTCAATCTTCCAATGATATGCCTACAAATACGTCACAATGCTGTAGACACCTTGGGGAAAACGTGGAAAACGTAAGCTGACTCCTAGCTCCTTCACAGCCATATAAGGAGTCATTGGCATGAGGCGGTTTCAAAAAATGCGGCACTTCCTGATTGGATTTTTATCTGTGTTTTGCCTGTAACATCAGTTCTGTGGCACTCACAGACAATATCTTTGCAGTTTTGGAAACGTCAGTGTTTTCTTTCCAAAGCTGTCAATTATATGCATAGTCAAGGATCTTTTCGTGACAAAATATCTTGTTTAAAACGGGAACGTTTTTCATCCAAAAATTAAAAGAGCGCCCCCTATATCGAAGAGGTTAAATCTACCTGCCGCAGTGGCTGGTAGACCAAAAACTTAATTTTATGCCCTGGTGATGATATCAGGTATCGTGATTAGGGTTGCAAAAGGTCGGAAACATTCCGAAATGTTCCATGAAAGTTAAGCCCGGGTATTTTGCTTAAATTCATCAAAAAAGTTAGCTTACAACAGTGACCGAGAGACTGAAAAACAGCTTCTATCTCAAGGCCGTCAGACTGTTAAACAGCCACCACTAACATTGAGTGGCTGCTGCCAAAATACTGACTCAACTCCAGCCACTTTAATATTTGAAAAATTGATGTAAAAATTTATCACTAGCCACTTTAAACAATGCCACTTAATATAATACCCTACATTACTCCTCTCATATGTATAAACTGTACTCTATACTAGAGGTCGACCGATATATGATTTTTCAACGCCGGTACCGATTATTGGAGGACCAAAAAAGCAGATACCGATTTACTTGGCCGATTTTAAATAAAAAATAATAAATACAAAAATAAAAAATAATAATGATAATAAAATAATAAAAAATAAAGTTATTTTTATTTGTAATAATGACAATTACAACAATAATGTATGAACACTTATTTTAACTTAATATAATACATCAATAAAATCTATTTTGCCTTAAGTAAATAATGAAACATGTTCAATTTGGTTTAAATAATGCAAAAACAAAGTGTTGGAGAAGAAAGTAAAAGTGCAATATGTGCTTTGTAAGAAAGCTAACGTTTCAGTTCCTTGCTCAGAACATGAGAACATATGAAAGCTGGTGGTTCCTTTTAACACGAGTCTTCAATATTCCCAGGTAAGAAGTTTTAGGTTCTAGTTATTATAGGAATTATAGGACTATTTCCCTCTTTCATTTGTATTTCTGTATACTTCTGGCCCCTCCTTGGACACTGTGTTAACTAACCTCCAGACGAGCTTCAATGCCATACAACTCTCCTTCCGTGGCCTCCAACTGCTCTTAAATGCAAGTAAAACTAAATGCATGCTTTTCAATCAATCGCTGCCTGCACCTGCTCGCCCGTCCAGCATCACTACTCTGGACGGCTCTGACTTAGAATACGTGGACAACTACAAATACCTGGGTGTCTGGTTAGACTGTAAACTCTCTTTCCAGACTCACATTAAGCATCTCCAATCCAAAATTAAATCTAGAATCGGCTTCCTATATCGCAACAAAGCATCCTTCACTCATTCTGCCAAACATACCCTTGTAAAACTGACCATCCTACCGATCCTCGACTTCGGTGATGTCATCTATAAAATAGCCTCCAACACTCTACTCAACAAACTGGATGCAGTCTATCACAGTGCCATCGGTTTTGTCACCAAAGCCCCATACACTACCCACCATTGCGACCTGTACGCTCTTGTTGGTTGGCCCTCGCTTCATACTTGTCGCCAAACCCACTGACTACAGGTTATCTACAAGTCTCTGCTAGGTAAAGCCCCGCCTTATCTCAGCTCACTGGTCACCATAGCAGCACGCACTCGTAGCACGCGCTCCAGCAGGTATATCTCACTGGTCACCCCCAAAGCCAATTCCTCCTTTGGTCGTCTTTCCTTCCAATTCTCTGCTGCCCATGACTGGAACGAATTGCAAAAATCTCTGAAGCTGGAGACTCACATTTCCTTCACTAGCTTTAAGCACCAGCTGTCAGAGCAGTTTAGTCAGAGCAGTTTACAGATCACTGCACCTGTACTTAGCCTATCTGTAAACAGCCCATCTATCTACCTACCTCATCCCCATACTGGTATTTATTTATTTTGCTCCTTTGCACCCCAGTATCTCTACCTGCACATTCATCTTCTGCCAATCTACCATTCCAGTGTTTAATTGCTATATTGTAATTACTTCGCCACCAATGGCCTATTTATTTTCTTAACTTACCTCATTTGCACTCAGTGTATATAGACTTTTTGTTTTCTTTTGTTCTACTGTTTGTTTTGTATATTCCATGTGTAACTAACTCTATGTTGTTGTATGTGTCGAATTGCTACGCTTTATCTTGGCCAGGTCGCAGTTGCAAATGAGAACTTGTTCTCAACTAGCCTACCTGGTTAAATAAAGGTGAAATAAAATAAAAACATTTCATTAACCTTTGACTATTGGATGTTCTTATAGGCACTTTAGTATTGTCAGTGTAACAGTATAGCTTCCATCCCTCTCCTCGCTCCTCCCTGGGCTCGAACCAGCAACACAATGACAACAGCCACCATCGAAGCAGCGTTACCCATGCAGAGCAAGGGAAACAACCACCCCAAGGCTCAGAGCGAGTGACGTTTGAAATGCTATTAGCGCGCGATAACTAGCTAGCCATTTCACTTCGGTTACACCAGCCTCATCTCGGGAGTTGATAGGCTTGAAGTCATAAACAGTGCAATGCTTGATGCACAACGAAGAGCTGCTGACAAAACGCACGAAAGTGCTGTTTGAATGAATGTTTACGCACCTGCTTCTGCCTACCACCGCTCAGTCAGATACTTAGATGCTTGTATGCTGAGTCAGATTATATGCAACGCAGGACACGTTAGATAATATCTAGTAATATCAACCATGTGTAGTTAACTAGTGGTTATGATTGGTTGTTTTTATAGGATTAATGCTAGCTAGCAACTTACCTTGGCTTACTGCATTCGCGTAACAGGCAGTCAGTCTCCTTGTGTGCAACGAGAGAGAGGAAAGTCGTTATTGCGTTGCACTAGTTAACTGTAAGGTTAACTAGTTGCCACCAATTGTGCAAATTCATCTACTTTGTGCATGACACAAGTAATTTTAACAACAAGTGTTTACAGACAGATTATTTCACTTAACTCACTGTATCACAATTCCAGTGGATCAGAATTGTGATTTTTCTGGATATTTTTTTTCTGTCATAGTTGAAGTGTACCTGTGATAAATTACAGGCCTCTCATCATTTTAAGTGGGAGGACTTGCACAATTGGTGGCTGACTAAATACTTTTTTGCCCCACTGTACAGTGAGGAGAACAAGTATTTGATACACTGACGATTTTGCAGGTTTTCCTACTTACAAAGCATGTAGAGGTCTGTAGTTATCATAGGTACACTCAACTGTGAGAGATGGAACCTAAAACAAAAATCCAGAAAATCACATTGTTTGATTTTTAAGTAATTAATTTGCATTTTATTGCATGCCGTAAGTATTTGATCACCTACCAACCAGTAAGATTTCCGGCTCTCACAGTCCTGTTAGTTTTTCTTCAAGAAGTCCTCCTGTTCTCCACTCATTACTTGTATTAACTGCACCTGTTTGAACTCGTTCCCTGTATAAAAGACACCTGTCCACACACTCAATCAAACAGACTCCAACGTCTCCACAATGGCCGAGACCAGAGAGCTGTGTAAGGACATCAGGGATAAAATTGTAGACCTGCACAAGGTTGGGATAGGCTACAGGACAATAGGCAAGCAGCTTTGTGAGAAGGCAACAACTGTTGGCGCAATTATTAGAAAATGGAAGAAGTTCAAGATGACGGTCAATCACCCTTGGTCTGGGGCTCCATGCAATATCTCACCTCATGGGGCATCAATGATCGACGTGGAGGAGGCCGTAGGAGGGCAACAACCCAGCAGCAGGACCGCTACCTCCGCATTTGTGCAAGAAGGAGCAGGAGGAGCAGTGCCAGAGCCCTGCAAAATTACCTCCAGCAGGCCACAAATGTGCATGTGTCTGCTCAAACGTTCAGAAACAGACTCCATGAGGGTGGTATGAGGGCCTGACGTCCACAGGTGGGGGTTGTGCTTACAGCCCAACAGCGTGCAGGACGTTTGGCTTTTGCCAGAGAACACCAAGATTGGCATTCGCCACTGGCGCCCTGTGCTCTTCACAGATGAAAGCAGGTTCACACTGAGCACATGTGACAGACGTGACAGTCTGGAGACGCCGTGGAGAACGTTCTGCTGCCTGCAACATCCTCCAGCATGACCGGTTTGGCGGCGGGTCAGTCATGGTGTGGGGTGGCATTTCTTTGGGGGCCGCACAGCCCTCCATGTGCTCGCCAGAGGTAGCCTGACTGCCATTAGGTACTGAGATGAGATCCTCAGACCCCTTGTGAGACCATATGCTGGTGCGGTTGGCCCTGGGTTCCTCCTAATGCAAGACAATGCTAGACCTCATGTGGCTGGAGTGTGTCAGCAGTTCCTGCAAGAGGAAGGCATTGATGCTATGGACTGGCCCGCCCGTTCCCCAGACCTGAATCCAATTGAGCACATCTGGGACATCATGTCTCGCTCCATCCACCAACGCCACGTTGCACCACAGACTGTCCAGGAGTTGGCGGATGTTTTAGTCCAGGTCTGGGAGGAGATCCCTCAGGAGACCATCCGCCACCTCATCAGGAGCATGCCTAGGCATTGTAAGGAGGTCATACAGGAACGTGGAGGCCACACGCACTACTGAGCCTCATTTTGACTTGTTTTAAGGACATTACATCAAAGTTGGATCAGCCTGTAGTGTGGTTTTCCACTTTAATTTTGAGTGTGACTCCAAATCCAGACCTCCATGGGTTGATAAATTTGATTTCCATTAATAATTTGTGTGTTATTTTGTTGTCAGCACATTCAACTATGTAAAGAAAAAAGTATTTAATAATCTTTCATTCATTCAGATCTAGGATGTGTTATTTTAGTGTTCCCTTTATTTATTTTTAGCAGTGTATTTATCTGTAAATGGAATTGTATTTTATTTGTTTTTTTTACAATTTTTTTCCTAATCTTTACAGGTAAATGCAACTGGCACTATCTGATGGGTAGACGTTTCACTGCAGCTAATGTAGAAGGAAAATCTGTGTAACGTTTAGCAAATACTGTGCCAAATCATATGTGAAGAATGCAGCAAAGATGTAGAATCATCTGGCCAAGTGCATAAAGTTCCCTCAGCGCTCACAACAAGCAACCTCTGACAAAAGTCCCTCTACTTCTATTCGAGGTGAAAATGATGAATCAGACACCTTATCGATAGCAACAGCTCATGTTCTTCCTGGAATCAAAAGTTGTTTTTGACTCAATGGAGGAATGTAGTCAGAGAAATGCTGACGAATGTCTTGCTCAAGCTTTGTATGCCACTGGTTCACCCCTGATGCTCACAGGCAATGTGTATTGGAAGAGATTTCTGAATGTTCTTCGCCCAGCATACATTTCCCCCCAACCAGATTTACTGGATACAGAGTTCAAGTGAAGTTCAAGCAAATCATAGAGAAAGGAGAATGTATTGCAATAACTCTGATGGGTGGTCGAATGTTCATGGGCAAGGAATAATTAACTAAATCATCTCCACCCCTATTCTACAAGAGCACCGACACAAGGGACAACCGACACACCAGTCTCTACATTGCAGATGAGCTGAAGGCAGTAGTCAGTGACCTTGGACCGTAGAAGGTATTTGCACTGGTGACAGACAATGCTTCGAACATGAAGGCTGCTTGGTCCAAAGTGGAGGAGTCCTACCCTCACTTCACACCCATTGGCTGTGCTGCTCATGCATTGAATCTGCTCCTCAGGGACATCATGGCACTGAAAACAATGGATACATTCTACAAGAGAGACAAAGAAATGGTTAGGTATGTGAAGGGTCACCAAGTTATTGCAGCAATCTACCTCACCAAGCAAAGTGAGAAGAATAAGAGCACCACATTGAAGCTGTGTTGTCGTCATGTTTGACAGTCTCCTGGAAGAGAAGGAGTCTCTCCAGGAAATGGCCATATCGCAGTCTGCTGATATGGACAGCCCCATCAAGAGGATCCTCCTGGATTATGTATTTTGGGAGAGAGTGGTAAGCAGCCTGAAACTCCTGAAACCTATTGCAGTTGCCATTGCATGGATTGAGGGAGACAATGCCATCCTGTCTGATGTTCAGACTCTGCTTCCCGATGTAAGATAAGAAATCCGTACCGCTCTGCCCAATTCACTGTTGCCCCAGGCAGGGGAAACTGAAGTTCTGAAATACATCAAAGTGTGAAGATTTCTGCCTGAAGCCCAAACACGCTACAGCGTACATGTTGGACCCCAAGTATGCTGGCAAGAGCATCCTGTCTGGTGCAGAGATCGACAAGGCCTATGGTGTCATCACTACCGTGTCTTACCACCGTGGCCTGGATGAGGCCAAATTTTCCACCGTGCCAAATTTGAGGCTTTTTGAGCCTAACGACGAGCCATCCTCAACAAGGTTGGAAAGTGACGGTGAAGATGAGGCCTCACTGATGTTCAAGAGGTGGACATTGAGGAGGTCAAGGGAGAAGACATGGAAGCCTGAGAGGAAGACAACCAAAGCTTTTGTTTCTTGACTATCATTTTACAGATGTATGTTGAAAATGTTTGTGGGAGATCATTCAGTATTCCCTTTTGTTGTTCAGTGAAATCATCCATTTTATTTATTTTTCTAATGGAAGGATTTAATCATTTAAATTATGTCGACTTATGTTACATGGTAAATATATCCAATACAAAAAACATCTCAATTTTAAATGATATTAATATTAATTTGCAAATATTTCCGTTAATTCCCATATTCCTTTTAATTCCCACGGATAGTTTCCACCTGAATTTTCCCACAAAATGTGCAAACCTAATCGTGATACTGAACCTGGTATCGAAGTCAAAATTCTGATATTTCGACACCACTTGTGTACGTAATGTGAATTTGAAAATCAGTCTTTTGTTCTTTACCAGGTCATATTTTTGGTGCTCAAGAATGAAGTATTAGACTTATTGTAGATTACTATTTTATACTGGGAAATGTACAGTATTTTGAAGGTGTTACTGAAATGTTAGACAAATAGGCTATGTTTTGCTACATTATCAGGTAGATTTCCCCTGATCCAAAATGTGTTAAACTTGTTCAGAAACTCTGTCCATGTCTCTACACACACTTGGAACTGCCAGTTTCCCTCTGTTTGCTGCTCATAATTGCATATCTTAATTGGTTCTTCTCAGTGTTAATGAGATTTGTTTGGAAGCCTATTTCTTAGTCTGTTTAAACCATAGGCTTTAATCCGGAAAATCTGGATCATCAAGGTCTTTGTACAAGCTGATTTCTGTCAAGGGGCATTGGTTAAGCATACTAATAGTTTAATATAGCCAACCGTGCTTTCTTTTTTGACCACTGCCTTATTAATTCTGCAACAGTTATTGCCAATTCATAAGCCAACTAAGGCATGACAGCCTTTTATGAAAGGAAATGCGAAGAACAAGGCCTAGCTGCTACACTAGCAGTGTGTGAACGGAGTCCAGGCAACCTGGGCATTCTGGGAGATTCTAGCGACTCAAATATTTTCTGTGTTTTTATGTTTCAGGTTAATTTAGGAGAGAATATAGTGTTTGGCCTATATCTGGATTAAGGGTGGCTTTTGGGAACATGGGTTTCCAGGGATTTGGACAAAGTTGGGCAAATTGTGCATATTTTAATGAATGGCCTTAGGCTGAGTCTACACCTGACATTAAAAATAACTTCTGCAATCCAATTACATTAACGATTCAGATGACAATCCATTCATGGGCTTTGTTCTGCAAATGTATCCCATCTCAAATATACACAGACCTGCCAACATGCACTCATTTTGCGTACCAACTACCCAATTCTCTGTCCATGTACGCATGTATGAGATCTGAGTTAAAAGTACGCAGAAATGAATAGGACCTGATTTTTTTTGTTGTTGCTTCTTTGTACAAATAAATCCACTGAGTAAATCGAACATCCCGATTCTCGAGCTGCAACACACAGACATGTATGGAGTTTGTGTCAACGGAAATGGAGGTTAATACATTATTATTCGACATAACTACCCAGTGTCTCCCCTCCTACTGTTTGTTGTGAAGCTGAGTTTGCCGACTGTCAGCTATACATAAACACATAGACAAATCCTTTTTCCACGCCGTGGAAAGGTAAACCACAATTTGGTGCGTGCTACATCTCCAATTTTCCTCGTGTGTCTGGTACTCTAAAAAATTGGACAGGGTTGGCAGATCTCTATACAAAGACATCTATGTTGTGATCGGCTCACACACCTAAATCTATACAAATACATCTATGTTGTGATCGGCTCACACACCTAAAAATTGCTACAAAGCAGATTTAAAACATCCATGTCCATCAGTGGAGGTGGTTAATCACTATTAGATCCCAAGTAAGTCTGACGATTATAGCATTTTGGGTAACGATTAGGGCTAGGTTTAATTGTCATGAATATGCCCACAGTTACTGTCATAATTATAATTTTTGCTGAAACATGTTTTGAGCTTGTAATATATCATAATGCACCTTTTCAAAATTAGCTATGACATACCTAATGAATACAACATTGTTTTGGTGACACCCCTGTCTCAAAAACAAATCGTTTTTACCGCTTGGAACTTTTGGAAATGTAGCTTCTCCTCCTGACTGTGCCATACTGCTGGTAAAATTATTTTACCAACTTTACACTCTTCATGTAAAAATGGAAAACTGCTATTGGGTAAACTACACTGAATGTACAAAACATTAGGAACACCTTTCTAATATTGAGTTGCACCCCCTTTTAATTTTTTTTATTTTTACCTCCGAACAGCCTCAATCTGTCGGGGCATGGACTACAACGTGTCGAAAGCGCTCCACGGGAATGCTGGTCCATGTTGACTCCAATGCTTCCCACATTTGTGTCAAGTTGGCTGGATGTCCTTTGGGTGGTGGACCGTTCTTGATACACACCGGAAACTGTTGATTGTGAAAATCCCAGCAGCTTTTCCCTGTGGGACTCCCGGTCATGGCTGTTTGTGACACAGCCTGGGATCGAACCCGGGTCTGTCGTGACTCTTCAAGCACTGCGATGTAGTGCCTTAGACCTAGCCAGAAACATCCGATCTCATTGAATTTGGCAACTCTCCAATCATATGGTGCAGTTTCATACAAGGGTAACTTTAAATAAGGCTTTAGACTGGCAAGCAGTGGACTGATTGTCTTGTCAGATAAGGTTTTGAGACACAGGTTGAAATATACTCAACAAAAATATAAAAGCAACATTCTACAATTTAAACTATTTTACTGAGTTAGTTCAAATAAGGAAATCGGTGAATTTACAAATTCATTAGGCCCTAATATATGAATTTCACATGACTGGGAATTCAGATATGCATCTGTTGGTCACAAGATACCTTGTGGATCAGAAAAACAGTCAGTCAGTATCTGGTGTGACCACCATTTGCCTCCATGCAGCAATGACACCTCCTTCGCGTAGAGTTGATCAGGCTGTTGATTGTCGCCTGTGGAATGTTGTCCCACTCTTCAATGGCTGTGCAAAGTTGCTGGATATTTTGGCGGGAACTGGAACAAGCTGTCGCACACGTTGATCCAGAGCATCCCAAACATGCTCAATTGGTGAGTATGCAGGCCACTGGAACATTTTCAGCTTCCAGGAATTGTGTACAGATCCTTGCGACATGGGGTTGTGCATTATCCTGCTGAAACATAATGTGATGGGTCGGATGAATGGCATGACAATGGGCCTCCAGAATCTCAGCACAGTATCTCTGTGCATTAAAATTGCCATCGGTAAAATGCAAGTGTGTTCATTGTCCACACCTGTCATAGTATCTTGGCAAAGGAGAAATGCTCGCTAACGGATGTAAATTTAAATATACACTACCATTCAAAAGTTTGGTCACTTAGAAATGTCCTTGTTTTTGAAAGAAAAGCAAAAAAAAACGTTGTCTGTTAAAATAACATCATTGATCAGAAATACAGTGTAGACATTGACGTCATAAATTATTATTGTAGGTGGAAACGGCAGATTTTTTTTATTTTTTATGGAATATCTACATAGGCGTACAGGGGCCCATTATCAGCAACCACCACTCCTGTGTTCCAATAGAATGTTTATAATTTTAACAGGCTAATTGATCATTTAGAAAACCCTTTTGCAATTATGTTAGCACAGCTGAAAATTGTTGTGCTGATTATAAGCAATAAAACTGGCCTTTAGACTAGTTGAGTATCTGGAGCATCAGCATTTGTGGGCTCGTTTACAGGCTCAAAATGGCCATCTGAAAACCGTCAGTCTATTCCAGTTCTGAGAAATGAAGGCTATTCCATGTGAGAAATTGCCAAGAAACTGAAGATCTCGTACAAAGCTGTGGACTACTCCCTTCACAGAGTAGCGCAAACTGACTAATCAGAATAGAAAGAGTGGGAGGCCCTGGTGCACAACTGCGCAAGAGGACAAGTACATTAGTGTCTAGATTGAGAAACAGACAAGTCCTCAACTGACAGCTTCATTAAATAGTACCCGCAAAACACCAGTCTCAACGTCAACAGTGAAGAGGCAACTCTGGGATGCTGGCCTGCTAGGCAGAGTTCCTCTGTCCAGTGTCTGTGTTCTTTTGCCCATCTTAATCTTTCATTTTTATTGGACAGTCTAAGATATGTCTTTTTATTTGCAACTCTGCTTAGAAGGCCAGCATCCCGGAGTCACCTCTTCACTGTTGAGATTGAGACGGGTGTTTTGCGGGTACTTTTTAATGAAGCTGCCACAAAAAATATGGTTATTTCAAAAACAAGGACATTTTTAAGTGACCCCAAACTTTTGAAAGGTAGTGTGTTTTTATTTAACCTTTATTTACCTAGGCAAGTTAGTTAATACCAAATTCTTATTTACAATGACAACCTGCTGTTCCCCGGTAGGCCAACTGCCTTGTTCAGGGGCAGAATGACAGATTTTTAGCGTGTCAGCTCAGGGATTAGATCTAGCAACCTTTTGGTTACTGACCCAATGCTCTAGCCGCTAGGCTAACTGCCGCCCCATGTAAACAAATTTGTGCACAATATTGAGAGAAATAAGCTTTTTGTGTGTTGAACATTTTGGGAATATTTTATTTCAGCTCATGAAACATGGGACCAACACTTAACATGGTGTGTTTTTTTTGTTCAATGTATATTGTTTCTGAACGTTTACCTTATGGCTTCTTGGAAGAAATGACCTCCCTACCACCATGTCACAGTTCTTCTGTCTGTAGTTCACATAAGTTCTTGTCATGACTAGATTAATCAGTCATGCTAGTTAGCAGCTGGCTTTAAGTGTATGGTCCCAGTCATGAACACTGCTTCATACAATATCTCTCCTCAGAGATAACAAGCCTGGCCTTCCTCACCACAGTTGGCCTTGGTGAGGTCTATGCAGAAAAGGAGGAAATTAATCAGGATTAGACTTCACTGGCCCTTCTATAAGACCATGAAGTCAGGTTTCTAGTCGGTTGAAATGTGATGGGGAATTTCAAAAACCTCATTGGAGTTTTTCCTGATCATGTGACTCGTTTAGGAAAGCTCCAGGCTGCATAGCTGATTCCTGGCCCTTCCCACTGGTTAATACAGATGGAGAAGGAGTAAGGAAGACATAAGGTAGGCCAAGGTAGTCTTGCCAGAAGTGTGAAAGGTTTTAGCAGCTCTGTTAAGAGTAAGGCTTCAACAACTCCCCAGTTCAGTGGCAGTGCTCAAGCAGGCATCTGAATTGGCAAGGATATTGAAAAACATTGACTAAAAATATCAGGAGAAGGGAAAAATATTGCCCTGCTTTTCCTCCTAAATAAATGAGATGGTAAAATGAAAATGTTGAAAGAAACTCTAAATTGCTGTAATCTTTCAGTTAGGGGATGGAGAAGGATGTCAAATGATGTTATTAGTATTCAAAGAATGACAGTGTGAAGCAATATGGCATCAAATGTAGTTTACGGAAGTTCAATCTTTTAAGAATGGTCTGAATGCTCATTTAACTTCATCCAGTAAGCATAACACAATTCACGTTGTTTCTTATTCTACGGGCATAGTGGGAATGAATACAAACAGATCAGCAGAGCTTCTTGTTTTTTTTTCTCTTTCCTGTTATCCATGTGCACATTATTATTTTTGAGATTTTAGCATTTTACTTTTGAATGCTAGAAATGAAAGGTATTTTATATATTGTATAGATCAATAAAAACAAACGCTATTAAAATACGTGTCCCTAAGTTGTATGTCATTCAGGGCTCAACATTCGGCTAGAGGAAATGTCTGAATTCAAAGTAGGCTGTTCCATGATGACTGAGTTGCGCATTGCTAATGTTCCAAGACTTTTACATTTTTAAATACCTGGTTTGCATACCCTTTCTGTCCCTAACATTTACTGGTAGATGTAACTTGCAACAGTTTCCCTACCCCTACCACTGTCTGTCTTTAGTGAGCTGCTCCACTCAACAACCAGTTTTTTGAGCGCTGCGCTCTCTCTGACCTACCGATTATCGAGGTATATGTGTGGCGCACGTGTAATAAACAGTCGACATAATGAACTAACCGCTTCGGAAATCCATATTTTTAAAATTTATATACAGTGCATTGCGAAAGTATTCGGCCCCCTTGAACTTTGCGACCTTTTGCCACATTTCAGGCTTCAAACATAAAGATATAAAACTGTATTTTTTTGTGAAGAATCAACAACAGTGCACCTGCACTGTGATAGTCTCAGAGGTCCGTTAAAAGCGCAGAGAGCATCGTGAAGAACAAGGAACACACCAGGCAGGTCCGAGATACTGTTGTGAAGAAGTTTAAAGCCGGATTTGGATACAAAAAGATTTCCCAAGCTTTAAACATGCCAAGGAGCACTGTGCAAGCGATAATATTGAAATGGAAGGAGTATCAGACCACTGCAAATCTACCAAGACCTGGCCGTCCCTCTAAACTTTCAGCTCATACAAGGAGAAGACTGATCAGAGATGCAGCCAAGAGGCCCATGATCACTCTGGATGAACTGCAGAGATCTACAGCTGAGGTGGGAGACTCTGTCCATAGAACAACAATCAGTCGTATATTGCACAAATCTGGCCTTTATGGAAGAGTGGCAAGAAGAAAGCCATTTCTTAAAGATATCCATAAAAAGTGTTGTTTAAAGTTTGCCACAAGCCACCTGGGAGACACACCAAACATGTGGAAGAAGGTGCTCTGGTCAGATGAAACCAAAATTGAACTTTTTGGCAACAATGCAAGACGTTATGTTTGGCGTAAAAGCAACACAGCTCATCACCCTGAACACACCATCCCCACTGTCAAACATGGTGGTGGCAGCATCATGGTTTGGGCCTGCTTTTCTTCAGCAGGGACAGGGAAGATGGTTAAAATTGATGGGAAGATGGATGGAGCCAAATACAGGACCATTCTGGAAGAAAACCTGATGGAGTCTGCAAAAGACCTGAGACTGGGACGGAGATTTGTCTTCCAACAAGACAATGATCCAAAACATAAAGCAAAATCTACAATGGAATGGTTCAAAAATAAACATATCCAGGTGTTAGAATGGCCAAGTCAAATTCCAGACCTGAATCCAATCGAGAATCTGTGGAAATAACTGAAAACTGCTGTTCACAAATGCTCTCCATCCAACCTCACTGAGCTCGAGCTGTTTTGCAAGGAGGAATGGGAAAAAATTTCAGTCTCTCGATGTGCAAAACTGATAGACATACCCCAAGCAACTTACAGCTGTAATCGCAGCAAAAAGTGGCGCTACAAAGTATTAACTTAAGGGGGCTGAATAATTTTGCACGCCCAATTTTTCAGTTTTTGATTTGTTAAAAAAGTTTGAAATATCCAATAAATGTTGTTCCACTTCATGATTGTGTCCCACTTGTTGTTGATTCTTCACAAAAAATACAGTTTTATATCTTTATGTTTGAAGCCTGAAATGTGGCAAAAGGTCGCAAAGTTCAAGGGGGCCGAATACTTTTACTTTATGCACTGTAGCCTAGATAAAAAATTCCTAATATATATATATATATTTTTACTGACTGGGATAATTGACTGGCCCGAAACATTTCTAAATCTTCCACGGGCCAGCGGGCAGCCCTGAATGTCGATCCCTTTTCATTGGTGTTACTGCCTTCACTAATTGCGAAGATGAAAAAGGACCTTGAGGTTTCCCTCCAGTGGCAGGGGAGGGGTCTATATTACTATATATTTGTTTTTAGCTAATCAGTCACATTTGAGAATTACATTGATAATTTGTCTGAATAGTGTTCACTACACACAGGTTGACAGTCTTTGTTACTCAATTTTAATGAGGGAAATTACATTGTAAGCAAAATGATTAATCATTTAACTTTCATAAATTGTTTTTAAAGGGTTAATGACCTTGGATTTGAGCATCTGTGGCCTCCATTTAAGAACGCTGTTGTAGTGGTGGTTTTTGTCGTGTTTCAGAACTAAATAAATGTGCTGTTCCTTTGTGATTTGTGCTCTTCTCAGGGGTGTGGCTGATTGTGTTAGCTGTTTAGAGGAGCTGGCAGGCCGGCTTAGGAGGTGCACTCCTCGTTGTAGCAAATGAAAGTCACAAGTGAATAAATGTGCACAGAACTGACCTGGAGAACAGCAGCAGCAACAGCCACTTTCATTCATGCCAGACTGTGTGTGTGTGTGTGTCGGAGTGCATGTAATGTTCTTGTACACATGCCTTTTAGTTAGGTAGCTGTAATTATAGGTCAAGACAGATGGTCACCTAGCCACCTAACCCCCCCTGGTCCTAATTTTTTGGTGTTTTGAAAGACCCTGCTCTCTGGAACAGAAGGAAGTGTATTTAGGCTGCTGAGCTCCAGACTCAGATCCCAGGCAGCTCAACTTGTTGATGTCCACCTCTACGCAGACGACACCATTCTATATACTTCCGGCCCGTCCTTGGACACTGTGCTATCTAACCTCCAAACGAGCTTCAATGCCATACAGCACTCCTTCCGTGGCCTCCAACTGCTCTTAAACGCTAGTAAAACCAAATGCATGCTTTTCAACCGTTCGCTGCCTGCACCCGCACGCCTGACCAGCATCACCACCCTGGATGGTTCCGACCTTGAATATGTGGACATCTATAAGTACCTAGGTGTCTGGCTAGACTCTAAACTCTCCTTCCAGACCCATATCAAACATCTCCAATCGAAAATCAAATCAAGAGTCGGCTTTCTATTCCGCAACAAAGCCTCCTTCACTCACGCCGCTAAACTTACCCTAGTAAAACTGACTATCCTACCGATCCTCGACTTCGGCGATGTCATCTACAAAATTGCTTCCGACACTCTACTCAGCAAACTGGATGCAGTTTATCACAGTGCCATCCGTTTTGTCACTAAAGCACCTTATACCACCCACCACTGCGACTTGTATGCTCTAGTCGGCTGGCCCTCGCTACATATTCGTCGCCAGACCCACTGGCTCCAGGTCATCTACAAGTCCATGCTAGGTAAAGCTCCGCCTTATCTCAGTTCACTGGTTACGATGGCAACACCCATCTGTAGCACGCGCTCCAGCAGGTGTATCTCACTGATCATCCCTAAAGCCAACACCTCATTTGGCCGCCTTTCGTTCCAGTTCTCTGCTGCCTGTGACTGGAACGAATTGCAAAAATCGCTGAAGTTGGAGACTTTTATCTCCCTCACCAACTTCAAACATCTGCTATCTGAGCAGCTAACCGATCGCTGCAGCTGTACATAGTCTATTGGTAAATAGCCCACCCATTTTCACCTACCTCATCCCCATACTGTTTTTATTTATTTATTTTTCTGCTCTTTTGCACACCAATATCTCTACCTGTACATAACCATCTGATCATTTATCACTCCAGTGTTAATCTGCATAATTGTAATTATTTGCCTACCTTCTCATGCCTTTTGCACACAATGTATATATAGACTCCCCTTTTTTCTACTGTGTTATTGACTTGTTAATTGTTTACTCCATGTGTAACTCTGTGTTGTCTGTTCACACTGCTATGCCTTATCTTGGCCAGGTCGCAGTTGCAAATGAGAACTTGTTCTCAACTAGCCTACCTGGTTAAATAAAGGTGAAATAAAAAAAAATAAAAAAATGTCCAGGACGAGCTCTCCTCTGGCTAATGAGAGGCTGCTCTGCTGTGAGTGGATTTGTGTCTCCAGCCCCCTCTGCCTCCCACTGGGTGGCCCACCTCTACCTCCCTCCACCGCCACTGTGCCAGGCAGCACATCCACTGACACACTCAGTCCCTGTGCTGAAATCCTCCAAGATGTGTGTGTGTGTGTGTGTTAGAGAGCTGAGTGCCAGGACTCAGAAGTGTGCGTGTTCTCATCTCTCTGCTCTGTGTTCCAGCTGACACATCGACTGCAGAATAGGGATGTAGAGATTTGCCGATATGTATTGGTCCCCGATTTAGAAATTTAAGATGCAGTGCATCAGTCTGCAGACCCCAAACCAATCCAAATGTAGAATGCATCTGTCAGAAAAGCGATTTTCATTGTACCTTCCCAAATACCTAATATTTTGTGACAACTGATGCGTCCTCTCCGTTCTCCTTCAGTGTCAAACTGCGTGTAATTGTGTTGAGTCATTGATCCACAAGTCATTTTGTATGTCGAACAGCCCCAGGCAATATCAGTAGGCTAGTCAAACTGTGCTCAGCTTCAGGAGCTGACCAATGTGAGGTAGGTTGCCTGTTCCTGATCTGCGTGGTACTTTCAGCTAAAATGGCTTATGTGATATTGGGCTATATTAGTTGAGAAATATGTGTAATTTGCTAGGTTATCTACAATGGCATGAAAAAGTATGTGAACCCTTTGGAATTATCTGTATTTCTGCATAAATTGGTCATACAATTTGATCTGATCTTCATCTAAATTACAGCAATAGACAAACACAGTCTGCTTAATCTAATAAAACACAATTATATGTTTTCATGTCTTTATTGAACACACTGTAAGCATTCACAGTCCAGGGTGGGGAAATTATGTGAACCCTTGTATTTAATAATTTATTGACCCTCCTTTGGCAGCAATAAGCTCAACCAAACGTTGTATGTAGTTGCGGGTCAGACCTGCACAACGGTCAGGAGGAATTTTAGACCATTCTTCTTTACAAAACTGTTTCAGTTCAGCAATATTCTTGGAATGTCTGGTGTGAACTGCTCTCTTGAGGTCAGGCCACAGCATCTCAATCGGGATGAGGTCATGGCTCTGATTTGGCCACTCCAGAAGGTGTATTTTCTTCTGTTGAAGCCGTTCTGTTGATTTTACTTCTGTGTTTTGGGTCATTGTCCTGTTGCATCACACAACTTCTGTTGAGCTTCAATTGGCTGACAGATAGCCTTACATTCTCCTGCAAAATTATAAACGCATGAATTAATTTCTATCGATGATTGTAAGTTGCCCAAGGTAGCAAAGCAGCCCTAATCATGATGCTCCCTTCACCATACTTAACAGTTGGGAGGAGGTTTTGATGTTGGTGTGCTGTGCCATTTTTTTTCTCCACACATAGTGTTGTGTGTTCCTTCCATACGACTCAACTTTAGTTTCATCTGTCCACAGAATATTTTGCCAGTAGCGCTGTGGAACATCCAGGTGCTCTTTTGCGAACTTCAGACGTGCCGCAATGTTTTTTTTTGACAGCAGTTGTTTCTTCCATGGTGTCCTCCCATGAACACCATTCTTCATTGGTGTTTTGCGTATCGTAGACTCGTCAACAGAGATGTTAGCATGTTCCAGAGATTTCTGTAAGTCTTTAGCTGACACACTAGGATTCTTCTTAACCTCATTGGCCATTCTGCGCTGTGCTCTTGCAGTAATCTTTGCAGGACGGCCACTCCTAGGGAGAGTAGCAACAGTGCTGAACTTTCTCAATTTATAGACAGTTTGACTCACTGTAGACTGATGAACATCAAGGCTTTTAGAGATCCTTTTGTAACCCTTTCCAGCTTTATGCAAGTCAACAATTCTTAATAGTGATGCAACAACGACATTTTTGCCGATACTGATAGCCGATATTTTCCTTGCCCCCAAAAACACGATACCGATATAGAACATTTGAGGCCTTTTTTAGCATTCTATTACAGTTAAATAGTTAATACACACGGATGCAGCGGTCTAAGGCACTGCATCTCAGTGCAAGAGGCATCACTACAGTCCCTGGTTCGAATCCAGGCTCTATCACAGCCGGCTGTGATTGGGAGTCCAATAAGGAGGCGCAAAATTGTCCCAGCGTCGTCCGGGGTAGGCCGTCATTGTAAACAAGAATTTATTCTTAACTGACTTGCCTAGTTAAATAAAGGTTACGCACCACACTGACCAAAAAGGTATTTTGTTGGCATTTACGCATGTCCCCATTACCAGTAAAACATAATCAAAACTCATTTCTTTCACTTAGTTGCTGTTCTGTTTCTTTGTTCAGTCATTTCATATTCAACCTGGATTTCTATGGAATGTCATTTGGGTCTTTGCATGTAAAAGAAAAACACGTCAAATAGCACTTTGTCATGTCAGATAAGCTTGTTGACCAATCAGGACTTGAAAATGACTGCACGTCACATAATAATTTAACGCGTTCATCATTTTTTACGTAATTGCACATTGATTACACTCGTATTTCATATGCCACAACGATTCATCGATACGTATGCTATGAACCTGGTAAAGTTTTCCCGCGCACCTACAGTGCTGGTCATTTAAAAAAAAAAAGCTAGCTAGTTCATGGATGCAAACAATGTTCTTCCCCAAAAACATAGCAAAATGACATTGTTTCAGTAGCTATATAGTTGGCTAGCTAACTATATAGCTAGGTGTCATGTAAAATAACCTTAATTTATAAGACGTTCTTATTTGATTAATGGCGGTCGGCCACGTCTATGGGAAGCTAGCCACAATAGTGGACAAAAATCTGGATGTATTATACTTTAGAATTAATTGTGTTGGGGACATACTTTGTTCAGTGAAATGTCTTACCTATGGATTGTGGCTCAATGACATGGGGTTTCGGTCTACTCCGTGACACCCAGAGAACATTAGCATTGTAGCAGGACTGTGAATTGACACATTTATTGTCGACCTATGTGTATTGATAACACTATTCCAGAGGAAAAATAATACTGCATGGTTGTTTGAGTCTGACTCTGAGGACGTTAGGAAAAAATATATTGGGTATTGAGTAGACTGATACCGCATTTCATTGTTCCCCAATCCTTAGGCAAAGCTGTACAGTGCAATATGAATGTCAATTGTACCTTCTGCATCACTTTCAAAGAGGTAGTTTTATTTTGAATGCAAACCACAAATTCCACTATTGTGCCTAATCCGTATTATGGCTAGCTTCACAACACATAACCCGGTCAGGTCGAGCCTCACTATCCAGGTGAAGCTAGCTGGCTGCTTATAACGTTAGCTTTGGGCAACATGGTTAGGTATCTGGCTAGCCATTTATTTTCATGAACTGAAGTTAAATTTCAATAGGCGAACAACAAGTGGCTACCTAGCTAATACTTAGTCACAAGGATTCTTAAATCATTGCTAAGAATAGTGAAAATGACTGCAGCTTCTACTGGTCATTGTTTTCAGGCTGGTTGTATTGGTGCTAGCTAGGAAATCAAATCAAATTTATTTATATAGCCCTTTGTACATCAGCTGATATCTCAAAGTGCTGTACAGAAACCCAGCCTAAAACCCCAAACAGCAAGCAATGCAGGTGTAGAAGCACGGTGGCTAGGAAAAACTCCCTAGAAAGGCCAAAACCTAGGAAGAAACCTAGAGAGGAACCAGGCTATGTGGGGTGGCCAGTCCTCTTCTGGCTATGCCGGGTGGAGATTATAACAGAACATGGCCAAGATGTTCATAAATGACCAGCATGGTCGAATAATAATAATAATAAGGCAGAACAGTTGAAACTGGAGCAGCAGCACGGCCAGGTGGACTGGGGACAACAAGGAGTCATCATGGTAGGTAGTCCTGAGGCATGGTCCTAGGGCTCAGGTCCTCCGAAAGAGAGAAAGAGAGAATTAGAGAGAGCACACTTAAATTCACACAGGACACAGAATAGGACAGGAGAAGTACTCCAGATATAACAAACTGACCCTAGCCCCCCGACACAAACTACTGCAGCATAAATACTGGAGGCTGAGACAGGAGGGGTCAGGAGACACTGTGGCCCCATCCGAGGACACCCCCGGACAGGGCCAAACAGGAAGGATATAACCCCACCCACTTTGCCAAAGCACAGCCCCCACACCACTAGAGGGATATCTTCAACCACCAACTTACCATCCTGAGACAAGGCTGAGTATAGCCCACAAAGATCTCCCCCACGGCACAACCCAAGGGGGGTGCCAACCCAGACAGGATGACCACATCAGTGAATCAACCCACTCAGGTGACGCACCCCCTCCAGGGACGGTATGAGAGAGCCCCAGTGAGCCAGTGACTCAGCCCCTGTAATATGGTTAGTCAGAGAATCCCAGTGGAAAGAGGGGAACCGGCCAGGCAGAGACAGCAAGGGCGGTTCGTTGCTCCAGAGCCTTTCCGTTCACCTTCCCACTCCTGGGCCAGACTACACTCAATCATATGACCCACTGAAGAGATGAGTCTTCAGTAAGGACTTAAAGGTTGAGACCGAGTTTGCGTCTCTGACATGGGTAGGTAGACCGTTCCATAAAAATGGAGCTCTATAGGAGAAAGCCCTGCCTCCAGCTGTTTGCTTAGAAATTCTAGGGACAATTAGGAGTCCTGCGTCTTGTGACCGTAGCGTACGTGTAGGTATGTACGGCAGGACCAAATCAGAGAGATAGGTAGGAGCAAGCCCATGTAATGCTTTGTAGGTTAGCAGTAAAACCTTGAAATCAGCCCTTGCTTTGACAGGAAGCCAGTGTAGGGAGGCTAGCACTGGAGTAATATGATCAATTCTTTTTGTTCTAGTCAGGATTCTAGCAGCCGTATTTAGCACTAACTGAAGTTTATTTAGTGCTTTATCCGGGTAGCCGGAAAGTAGAGCATTGCAGTAGTCTAACCTAGAAGTGACAAAAGCATGGATACATTTTTCTGCATCATTTTTGGACAGAAAGTTTCTGATTTTTGCAATGTTACGTAGATGGAAAAAAGCTGTCCTTGAAATGGTCTTGATATGTTCTTCAAAGAGCGATCAAGGTCCAGAGTAACGCCGAGGTCCTTCACAGTTTTATTTGAGACGACTGTACAACCATTAAGATTAATTGTCAGATTCAACAGAAGATCTCTTTGTTTCTTGGGACCTAGAACAAGCATCTCTGTTTTGTCCGAGTTAAAAAGTAGAAAGTTTGCAGCCATCCACTTCCTTATGTCTGAAACACTTGCTTCTAGCGAGGGCAATTTTGGGGCTTCACCATGTTTCATTGAAATGTACAGCTGTGTGTCATCCGCATAGCAGTGAAAGTTAACATTATGTTTTCGAATGACATCCCCAAGAGGTAAAATATATAGTGAAAACAATAGTGGTCCTAAAACAGAACCTTGAGGAACACCGAAATTTACAGTTGATTTGTCAGAGGACAAACCATTCACAGAGACAAACTGATATCTTTCCGACAGATAAGATCTAAACCAGGCCAGAACTTGTCCGTGTAGACCAATTTGGGTTTCCAATCTCTCCAAAAGAATGTGGTGATCGATGGTATCAAAAGCAGCACTAAGGTCTAGGAGCACGAGGACAGATGCAGAGCCTCGGTCTGATGCCATTAAAAGGTAATTTACCACCTTCACAAGTGCAGTCTCAGTGCTATGATGGGGTCTAAAACCAGACTGAATAATTTCGTATACATTGTTTGTCTTCAGGAAGGCAGTGAGTTGCTGCGCAACAGCCTTTTCTAAAATATTTGAGAGGAATGGAAGATTCGATATAGGCCGATAGTTTTTTATATTTTCTGGGTCAAGGTTTGGCTTTTTCAAGAGAGGCTTTACTGCCACTTTTAGTGAGTTTGGTACACATCCGGTGGATAGAGAGCCATTTATTATGTTCAACATAGGAGGGCCAAGCACAGGAAGCAGCTCTTTCAGTAGTTTAGTTGGAATAGGGTCCAGTATGCAGCTTGAAGGTTTAGAGGCCATGATTATTTTCATCATTGTGTCAAGAGATATAGTACTAAAACACTTGAGCGTCTCTCTTGATCCTAGGTCCTGGCAGAGTTGTGCAGACTCAGGACAACTGAGCTTTGAAGGAATATGCAGATTTAAAGAGGAGTCCGTAATTTGCTTTCTAATAATCATGATCGATCATCCTATTTTTCTAACTTCATTGAGGAAAATAAGAACAATCCGAAATTCCTTTTTGATACTGTCGCAAAGTTAACTAAAAAGCAGCATTCCCCAAGAGAGGATGGCTTTCACTTTAGCAGTGATAAATTCATGAGCAGCAGTAAGGGCTCTTCGGTACTGCACGGTACTGTCTTTCCAAGCTAGTTGGAAGACTTCCAGTTTGGTGTGGCGCCATTTCCGTTCCAATTTTCTGGAAGCTTGCTTCAGAGCTCAGGTATTTTCTGTGTACCAGGGAGCTAGTTTCTTATGATAAATGTTTTTAGTTTTTAGGGGTGCAACTGCATCTAGGGTATTGCGCAAGGTTAAATTTAGTTCCTCAGTTAGGTAGGTACCAAGCTAAAGCTAGCTAGCTACCCCAGAAGTTGCGGTCGAACAAACAATGCTTTATTGCCAACGCGGTATTGTAAACCCATCGTTCGTGGCCGGTGTTTGCTTGTTTGCAGACTTTTTTTGATGGTGCTTGGCTTGCACTTGCAAATTCAGAACACACAACATTCTATAATAGAACGGTGTTGTTTGACGTGTCAAATTTTTCAATAGCTTGACGCGTCAAATGATGTTATTTGACATATCTTTTTTGACACGCAAAGACCCAAACGGCGTTCCATAGTATGTTGTGAAGCTAATAGCAGTGACACTATTACTGTCTAACTCTGGTAGGGCAACATCGGAACAATCGCGCACTTGGTAATGTTATTGTGTATCGGTGCTCGACCAGTCGCGAAAGCCAACATCACCCATGACAGAGAACGGTTGATTATCAAGGGCAATGAATTCCGTTATCTTGGCATTTAATGGATTTTGCCTTTGTCTCGCTGTAATTATTTTACAAATTACATCTTGACTTGTTGACTGCTCGATCCACACAGCAGACATTGTGGGTTAGGTTAGGAATGCTGTGTTTCACGTGTAGTGCAACATTTTACGTCATGTACCTATGTTAACCTATGTTATGTAGGTGTGTACGTCAGCTTTGACATAGGGTTTTCACATTGGCGTTAAACTAGACATCGGGCCGATACCGATGTTGGCATTTTTAGCTAATATTGGCCGATTTCCGATATGTTCACCGATATATCATGCATCCCTAATTCTTAGTCTTAGGTCTTCTGAGATTTTGTTCGGGGCATGGTTCACGTCAGGCAATGCTTCATGTGAATAGCAAACTTTTTATATTACAGGGCAGCTCTAACCAACAGGGGGGGTAAATCCAAAGTTGTGCTATAAGTCAAATTAAATGTGATTGGTCATGTACACATTTTGTACCAGGTCAGACCCCCCTTAGCCTCCAGAACAGCCTGAATTCTTCAGGGTATGGAAAAGTTTCACAGGGATGTTGGTCCAGTGGTACACTACCACCACCAGCCTGTACCATTGACACCAGGCAGGATGGGTCCATGGACTCATGATTCTTATGCCAAATCCTGACTCTGCCATCAGCATGACACAACAAGAACCTTGATTTGTCGGACCGGGCAACGTTTTCCACTCCTCAATTGTCCAGTGCTGGTGATTGCGTGCCCACTGGAGCCGCTTGTTGTTTTTAGCTGATACGAGAGGAACCTGGTGTGGTCGTCTGCTGCAATAGCCCTTATGTGACAAGGATCGACGGGTTCCGTTTTGCACACCACTGGTGTACTGCCGTGTTATTTGTCTGTGGCCACTGATAGCTTGCACAATTCTTGCCATTCAATTCAAGGGGCTTTATTGGCATGGGAAACGTGTTAACATTGCTAAAGCAAGTGAGGGAGATAATATACAAAAGTGAAATAAACAAAAATTCACCGTAAACATTACACAGAAGTTTCAAAACAATAAAGACATTACAAATGTCATTTGTATTGTAACAATGTACAAATGGTTAAAGTACACAAGGGAAAATAAATAAGCATAAATATGGGTTGTATTTACAAGGGTGTTTTTTTATTTACCTTTATTTAACCAGGTAGGCAAGTTGAGAACAAGTTCTCATTTACAATTGCGACCTGACCAAGATAAAGCAAAGCAGTTCGACAGATACAACGACACAGAGTTACACATGGAGTAAAACAAACATACAGTCAATAATACAGTATAAACAAGTCTATATACAATGTGAGCAAATGAGGTGAGAAGGGAGGTAAAGTCAAAAAAGGCCATGGTGGCAAGGTAAATACAATATAGCAGGTAAAACACTGGAATGGTAGTTTTGCAATGGAAGAATGTGCAAAGTAGAAATAAAAATAATGGGGTGCAAAGGAGCAAAATAAATAAATTAATTAAATACAGTTGGGAAAGAGGTAGTTGTTTGGGCTAAATTATAGGTGGGCTATGTACAGGTGCAGTAATCTGTGAGCTGCTCTGACAGTTGGTGCTTAAAGCTAGTGAGGGAGATAAATGTTTCCAGTTTCAGAGATTTTTGTAGTTCGTTCCAGTCATTGGCAGCAGAGAACTGGAAAGAGAGGCGGCCAAAGAAAGAATTGGTTTTGGGGGTGACTAGAGAGATATACCTGCTGGAGCGTGTGCTACAGGTGGGAGATGCTATGGTGACCAGCGAGCTGAGATAAGGGGGGACTTTACCTAGCAGGCAGGGTCTTGTAGATGACATGGAGCCAGTGGGTTTGGCGACGAGTATGAAGCGAGGGCCAGCCAACGAGAGCGTACAGGTCGCAATGGTGGGTAGTATATGGGGCTTTGGTGACAAAACGGATTGCACTGTGATAGACTGCATCCAATTTGTTGAGTAGGGTATTGGAGGCTATTTTGTAAATGACATCGCCAAAGTCGAGAATTGGTAGGATGGTCAGTTTTACAAGGGTATGTTTGACAGCATGAGTGAAGGATGCTTTGTTGCGAAATAGGAAGCCAATTCTAGATTTGACTTTGGATTGGAGATGTTTGATATGGGTCTGGAAGGAGAGTTTACAGTCTAACCAGACACCTAAGTATTTGTAGTTGTCCACGTAATTCCAAGTCAGAGCCGTCCAGAGTAGTGATGTTGGACATGCGGGTAGGTGCAGGTAGCGATCGGTTGAAGAGCATGCATTTAGTTTTACTTGTATTTAAGAGCAATTGGAGGCCACGGAAGGAGAGTTGTATGGCATTGAAGCTTGCCTGGAGGGTTGTTAACAGTGTCCAAAGAAGGGCCGGAAGTATACAGAATGGTGTCGTCTGCGTAGAGGTGGATCAGAGACTCACCAGCAGCAAGAGCGACCTCATTGATGTATACAGAGAAGAGAGTCGGTCCAAGAATTGAACCCTGTGGCACCCCCATAGAGACTGCCAGAGGTCCGGACAACAGACCCTCCGATTTGACACACTGAACTCTATCAGAGAAGTAGTTGGTGAACCAGGCGAGGCAATCATTTGAGAAACCAAGGCTGTTGAGTCTGCCGATGAGGATGTGGTGATTGACAGAGTCGAAAGCCTTGGCCAGATCAATGAATACGGCTGCACAGTAATGTTTCTTATCGATGGCGGTTAAGATATCGTTTAGGACCTTGAGCGTGGCTGAGGTGCACCCATGACCAGCTCTGAAACCAGATTGCATAGCAGAGAAGGAATGGTGAGATTCGAAATGGTCGGTAATCTGTTTGTTGACTTGGCTTTCGTTCGAAGACCTTAGAAAGGCATGGTAGGATAGATATAGGTCTGTAGCAGTTTGGGTCAAGAGTGTCCCCCCCTTTGAAGAGGGGGATGACCGCAGCTGCTTTCCAATCTTTGGGAATCTCAGACGACACGAAAGAGAGGTTGAACAGGCTAGTAATAGGGGTGGCAACAATTTCGCCAGATAATTTTAGAAATAAAGGGTCCAGATTGTCTAGCCCGGCTGATTTGTAGGGGTCCAGATTTTGCAGCTCTTTCAGAACATCAGCTGAATGGATTTGGGAGAAGGAGAAATGGGGAAGGCTTGGGCGAGTTGCTGTTGGGGGTGCAGTGCTGTTGACAGGGGTAGGAGTAGCCAGGTGGAAAGCATGGCCAGCAGTAGAAAAATGCTTATTGAAATGTTCAATTATGGTGGATTTATCAGTGGTGACAGTGTTTCCTATCTTCAGTGCAGTGGGCAGCTGGGAGGAGGTGTTCTTATTCTCCATGGACTTTACAGTGTCCCAGAACTTTTTTGAGTTAGTGTTGCAAGAAGCAAATTTCTGCTTGAAAAAGCTAGCCTTGGCTTTTCTAACTGCCTGTGTATAATGGTTTCTAGCTTCCCTGAACAGCTGCATATCACGGGGGCTGTTCGATGCTAATACAGAACGCCATAGGATGTCTTTGTGTTGGTTAAGGGCAGTCAGGTCTGGTGAGAACCAAGGGCTATATCTGTTCCTGGTTCTAAATTTCTTGAATGGGGCATGTTTATTTAAGATGGTTAGGAAGGCATTTTAAAAAAATATCCAGGCATCCTCTACTGACGGGATGAGGTCAATATCCTTCCAGGATACCCTGGCCAGGTCGATTAGAAAGGCCTGCTCGCTGAAGTGTTTCAGGGAGCGTTTTACAGTGATGAGAGGAGGTCGTTTGACCGCTGACCCATTACGGATGCAGGCAATGAGGCAGTGATCGCTGAGATCTTGGTTGAAGACAGCAGAGGTGTATTTAGAGGGGAAGTTGGTTAGGATGATATCTATGAGGGTGCCCGTGTTTAAGGCTTTGGGGAGGTACCTGGTAGGTTCATTGATAATTTGTGTGAGATTGAGGGCATCAAGTTTAGATTGTAGGATGGCTGGGGTGTTAAGCATGTTCCAGTTTAGGTCGCCTAGCAGCACGAGCTCTGAAGATAGATGGGGGGCAATCAGTTCACATATGGTGTCCAGAGCACAGCTGGGGGCAGAGGGTGGTCTATAGCAGGCGGCAACGGTGAGAGACTTGTTTTTAGAGAGGTGGATTTTTAAAAGTAGAAGTTCAAATTGTTTGGGTACAGACCTGGATAGTAGGACAGAACTCTGCAGGCTATCTTTGCAGTAGATTGCAACACCGCCCCCTTTGGCAGTTCTATCTTGTCTGAAAATGTTGTAGTTTGGAATTAAAATGTCAGAATTTTTGGTGGTCTTCCTAAGCCAGGATTCAGACACAGCTAGAACATCCGTGTTGGCAGAGTGTGCTAAAGCAGTGAATAGAACAAACTTACGGAGGAGGCTTCTAATGTTAACATGCATGAAACCAAGGCTATTACGGTTACAGAAGTCGTCAAAAGAGAGCACCTGGGGAATAGGAGTGGAGCTAGGCACTGCAGGGCCTGGATTCACCTCTACATCGCCAGAGGAACATAGGAGGAGTAAAATAAGGGTGCGGCTAAAAGCAATAAGAATTGGTCGTCTAGAACGTCTGGAACAGAGAGTAAAAGGAGGTTTCTGGGGGCGATAAAATAGCATCAAGGTATAATGTACAGACAAAGGTAAGGTAGGATGTGAATACAGTGGAGGTAAACCTAGGTATTGAGTGATGAAGAGAGAGGTATTGTCTCTAGAAACATCATTGAAACCAGGAGATCATTGCATGTGTGGGTGGTGGAACTAATAGGTTGGATAAGGTATAGTGAGCAGGACTAGAGGCTCTACAGTGAAATAAGCCAATAAACACTAACCAGAACAGCAATGGACAAGACATATTGACATTGAGGAGAGGCATGCTTAGTCGAGTGATCAAAAGGGTCCAGTGAGTGGAGAGGTTGGTTGAGGGTCACGGCGATTTAGACAGCTAGCCAGGCCATCGGTAGCAAGCTAGCATAGGATGGAGGTATGTTGTTAGCCACCTCTTGCGTTCGGTCAGTAGATTAGTGGGGTTCCGTGTGGTAGAGGGGATGAATCCAAATCACACAACAACAACAAAAATAAGAACAATAGATATAGTTATAGAGGCCCGAGAAGAAAACATAATAATAATAATAAAAATAAATAAATTGTCAGATTGTCTATTCAGATAGCAGCCGGTAAGACAGCTAACGGTTAGCGGGCCGAAGATGGGCGTTCAGGTGACGTCGCGACGGAGGAGCCAGCCGGATCTCCTTCAGGTAGATAACGTTGGCAGTCCAGTTGTGAAGGCCCGGTGGGGCTCCGCGTAGGCAGTAAAACGGGTCCGGATAGATGACTGCAGCCCTGGAGTGAATGATGGAACTCAGGAGTGATTGACGGAGCTGGCTAGCACCGGAATAATTGATGTTTGCTCCGGAATCGACGAAGGCCAATTGTCACACGGATAGCAGCTAGCTAGCTGTGAGATCTGGGTATGAATGTCCAGAGAGCAGTTGAAATCCAGGGACATGGAGAGAAAAATTGGTCCGGTATGTTCCGTTCCGAGCCGCGCTGCGCCGTACAAAACTGGCGATAGATCTTCGATAGATTTTCGAGCTAAAGGATAGCTGATGACCACAAACCGTGGTTAGCTGAATACTAACGATTTGCCAGTAAAGAAGCTAACTAGCTTCTGATTAGCTTCTGGATTAGCTTCTGGATTAGCTTCTGGGCTAGCTCCTGGCTAGCTTCTGGCTAGTTTCTGGCTAGCTTCTTGGAGGATTACAGATCTGAGGTAAATAATACTTTTTTATAAATATAAATTGGTGAGGCGGGTTGCAGGAGAGTGTTTTGAAGATGAGTTGATGGAAAATAAAAATAAAATGTACGTGAAAAAAGTTGTAAATATATATATATATATATACAGGACACGACAAGACGAGGACAAAAGACGTCTGAACTGCTATGCGATCTTGGAGTTTGTTCTTCACTGGTTGACCTTTTCGTGTGTGTGTGTGTATATGTGTATATATATATATGTGTGTGATATATATATATTTATTATTATTATTATTTTTTTTTTTTACACCTTTTATTTAACTAGGCAAGTCAGTTAAGAACACATTCTTATTTTCAATGACGGCCTAGGAATGGTGGGTTAACTATCTCGTTCATGGGCAGAACGACAGATTTTGTCAGCTCGGGGATTCAATCTTGCAACCTTACAGTTAACTAATCCAACACTCTAACCACCTGCTTTACATTGCACTCCACGAGGAGCCTGCCTGTTACGCGAATGCAGTAAGATGCCAAGGTAAGTTGATTGCTAGCATTAAACTTATCTTATAAAAAACAATCAATCATAAACACTAGTTAACTACACATGGTTGATGATATTACTAGTTTATCTAGCATGTTGCATGTTGCATATAATCGATGCGGTGCGCATTCGCGGAAAAAGGACTGTCTTTACTTTAACTTATACCTAACCATAAACATCAATGGCTTTCTTAAAATCAATACACAGAAGTATATATTTTTAAACCTGCATATTTAGCTAAAAGAAATCCAGGTTAGCAGGCAATATTAACCAGGTGAAATTGTGTCACTTCTCTTGCGTTCATTGTACGCAGTCTATGATTTGATATTTGATAGACCAGTCTGACTGAGCGATGGTAGGCAGCAGCAGGCTCGTAAGCATCAATTCAAACAGCACTTTCATGCGTTTTGCCAGCAGCTCTTCGCTGTGCTTCAAGCATTGCGCTGTTTATGATGTCAAGCCTATCAACTCCCGAGATTAGGCTGGTGTAACCGATGTGAAATGGCTAGCTAGTGCGCGCGGCGTGCGCGCTAATAGCGTTTCAAACGCCACTCGCTCTGAGACTTGGAGTGGTTGTTCCACTTGCTCTGCAAGGGCTGCAGATTTTGTGGAGCGATGGGTAACGCTGTTGTCGATGTGTTCCTGGTTCGAGCCCAAGTAGGAGCGAGGAGAGGGACGTAAAGCTATACTGTTACACTGGCAATACACTAAAGTGCCTATAAGAACATCTAATAGCCAAAGGTATATGGAATACAAATGGTATAGAGAGAAATAGTCCTATAATTCCTATAATAACTACAACCTAAAACCTCTTACCTTGGAATATTGAAGTCTCTTGTTAAAAGGAACCACCAGCTTTCATATGTTCTCATGTTCTGAGCAAGGAACTTAAAGGTTAGCTTTTTTACATGGCACATATTGCACTATTACTTTCTTCTCCAACACTTTGTTTTTGCATTATTTAAACCAAATTGAACAGGTTTCATTATTTATTTGAGGAAGTTAAAATAAGTGTTCATTCAGTATTGTTGTAATTGTCATTATTACAAATAAATAAATAAAATCGGCCAATTTAATCGGTATCGGCTTTTTTTTTTTGGTCCTCCAATAATCGGTTTCGATATCGGCGTTGAAAAATCATAATCGGTCGACATCTAGAATTCCCTTCTTGCCTTGTCTCTCAGATCATTCACAGCTTTGTGGAAGTTACCTCTGGCGCTGATGTTTAGGCCAAGGTATGTATTGTTTTTTGTGTGCTCTAGGGCAATGGTGTCTAGATGGAATTTGTATTTGTGGTCCTGGCGACTGGACCTTTTTTGGAACACCATTATTTTGGTCTTACTGAGATTTACTGTCAGGGCCCAGGTCTGGCACAATCTGTGCAGAATATCTAGGTGCTGCTGTAGACCCTCCTTTGTTGGTGACAGAAGCACCAGATCATCAGCAAACAGTAGACATTTGACTTGAGATTCAAGGAAGGGTAAGGCCGGGTGCTGCAGACTTTTATAGTGCCCGCGCCAATTCGTTGATATATATGTTGAAGAAGTTGGGTCTTAAGCTGCATCCCTGTCTCACCCCATGGCCCCGTGGGAAGAAATGTGTGTTTTTTTTGCCAATTTTAACCACACATTTGTTGTTTGTATACATGGATTTTATAATATCGTATGTTTTACCCCCAACACCACTTTCCATCAATTTGTATAGCAGACCCTCATGGCAAATTGAGTCGAAGGCTTTTTTGAAATCAACAAAGCATGAGAAGACTTTGCCTTTGTTTTGGTTTGTTTGGTTGTCAATTAGGGTGTGCAGGGTGAATACATGGTCTGTTGTACGGTAATTTGGTAAAAAGCCAATTTGACATTTGCTCAGTACATTGTTTTCATTGAGGAAATGTAAGAGTGCTGTTAATGATAATGCAGAGGATTTTCCCAAGGTTGCATATCCCACGGTAGTTATTGGGGTCAAATTTGTCTCCACTTTTGTGGATTGGGGTGATCAGTCCTTGGTTCCAAATATTGGGGAAGATGCCAGAGCTAAGGATGATGTTAAAGAGTTTTAGTATAGCCAATTGGAATTTGTTGTCTGTATATTTGATCATTTCATTAAGGATACCATCAACACCACTTGCTTTTTTGGGTTGGAGGGTTTTTATTTAGTCCTGTAGCTCATTCAAGGTAATTGGAGAATGCAGTGGCTTTTGGTTGTCTTTAATTGTTGATTCTAAGATTTGTATTTGATCCTGTATATGTTTTGCTCTTTATTCTTTGTTTAGAGCCAAAAAGATTGGAGAAGTGGTTTACCCATACATCTCCATTTTGGATAGATAATTCTTTGTTTGTTTAGTATTTTCCCAGAAGTGGTTAGTCTATGGATTCTTCAATTACATTGAGCTGATTTCTGACGTGCTGTTCCTTCTTTTTCCGTAGTGTATTTCTGTATTGTTTTAGTGATTCACCATAGTGAAGGTGTAGACTCATGTTTTCCGGGTCTCTATGTTTTTGGTTGGACAGGTTTCTCAATTTCGTTCTTAGATTTTTTGCATTCTTCATCAAACCATTTGTCATTGTTTATTTTCTTCGGTTTTCTATTTGAGATTTTTTAGATTTGAAGCTGAGAGGTCAAATATACTGTTAAGATATTCTACTGCCAAGTTTACACCTTCACTATTACATTAGAAAGTTTTACCCAGGAAATTGTCTAAAAGGGATTGAATTTGTTGTTGCCTAATTGTTTTTTGGTAGGTTTCCAAACTGCATTCCTTCCATCTATAGCATGTCTTAATGTTACTCAGTTCTTTTGACTTTGATGCCTCATGATTGAGTATTGCTCTGTTCAAGTAGACTGTGATAGGGGTGTCAGTGGGCTGACTGTGAATGCTCTGAGAGACTCTGGGTTGAGGTCAGTGATAAAGTAGTCTACAGTACTACTGCCAAGAGATGAGCTATAGGTGTACCTACCATAGGAGTCCCCTCAAAGCCTACCATTGACTATGTACATACCCAGCGTGCTGCAGGAGTTGTGACCCGTTTTTGTTGGTTATGTTGTCATAGTTGTGCCTAGGGGGACATATGGGGGAGGGAATGCTGTCACCTGCAGGCAGGTGTTTGTCCCCCTGTGTGCTGAGGGTGTCAGGTTCTTGTCCGGTTCTGGCATTTAGGTTGCCACAGACTAGTATATGTCCCTGGACCTGGAATAGATAGCTTATCCATCCTGGAGGGGGAAATCAGTCTTCATTAAAGTATGGGGATTCTAGTGGGAGGATATAGGTAGCACACAGGAGGACATGTTTCTCTCTTAAGATAATAGTGGGCCATTCTCTTTCAACCACTCTCATCAAAGAGCTGTTTTTGCCCACAGGACTACCACTGACGGGATGTTTTTTAATTTGTCGCGTCATTCTCTGTAATCTATATACACTGCTGTGCGTGAGAAGTCCAGCAGGGCGGCCGTTTCTGAGATACGTATCCGGTGCGCCTGGCACCAACAATCATACTCCACACAAAGTTGAAGGTGCAGAGCAGTGTACTGGGTGGAGGCAAGCTAGTGGTGACAATTTTAAGTCTGATGGCCTGGAGATCGAAACTGTTTTTCAGTCTCTCAGTCCCAGCTTTGATGCACTTGTACTGTCTCCGCCTTCTAGATGGTAGTGGGGTGAACAGGCTATGGCTTGGGTATCTGAGGTCCTTTTGCTCTTTGTGGCCTTTCTGTGACACCGGGTGTTGTAGATGTCCTTGAGGGCAGGCCCGGTGATGTGTTGGGCTGACTGGACCACCCTCTGGAGAGCCCTGCGGTTGGTGCAATTGGCGTACCAGGCGGTGATGCAGTACAGCCCGACAGGATGCTCAAGGGTGCATCTGTACAAATTCGTGAGGGTCTTAGGGGCCAAGATGAATTTCTTCAGCCTTTGTTGTGCCTTCACCACACTGTCTGTGTGAATGGAACATGTAGCTTTTCACCCTCTCTGCTGTCTCCTGAAGTCCACAATCTGCTCCTTTGTTTTTATTGACGTTGAGGGGGAGAGATATTCATTGGCTATGACATAGCTAATTGGTAAACAATCAATATTAATATATTAGTATCTAAAACACTTGGGAAAGTAGTGGGGTGAAGGTGATTTCAGAACCGAAGTGTGCTACACCCCCCCCCCCCCCCCCCCAATCTGTTAGTGGGGTGGTAGATGCCTGGTCTCCCTTATGGCTCAACTCATAGTACAGTACATACAACATTTACACACAGTGTCAGCTTAGACTGATTCAACTCAGAGGCAGCTTTTACACAATCAGCCAAATTTTATTTTTATTTTTTTCTCTCCACTAATTGTCCTTTTTGACCAATCAGATCTATTTTAGACAGTTGGAAAACTGAGCTAATTTGGGAATCCCGTCTTGTGTGAGTCATTTTAGGGGAACACTGGTGCAAGTCCCGGGATCCACACCTTTATTGGATGTGGTTGCTGCTGTGTCAGTGATGACCAGTGCATTTATGTGAGTGAGTCAGGTCTACCCTAGACATTTCTAGGGGTGTGTCATTCTGCTCAGGGAAATAATAGACTAACTTCTTTGCTTGTACCCCCTCTCCCCCCCACAAGCTATTCATATTTACTTTGATAGGGCATATGTTAATTCTGTGTTATTTTATGGCTGGTTTTCTGTTTAATTTGCACATACAGCACCTGTTGAGATGCATAGGAGATTGGGTGTTAAGACGAAGTGTTTGTTTTTCGGCGCACCCAAATAATTGTCTTTGATTTGACACCCATTTTGTATTACCAGCAACTGTATTGACTAAGGCACACCACTATTGAGCACCTGGCTGCCACTGAACTACCTAATTTACTCATCCATAGCTGCTAATGTCCCACACACAGGCCCGGTCCTGGCTGTTCTGCTGCCCCCACGTGAGACAAAAAAATAATCCGCCCTCATGACATTGTCATAAATTTGATCTCTAGCCTATAGGCTACAGAAAGCGTTAGTCTTTCTATTGTAGGCTATTAGCTACATGATTTGTAAATTTGGTGAAGAGGTGTGTCTTTCCAACAGAATGCTGTTAGAGAGGGACACTGAGCATGGACAATATTTTGTGCCCCTGCTTTTGATAGTGGGTAGACCTACTGCTTACCCAATCGATAGTTTCATATCGGGAAATGTATTTTTGACAATGTATTGTTTGGACAATATTGCAATATTATTTTTGAACGTAGCTTTAGTTTAAGTTCAAATATACACGTGAACTTTCTTTGAAATCATACTCTGTTTTTGCGCTACTTTGCTGTACTTGCACCAAAATTCCAGTATTTTTACTTCATAGCTTTTTCTCCATCTTCTTTTTAAATAGGGAGACAATTTGTTTTCAGCACTTTTTTCCATGACGTATCAAAACTCGTTTTCTCATGGCTCTCTTCCCATCTGCAGCAGACATATGGTGAGCATTAAATCAAATCACAGTATCAAATCGCATTATGTATAGAATCACAATACATATCGTATCGTGATCATATTGTATCGTGAGTTTACTGGCAACTCCCAGCCCTACTAAATGGTAAGGTAGCCTATATGTGTTGTTGGAGGTGCGTCTTGGTCAGTTTAGCTCGGGAAATACCGCTCCGTCTAATCCTGCCTAATGGGCCCTGCCCACTCATGAGCTTATTTGAAATTTGAATTGGCTTGTACAGCCTGACCTGTCATTCTAGTTTATGGCACACAACGTAGAGAATCCTAGATTTGTATTTAATACATCTGCTTCAGCCAACCACATGCATTTGTTTTGTGTACCAGTAGTCTCACTTGCCATTAATTATGGCCCCATCTCTCTTGAATGCTCTGAATTGTTTATCATGTGTGAGCTGACTGCTGCTGCCATCAAAATTAATCACCTGATTTTATCTATACAGAAGCTATCAATGGGACGTTCAAGACAATCTCCACCCAGCTATTAATGGGATGTAGGAAATCTTAGCAACATGTTAATCCTGACCCTGGGATAGCTCAGCTATGTCTAGAGTACACCTTTGAGCTCACCCAACTGTGGGCAGTCTTCCACAGAGGGATAACTCAATCTGTTGCAGATACAGAGACGTGCCTCTCTTTTGAGATGGGAAGCAGTGGCATTGTTTTTTTCAAAGTCGTGTATTATCGCTGTGTTAATGTTAACTGGTGGTGGCTACAGTGAGATGAGACCAGTGTTTTTTGTACCATTGAAATTCGTTGGTGGCCCGGCTAAGCATTTTTATTCGGGTCGCGTAAGGCCAAAATGTACAAAATGGTTTCAATATTTTTTGCATTTTCGTGATGGAAAATGATTTGTCTACTTAAACTTAAAAGTTCACCAAAATAAAAGCTATACAGTCAAGGAGAATTGGAAAAATCCCAAAGCAATGATTTTAAGAGTATAGATTTTTATGTTTGAGCAAAAAAATACTGCATTAGCCATGGCAAAATGTGTAGAATTGCAGGAAATTACCTTTAAAACTGCACAATTTTCTCTTTTCCATGGCAGAAATATGTAGAATCACAGGAAATGTGCTGTAAAACTGCAATCTTTCTCTCAGCTGCATAGCACAATGAGTCTAATTGCAGGATATTGGCTTAGAAATCAATGTTTCTCCACACCGCCATGATGGGGACTTCTAAAATTCAGCTGTGCTGACCGCACCCCCTGCCACGTCCACCACATTTTTGATCCAGAAAAACCCTGGAGACTAGAGGGTGTTTGCATTGGAGCTTTATTGCCATGCAAACTAGTGGCCACAAGATTTCCATGTATAATAATCATAATAATAATCATATTAATCACTAGCATCCTAGACAGAGCTGAGACTGACTGGCATAGAACAGTTAGTGGTGGAGGCTGTGAGGTCTGCTCTGCTGCTGCTGAGGTAATGACCGTTCCAGTGGCTTGAAATGAGGTGTCAACTACTGGCAAGTTGTGGCAACACCATGTCACCAAGATTGTGGGTTTAATTCCTGCCTGGGCCTCCTACTCAAAATACTGTACAGTATCACTTTTGATAAAATCGTCAGGTAAATGGTAACCATATTATAGGTTCACCCACATAGGTATAGGCCTAAAATATATTCACTCACCTTATGGGCCACTGTGACTGCAGTGCTTCATCAATGGAGTTATTTTCATTTTGTTCTAATGAGATGTAGACTCACTCAGCAATCTAGGAGTGTCACATTAGACATGGCTGTGATTTACACACTAACACTGAGCACCTAGGCCATCCTGAACGGCACAGAAGTGCATACAGTGGGGCAAAAAAGTATTTAGTCAGCCACCAATTGTGCAAGTTCTCCCACTTAAAAAGATGAGAGGCCTGTAATTTTCATCATAGGTACACTTCAACTATGACAGACAAAATTAGAAAAAAGTTTATCTCAATACTTTGTTATATACCCTTTGTTGGCAATGACAGAGGTCAAACGTTTTCTGTAAGTCTTCACAAGGTTCACACACTGTTGCTGGTATTTTGGCCCATTCCTCCATGCAGATCTCCTTTCAACTCCCTCCAAAGATTTTCTATGGGGTTAAGATCTGGAGACTGGCTAGGCCACTCCAGGACCTTGAAATGCTTCTTACGAAGCCTCTCCTTCGTTGCCCGGGCGGTGTGTTTGGGATCATTGTCATGCTGAAAGACGTTTCATCTTCAATGCCCTTGCTGATGGAAGGAGGTTTTCACTCAAAATCTCACGATACATGGCCCCATTCATTCTTTCCTTTACACGGATCAGTCGTCCTGGTCCCTTTGCAAAAAAAACTGCCCCAAAGCATGATGTTTCCACCCCCATGCTTCACAGTAGGTATGGTGTTCTTTGGATGCAACTCGGCATTCTTTGTCCTCCAAACACAGCGAGTTGAGTTTTTACCAAAATGTTCTATTTTGGTTTCATCTGAAAGATGTGCCCTATTCGGACGTGATTAGTTTTACTGTGGGAGGTTGGGTAATGTAATTATGTGGTGTTTTGTGCTTGTGCACATCTGTCATTTTAGTCCCGTCCGTATCTGCTTTGTCAGTTATTTTTACATGGCAGGAGAGTAACAATTCCAGCCAGAATCAACATCCCTGTTTTTCTTTTTGACATTTCAGAGTTTGAAAGGTGTTCCTAGCAGTTTGCTCAAGAAAACAATAACTGATTTGATAAATTGATCTAAGTGCGCCGCATAAGTTTATATATGAATTGCCTACATGTAGCCTATCAACTCTCAGTGATTGCTTTTGTTTGTTTTGTACGTATGAATTGATCAGTAAAAAATATTGAGCCTATTTAATGCAACCCTTGCTGTTAATAGATTGCAAAGAAGCATGCATCTGACCTTTTTTTAAATGCATCTAAAGTGCAATTGCACTGTTTAGCGCATGTCTGAAGCCTGGGGGATTTTAGGACGTACTGCGGATCACTAAAATATCCTAATGATTATGATCACACTTCCTCAATTCAAGTATTATGTTGACACTATAGGAAAGATGGTTTAGAATCTTGGGAATCACCTGGACATTTTGAAATACTGTATATTCACGCCTATAATTAAAAACCTCCAGGGAGTCATTGGAACGCAGCGCTTTCAAAACCTGGGGCACTTCCGGATTTTTCTCAGGCTTTCGCCTGCAACATCAGTTTTGTTATACTCAGACAATATCTTTACAGTTTTGGAAACAGTGTTTTCTATCCAAAGCTGTCAATTATATGCATATTCTAGCATCTTTCCCTGACAAAATATCCCATTTAAAACGGGAACGTTTTTTTCCCAAAAATTAAAATACTGCCCCCTAACACCAGGTTAATCCGCTTCTTGATATCCACCTGTCGGATGGATAGATTATCTTGGCAAAGGAGAAAAGCTCACTAACAGTGATGTAAACAAATGTGTACACAAACTGAGAGAAGTAAGATTTTTTTTTGCGACATGAACATTTCTGGGTTATTTTATTTCAGCTCATGAAACATGGGACTAACCCTTTATATATTGTTAATATTTTAGTTCAGTATAGTTCTAACCTGTGTTTGACTGCTCTGTTGGTTGAGCAAACAGTGATATTGACACACCCGAGTTTCGTCAGTTCTGTGGCAGCTTGTGAAAGCCTTAACCAGATAACCCTCTCCTATGTCACTCCCAGACATGGCATTGCTGCACACTTGTGTGTCCTATTCTGATCCTCCCTATTGGATCTAAGGTGAGTGAGTCTATCCAAATGTTAAATTCATTAGGATTATGAGGGCATTATGAGGACGTTATGATGATGCTATGATACCAAAACACTATTACACGACATGTAAGATATGGGGCTAGGCCACCCCTTGTGGCCTAGAAAGGCCTAAACCTTTAAGACCGTGTCTGATGTGTGTCTGTCTGCGTTGTCAGGTGTCACCAGCGTGGGCTTCGCTTGCTCAGTCCCTGTGTTGCTTTCTCTAAGTTCCAGAAAGAGAAGTTAGACGGTCTGAGCGCATTTAGATTAACCCAAGGAGAGATTGCAAAGCCCACTAGTCCTTTACCCAGTGGGAAATATGTCTATTCCAGTACTGCTAGTTCTGATTAGATGGGAACCAAAATAGGCAAAATATTAGATAGACATCTAAGTCCTTTAGAAGGAGAAGATTGTTGGGAACGCTCTCCGAACTGGAATAGAGCTGCTCTCCACAGAGAGAGATGCTCTCCCTCTCTGTCTCGTTCTGCCCACTCAGTGGATACTCAGATTACTCCTCTGATCAGTCAGCGGAACAAACAGAATCTGCTGAAGACAGACGAATCCACCCGGATGGCGATTTCTCCTCTCCGACCCACTCCCTCCCTCCTACCCTCCTGATGCTTATCATTGTGTGAGAGGCACGGGAGAAATGACTGTCATTTGGTCTTGTGGTAAGGCTGCAGCCTGTAGGATCCATGTCCAGGGCCGGAGGAAGTGCCTTGGCAGCGGGTGGTGAGGCCGAAGCTGCATCTTAAGTCTTAAACAGAGGCTAGGTGAATATGGAGGATGTCTACCAATTTGGTTTAGCCTGTCTAAGTCTTTGACCTTAGTGCATATGAAGGAAAGGAGACAAGAAGAGGACACAACGGAAGACTATTGAGATCTAGGCTACCTAGTGCCTACAAGTCTGCTCCACGCAGGCAGGGACAGGAAGCAGCCTTGACCAAGCTGCTGCTGATACACTAGCACAGACAAAGAGGGGGAGGAGGGACCATCTTGTGACAGGGTCACGGGAAATTAATAAGTAAGAATTGTATATATCAGTACTGCAAAACTTGTTTGGAGCAGCTGTCCAACATTAAGACGGTAATCTTAAATGCAAATCTCCCTGCTGGGTGGGTCCCCAAGTGTTACAGTTTTGAGTTCCTTTAAAACCTGGCCTGCTAACCGCCAAACCCATTGAAGCCTCCCTGTGAACACAGCCTAGGGCCTCGTATCCAGCCAGTGTCCTGATGACATTCTGTTGAACTGGCTGCCTCATCGCTTCGCAGGGGAACATTATGGGAATAATTTACAAAAGGGGGCCTTACTCCCCTACTCTGTCAAATTTACTGCCGTTTTTTTCTCCTCAGTGAGGAAGCCAACCGCAGCCTCAAGTTATTGCCCTCCGTTAGTTTGGAGCAGAAAAGCATCCCTTTGCCTTCGGCTACCACCACAAAATGAAATGGATCTGTTTTGACAGATTTTTTTTATCACTCCGAGCTCATGGTTATCAGAGGTTGAAGCCCGGTTCTGTGGTTAGGCATGATGCGTCTCTGCTTCACTAATCTCTGTTAACCCCAAAGTAAAATCTTGCGTAATTTGGTCAGCTGCGTGATTAACTTCTGTGCTCATAAGTGTTAGAAATTGAGGGAACCGGCAACAGTCTTTACCATCACACAATAATCCTTCCTCCTGATTTGTTTGATTGCTCATGCCTTGTCCAGTTCTTCTAATCGCTGACTCCCACACAGTACCTGGTATGACATCTGGACATTTTTACTAGGTCACTTCCCTCCCTGTCTCCCTGGGCTCCCTCCAGGGTTCCATTGAGTATCTGAGGTTCTTCTTCATTCAGTAGGATTCAGTAAGAGAGAGCGGTTTCAAGGACAGTGCGCATGTGAGACTAATTGTGGCCCTCATTGAAGTCAGACCGTCTGTAGGAAACACTGTCTGAAAACAAGTTAACTGACCAGCAGAGCTCCTCTCTGAGGAAGACAAACTCCAGTTTTGACACATCAATGCAGCTTTATCACAGAGAGGAGAGTAAAGCATACAGCACTACAACGCACGCACGCACACACAAAAGTATATGTGGACACCCCTTCAAATGAGTGCATTTGGCTATTTCAGCCACACCTGTTGCTGACAGGTGTATAAAATCACGCACACGGCCATGCAATCTCCATAAACGAACATTACCAGTAGAATGGCCTTACTGAAGAGCTGTGACTTTCAACGTGGTACCGTCATAGGATGCCACCTTTCCAACAACTCAGTTCGTCAAATGTCTGCCCTGGTCAGTTGTGAAGTAGAAAAGTCCAGGAGCAACAACGGCTCAGCCGTGAAGTGGTAGGCCACACAAGCTCACAGGACAGGACCGCCGAGTGCTCAAGTGCGTAAAAACACTCACTACAGAGTTCCAAACTGCCTCTGGAAGCAATGTCAGAACTGTTCGTCGGGAGCTTAATGAAATGGGTTTCCATGGCCGAACAGCCGCACACAAGCCTAAGATCACCATGCTCAATGCCAAGAGTCAGCTAGAGTGGTGTAAAGCTTGCCACCATTGGACTCTGGAGCAGTGGAAACTCGTTCTCTGGTGTGATGAATCACCCTTCACCATCTGGCAGTCCAACAGGTGAATCTGGGTTTGGCGGATGCCAGGAGAACGCTACCTGCATAGTTTGGTGGAGGGAGATATATAATAGTCTGGGGCAGTTTTTTTCATGGTTGAACTGGCTGCCCTTCACTTAGTGAAGGGAAATCTTTTTTTGGGAAGGTTTGGTGGAGGGAAATATATAATAGTCTGGGGCTGTTTTTTTCATGGTTAGGGCCACTTAGTTCCAGTGAAGGGAAATCTTATTGTTTTTGGGGGAATTTTACCCACTTTTTCTCCCCAATTTCATGGTATCCAATTGTTAGTAGCTACTATCTTGTCTCCTCGCTACAACTCCCGTACGGGCTCGGGAGAGACAAAGGTTGAAAGTCATACGTCCTCCAATACACAACCCAACCAAGCCGCACTGCTTCTTAACACAGCGCGCATCCAACCCGGAAGACAGCCCTTCTGCACCAATGTGTCGGAGGAAACACCGTGCACCTAGCAAGGAGTCGCTGGTGCGCGATGAGACAAGGATATCCCTGCCGGCCAAACCCTCCCTAACCCGGACGACGCTATGCCAATTGTGCGTCGCCTCACGGACCTCCCGGTCACGGCCGGTTACGACAGAGCCTGGGCGCGAACCCAGAGTCTCTGGTGGCATAGCTCGCGCTGCAGTACAGCGCCCTTAACCACTGCGCCACCCGGGAGATGAAGGGAAATCTTAACGCAACAGCATACAATGACATTCTAGATTCTGTGCTTCCAACTTTGTGGCAAAAGTTTGGGGAAGGTCCTTTCCTGTTTCAGCATGACAATGCCCCCATGCACAAAGCGAGATTCGTGCAGAAATGGTTTGTCGAGATCAGTGTGGAAGAACTTGACTTGCCTGCACAGAGCCTTAACCCAATCCAACACCTTTGGGATGAATTGGAACACCGACTGTGAGCCAGGCCTTATCGCCCGACCTCACTAATGCTCTTGTGGCTGAATGGAAGCAAGTCCCTGCAGCAATGTTCCAACATCTAGTGGAAAGCCTTCCCAGAAAAGTGGAGGCTCTTATACCATCAAAGGGTGGACCAACTCTATATTAATGCCCATGATATTGGAATGAGATGTTTGACGATCAGGTGTCTACATACTTTTGGTCTTGTAGTGTACACACACACACACACACATTATATGCCTACTGATCATTCCTTTATTAGAGGCTGTAAAAAATTATTCCAGATTAAAATACAAGAGGCCCTGGTTGGCACATGGTCAAAATGGACAATGTCCTAAAACAAGGCTTATGTCCTCAATCCATCCACCTAACACTAGGCCTATCCTTTGTTAACCTATATGTTTTTTGTATTTTTTTCTCAGTGCATGAAATGGCCTCGTTTCGAATGGTAGCTACTATCTGAAGAACTTAAGACTGACAATTTTTTGGGCCTTCCTCTGACACCGCCTGGTATAGAGGTCCTGGATGGCAGGAAGCTTGGCCCCAGTGATGTCATGGGCCATTCACAATTCCCTCTGTAGGCCGAGCAGTTGCCAAACCAGGCAGTGATGCAACCAATCAGGATGCTCTCGATAGTGTTCTTGGGCACAGGCACTATGGTGGTCTGCTTAAAACATGTTGGTATTACAGACTCGGAGAGGTTGATGTGTCAGTGAAGACACTTGCCAGTTGGTCAGTGCATGAACGCACTACACGTCTTGGTAATCCGTCTGGCCCTGAGGCGTTGTGAATGTTGACCTGTTTAAAGGTCTTACTCACAACGGCTGAGCAGAGCGTGATCACACAGTCTTCTGGAACAACTGGTGCTGTCATGCATATTTATAGTTATTTGCCTCGAGGCGAGCATAGAAGTAGTTTTTCTCATCTGGTAGGCTCGTGTCACTGGGCAGCTCTCGGCTATGCTTCACTTTGTAGTCTGTAATGGTTTGCAAGCCCACTGCTTGCCTTGTCTTGCTGCTCGGGCTTCTGAGGTCTGAAAGGAGCAGCAGCAGCCGCCATGCAGCCAAGTCTACGGAGACAAAGAGAATAGGTGTTAATGGGCTATTTCATGTTGCTCCCCAGCCTGGCATGTGTGCAACGATGGCAGAACAAACAGGGTGAGCGGGTAGCACTCAACTGAAGAGGCAGAAGGACAGTGGGAGAGAGTGAGTGGAGGAAAGGATGGGTATTGAAGAGGAGACTACGTAGAGGGAGAAAGGAGGAGAACAGAGAGCGAGGAGAGCTGCTGAAGCGGTGGAGACAGCCTGGGTACTGGGAGTGGAGAGGATGGCTTGTTGGAGTGGGTGAAGGGCTGACTCTGCCCACTACACGTTTTCATTTGAGGAGGCTTTCCTGACTGGATTCTAAATCTCTGGTGAAATGGGGGTGTCTGGTTTGAAGCATGTCTGTTTAATGAAAATATATTCCCAAATATTTTCTTTTAAGCTGTGTCCACTGAACTGACATGCATGATAGTTACTGACGCTGATGTTCAGATGAAGGGAATTCTTTAATACCCAGTGGCCCTCAACTCAAACAGGGGCGTGAAGAATACTGTAGCTGCTGGCAAAGTAATTAAAAACTTCTAAATTATCACTCCAGGATGCAACTTTTCAGTGTTACTGTTTTTGCCATGTAATGTTGTATAAAACAAAATCGGACAACCGCGTAGTAAAATAGTTTACCTAGTAGGCTTGTTTGTTCTATGTGAGAGATTCTTCTTGCGGTGTATTCAAGTTACAATAGGGAGGGAAACATGCATTCTGATAAGCAGTCCATGCACAACAATTCAATATGCAATTGCGGGATTAAACTTTTGAATGCAGTTTTGGAAAATCTATTAGACTTTTGGACTTTGTTAAAAAATTGGGGTCACAGTTTTTTTCCCCCATTGCTACCATTTTATTTATTTACTCGTGCAAGTGGCAGCGTTTTACAAATTCAGTTACTACCGGAGTTTCAAGCCTGGTTTAGAAGCAGCTGCACAACAATAGTGATGGGTCGTTCATGAACGAAAGGCTTTTTAAGTTTATTTTTGGGGAATGTCGGGAACCGAATAGCATATGTGAAAGAGCTGTTCATTTGGCTCCCTGATTTGCATACTTTTAATATAGCTTTTTTTACTCGACATCAATTATCTGCTGATAAATTGTAAAAACATTCTCTGAAGATGGTAATTCCTAAGTGCAGGAACAATATAGTGAGGTGAGAGCCTCATTCTGTTCCACACTAATTTTTTCAGTGCGTACATTTTTATTTGCAATGCATCTAATTTTGTCAGGTAAAAATGTCTTAACTCACATTTCACCATCTGACATAATGGTAGGCAATGGTTTAGGCTTTAAATGTATTTTTTTTTCATGTTTTTTAAGTTCTAAGACTGAACGGAGAGCTGTTTGAAAGCTAAATGATCCGTCTCACAGAAAAGACTCAGAATGCCATCGCTACCCAACAGAGCTCAAAGGGGACAATGGCGTCTTAAAAGGGCAATGACATACTTTGTAGTAGAAACCAAAAAAATCTAATTTTTCAAGTGAATAACAGCTATATATTTAGAGTAAAATTACTAATAATCACAATCAGATGTGTCCAATGGGGTAAATGTAGATGGACAATCCCCATGCTTCAGCTTACAGTGCATCCGGGAAGTTCAGACCACTTTCTCCACATTTTATGTTTACATCCTTATTCTAAAATTATTCGAAAACAGGTATAAAAAAAAATGCAAATCTATTTAAAATAAAAAACAAACTTTATTTACATAAGGATTCAGACCCCTTGCTGTGAGACTTGAAATTGAGCTCAGGTGCATCCTGTTTCTATTGATCATCCTTGAATTTCCACACATTGGAGTCCACTTGTGGTAAATTCAATTGATTGGACATGATTTAGAAAGGAACACACCTGTCCTATGTAAGGTCCCACAGTTGACAGTGCATGGTCAGAGCAAAAACCAAGCTGTGAAGTCAAAGCAATTATCCGTAGAGCTCCGAGACAGGATTGTCGAGGCACAGATCTGTGGAAGGGTACCAAAATAATATCTGCAGCATTGAAGGTCCCCAAGAACACAGTGGCCTCCATCATTCTTAAATGGAAGAAGTATACAAGCACCAATACTTTTCCTAGGCCAAACTGAGCAATTGTGGGAGAAGGGCCTTGGTCAGGGAGGTGACCAAGAACCCGATGGTCACTCTGACAGAGCTCCAGAGTTCCTCTGTGGAGATGGGAGAACCATCCAGAAGGACAACCATCTCTGCAGCACTCCAGCAATCAGGCCTTTTATGGTAGAGTGGCCATACGAAAGCCACTCCCCAGCAGAAGGCACATGACAGCGCTGTTGGAGTTTGCCAAAAGGCACCAAAAGACTCTCAAACCATGAGAAACAAGATTCTCTGGTCTGATGAAACCAAGATTGAACTCCTTGGCCTAAATGCCAAGCGTCATGTCTGGACGAAACCTGGCACCATCCCTACAGGGATTCATGGTGATTGCAGCATCATGCTGTGTGGATGTTTTTCACTGGCAGGGACTGGGAGACTAGTCAGGATCAAGGGAAAGATGAACAGAGCAAAGTACTTGAGAGATACTTGATGAAAACTTGCTCCAGAGTGCTTAGGACCTCAGCCTGGGGTGACGGTTCACCTTCTAACAACCCTGAACACAGCCAAGACAATGCAGGAGTGACTTCGGGACTACTCTCTGAATGTCCTTGAGTGGCCCAGCCAGAGCCTGGACTTGAACCTGATTGAACATCTCTGGAGAGACCTGGAAATAGCTGTGTAGCAACACTCTCCATCCAACCAGACAGAGCTTGAGAGGATCTGCACAGAACAATGGGAGAAACTCCCAAAATATAGGTATGCCAAGCTTGTAGCATCATACCCAAGAAGAGTCGAGGCTGTAATTTCTGCCAATGGTGCTTCAACAAAGTACTGAGTAAAGGGTCTGAATACTTATGTAAATGTCATAACCTATTTTTGCTTTGTCATTATGGGTTATTGTGTGTAGATTGAGGGGGGAAAAAACAATTTAATCAGTTTTAGAATAAGGCTGTAACGTAACAATGTGTAAAAAGTCCAGGGGTCTGAATTCTTTCCGAAGGCACTGTAACTAGGAATAAAGTGGCCTATTCTGCCCTTGAATTGCGTTCCCATGCAAAACTAGACAGATAGCTAACAACTAAGTCTTCAATAAAACTTCCAAGGCGTGACTTTTCTTGAATGAACATATTGAAAACGTTTGTGAAACGGTAAAATACAGAAAATAATATACTTTATTATACCATTCACATCGACATACTGTTGCTGGACATTATACATTTCAAGTTGAAGTTGCATAAATACAAAGCACGTGCTAAGGCACCATGTATCTGGCACGATGCCAAACCATATAACTAATTGTTACTCAATTGGTAATTGGCTAACTCTTTTAATTACTCATGTGCAACCACCTCCGTACAATAACAAAGCATATTACACTAGAAACAGTAACAAAACTTCAGTATGTTTTACAATTAGTTTACATGACGCACGAGCAAAGAAATACAGCTGATGGCATACATGAAAGGCAAGGCAATTTGTGTGAGTAAATGCAACCAACTAACATTGATAAGTAAGCAATTCTATTAATAACAAGATTATCATCACTAGCAATATGCTTGAATCGAATTTACAAACAGATATTTTCCGAGGCTGAAGCCTGACAAGAAATAACTACACTGAAAGACCTGCACCGTAGTGTTGTTTTTAGCTGCTTCTATGCTTGCAGAACGAATTCTCTACTTCTTGTTTTCGTACAGTCTTTCTAAATACCAGAAAGCTCCACTAGGGGGCGATAAACACTGTGGAACACAATGAAAATCCATCTTAATCTGTTATGGCTGCAATCCTGATATCGGGATCGATAGGACAACTACCAGTGAAAATAGAGGGCGCCAACATTCAAACCACAGAAATCTCATAATTACAATTCCTAAAACATACATGTGTCTTATCATTTTAAATCTATTTTCGTTGTTAATCCCACCAAAGTGTCCGATTTCAAATAGGCTTTTCAGCGAAAGCACTACAAACGATTGTTAGGTCTCCACCAAACCACAATAAGCACAGCCATTTTCCAGCAAAATATAGCATTCAGAAAAACCAGAAATAAAGATAAAATTAATCACTAACCTTGAATTATCTTCATCAGATGACACTCATAGGACTTCATGTTACACAATACATGCATGTTTTGTTTGATAAAGCTCATATTTATATTTAAAAAATCTGGGTTTACATTGGCGCGTTAGATTCACCAGTTCCAAAAACATCAAGTGATTTTGCATAGCCACATCATTCAACAGAAATACTCGGCATAAATGTAGATGATAATATAGTTATACACATGGAATTATAGATATACCTCTCCTTAATGCAACCGCTGTGTCAGATTTTTTTTTTTTAATTTACGGAAAAAGAAATACATGCAATAATCTGAGACGGAGCTCAATTTAAAAACACCACAGCCGCAAAGATGGCGCCAACATAAAGAAGAAATTACATGATAAATATTCACTTACCTTTGATCTACATCAGAAAACACTCCAGGAATCCCAGGTCTACAATAAATGTCTGTTATTTATGTCCAAATACCTTCTATTGTTAGAGCGTTTGGTATACATATCCAAACGCTAATTCTGGTCAACTTCAAAAAGTGATATTACCGGTCGAAGAAACATTTCAAACTAAGTACAGAATCAAACATTAGGATGTTTTTAACATATAGCTTCAATAAAGTTCCAACCGGAGTATTCCTTCTAGTCTTCGTGAGCCATGGAACGCAAGTGGGTACCATGAGGAAAAAGTGCAATCACAAAATGGCTGCTTGATGGACAGCTGATATGTTCTGCTCTCATTCACTCCCACAACAACATAGAAGCCTCATTGTAATTTCTATTGATGGTTGACATCTAGTGGAACCCCTAGGCAGTGCAACATCATTCATATCTCAAGGGGATTTCATTGGGGACTCTGGTGAATACATACAAAGCCCAGATATCTCACTTCCTGTTTTGATTTCTCCTCAGGTTTTTGCTTGTTATATGAGTTCTGTTATACTCAGACATCATTCAAACAGTTTTAGAAACTTTAAAGTTTTCTATCCAACACTAATAATAATATACATATATTAGCAACTGAGACTCAGGAGTAGGCCGTTTACATTGGGAACCTTATTCATCCAAGCTACTCAATACTGCCCCCCCAGCCATAAAAAGTTAACCACTGAAATAAAATAATCTGTTACCTTCTAACAGGTTGGCAGGTTGGCAGCACATGGCTGATTAGTAAACAGTAGCAGCAACATATGTTACAAAAAAAAAATCACTGCAGGTAGTCCGGTTAGCAATTTTGTTAACTATTTAATTAACGATTTAGCAGTCTTATAGCTTGGGGGTAGAAACCGTTCAGGGTCCTTTTGGTTCATGACTAGGTGTGGCGGTAGCAGAGAGAACAGTCTATGGGTGACTGAAGTTGGGTGACTGAAGTCTGAGTGATGTACTGGACTGTCTGCACTACCCTCTGTAGCGCCTTTAGGTCGTGCCAAGCAGGGATGGAGCCAGTCAAGATGCTCTCAATGGTGCAACTGTAGAACTTTTTGAGGATCTGAGAGCCCATGCCAAATTTTTCAGCAAATGTAATCATGGTGTTGGAGTCGTTCGCAGCCACGCAGTCGTAGGTGGAGTACAGGAGTGGACTAAGCACGCACTGCTTAAGGGCACCCTTGTTGAGGGTCAGCGTGGGGAATGTGTTGTTGCCTACCCTGTGTTGTTGCTGCCCTCACCTGCGTCCCTTCAGGAAATCCAGGATCCAGTTGCAGAGGGAGGTGTTTAGTCCCAGAGTCCATATCTTAGCGATGAGCTTTGAGGGTACTCTGGTGTTGAATGCAGATCTGTAGTCAATGAACAGCATTCTCACGTAGGTGTTCCTTTTGTCCAACTGGAAAAGGACAGTGTGGAGTGCAATAGAGATTGCGTCACCTGTGGATCTGTTTGGGCGGTATGCGAATTGGAGTGGGTCCATGGTTTCTGGGATGATGGTGTTGATGTGAGTCATGACCAGCCTTTCAGAGGATTTCATGGTTAGAGATGTGAGTGCTACGGGGCGATAGTCATTTAGACAGGTCTCCTTAGTGTTCTTGGGCTCAGGAAATATGGTTCTCTGCTTTAAACATGAAGGTATTACAGACTGGGTCAGGGAGAGGTTGAAAATGTCCGTGAAGACATGCGCATGTGCCGAGTACGTTTCCTGGTAATCCATCTGTCCTTGTGAATGTTAAGCTCCTTTAAACATCTTAATCACATCAACCAAGGAGAGCATAATCACACTGTCATCTGGGATAGCTGATACTCACCAACGTCTGTAGCACCTTGCGGTCAAGTGCCTTGCAGTTGCCTTACTAAGCGGTGATGCTGTCAATGGTTCAGCTGTAGAACTGTGAGGATCTGATGACCTTCTGCTGGGTACAATAAAAGTTCACTCTAAAATGTGCACACAGTACAATGCCACAGATGCCTCAAGTTGAGGGAGCATGCAATTGGCATGCTGACTGCAGTAATGTTCCACAGAGCTGTTGCCAGAGAATTCAATGTTAATTTCTGTACCATAAACCACCTCCAAAGTCGTTTTAGAGAATTTGGCAGTAAGCCTACCGGCCTCAACAGCAAACCATGTGTAAGACTGATACGCCAGCCTAGGACCTCCAATATCTGGCTTCTTTACCTGTGGGATCATCTGAGGCCAGCAACCTGGACAGCTGATGAAACGGAGTATGCACAACCAAAGAATTCCTGCACAAACTGTCAGAAACCGTCTCAAGGAAGCTCATCTGCATGGTTGTCATCCTCACCAGGTTTTTGACCTGACTGCAGTTTGGCGTCGTAACCGACTTCGGTGGGCAAATGCTCACATTCGATGTCCACTGGCACGCTGGAGAAGTGTGCTCTTCACAGATTAATCTGGGTTTTAACTCTTCGGGGCAGATGGCAGTATGGTGTCATGTGGATGAGTGGTTTGGTGATGTCAACGTTGTGAACAGAGTGCCCCATGGTGGCGGTGGGGTTATGGTATGGGTATGCATAAGCTACGGACAAGGAACACAATTGCATTTTATCGATGGAAATTTGAATGCAGAGATATCGTGGCGAGATCCTGGGACCCATTGTCGTGCAATTCTTCAACCGCCATCACCTCATGTTTTAGCATGAAAATGCATGGCCACATGTCGTAAGGATATGTACACAATTCCTGGAAGCTGAACAATTTTCCAGTTCTGCATACTCAGACATGTCACCCATTGAGCATGTTTGAGATGCTCTGGATCGACGCGTTCCAGTTCCCGCCAATATATAGCAACTTCGCACAGCCATTGAAGAGGAGTGGGACAACATTCCACAGGCCACAATCAACAGCCTGATCAAGTCAATGCAAAGGTAGATGCCAACTGATTTTCTGATTCACCCCCCTACTTTTTTTAAACGTTACCAACAGAAGCAGATCAGTATTGCCTGTCGTGAAAACTGATGCATTTATTTCCATTTACTGATTTCCTTTTATGAACTGTTACTCAGTAAAATTTGAAATGATTGTGTGTTGTGTTTATTTTTGTTCAGTGTAATATTTGTTTCAACTCTATATAGTTGTGTTTTGTGGGTGGCACTGAGTAGGCTGATACCCCATTTCATAGGTAAGAGTGCAATATTAATATCCAATATGGACAATAGACTGACTGGGAAGGTTATTTTCCACAGTCGTCAGTCCTTCAATAAGGGCTAATGTTAATATTTGTGTAAACTTTTGAGAATTGTTTTCTGTGGGTGTCAATGAGTAGGCTGATACCCAGTTTCATCAATGCACAAGCCATAGGTAAGGCTATACAGTGCATATAAACTCAGCAAAAAAAGAAACGTCCTCTCACTGTCAACTGCATTTAATTTCAGAAAACTTTACATGTCTAAATATTTGTATGAACATAAGATTAAACAACTGAGACATAAACTGAACAAGTTCCATAGACATGTGATTAACAGAAATGGAGTAATGTGTCCCTAAACAAAGGGGGGCTCAAAAGTCAGTGTTGCATTAAGTACTGCAGTGCATCTCATCCTCATGGACTGCACCAGATTCGCCAGTTCTTACTGTGAGATGTTACCCCACTCTCCCACCAAGGCGCCTGCAAGTTCCCGGACATTTCTGGGGGGAATGGCCCTAGCCCTCACCCTCCAATCCAACAGGTCCCAGACGTACTCAATGGGATTGAAATCCGGGCTCTTCGTTGGCCATGGCAGAACACTGACATTCCTGTCTTGCAGGAAATCATGCACAGAACGAGCAGTATGGCTGACGATCAGTCATGCCAGATGGTCATGTCAGGTTGAGCCTGCAGGAAGGGTACCACATGAGGGAGGAGGATGTCTTCCCTGTAACGCACAGTGTTGAGATTGCCTGCAATGACAACAAGCTCAGTCCGATGATGCTGTGATGCACCGCCCCAGACCATGACGGACCCGCCACCTCCAAATCAATCCCGCTCCAGAGTACAGGCCTCAGTGTAATGCTCATTCCTTCGACTATAAACGCAAATCTAACCATCACCCCTGGTGAGACAAAACTGCGACTCGTTAGTGAAGAGCATTTTTTTGACAGTCCTGTCTGGTCCAGCGACGGTGGGTTTGTGCCCATAGGCGACGTTGTTGCTGTTAATGTCTGGTGAGGACCTGCCTTACAACAGGCCTACAAGCCCTCAGTCCAGCCTCTCTCAGCCTACTGCGGACAGTCTGAGCACTGATGGAGGGATTGTGCGTTCCTGGTGTATCTCGGGCAGTTGTTGCCCTCCTGTACCTGTTCCGCAGGTGTGATGTACCGATCCTGTGTAGGTGTTGTTACACGTGTTCTGCCACTGCGAGGACGATCAGCTGTCCGTCCTGTCTCTCTGTAGCACTGTCTTAGGCTTCTCACGGTACGGACATTGCAATTTATTGCCCTGGCCACATCTGCAGTCCTCATGCCTCCTTGAAGCATGCCTAAGGCACGTTCACGCAGATGAGCAGGGAGCCTGGGCATCTTTCTTTTGGTGTTTGTCAGTCAGTAGAAAGGCCTCTTTAGTGTCTTACGTTTTCATAACTGTGACCTTAATTGCCTACCGTCTGTAAGCTGTTAGTGTCTTAACGGCCATTCCTTAGGTGCATGTTCATTTAATTGTTTATGGTTCATTGAACAAGCATGGGAAACGGTGTTTAAACCCTTTACGATGAAGATCTGTGAAGTTATTTGGATTTTTACTAATTATCTTGGTAAGACAGCGGGCGGGGTAGTGCTTTAACCTCTCTGAACCACCCATACCGGATCCGGGATAATTGTCATCAGCAACGCTGAATAGCATAGCGCCACAGTCAAATAATATTACTAGAAAATATTCATTATCTTGATATCACAAGTGCAATATTGCAAAACACAGTTTAGGCTTTTGTTAATCCACCTGTCGTCTCAGATTTTGAAATGATGCTTTACAGTGAAAGCAATACAAGCGTTTGTAAGTTTATCGATCGCTCGACCAAACAATAAGTACACTTAGCATCAGGTAACTTGGTCACGAAATTAATCGTTTACCTTTGATCTTCTGATGTTTTCACTCACGAGACTCCCAGTTAGACAACAAATGTTCCTTTTGTTCTATAAAGATATTTTTTTAATCCAAATACCTCCGTTAGTTTGGTGCGTTATGCCCAGGAATCCACCGGTAAGAGCGGTCACGACAACGCAGACAAAAATTCCAAATTATATCCATAATGTCCACAGAAACATGTCAGATGTTTTTTATAATCAATCCTCTGGGTGTTTTTCAAATATCTATTCGATAATATATCAACCGGGACAGTTGGCTTTTCACTAGGACCGGGAGTAACAATGGCCGCCTTTCTCTTTTGCGCACAATTCACTCTGAGCCCCCACCTATCCACTTACGCAATGTGGTCGTTCACGCTCATTCTTCAAAATAAAAGCCTGAAACTATGTCTGAAGACTGACACCTTGAGGGAGCGATAGAAAAAGGAATCTGGTTGATATCCCTTTAAATGGAGCAATGGGAGGCTATGGAACATGGAGTTTTCAAAATAGAAGCCACTTCCTGGTTTGTTTTTTTTCAGGGTTTTGCCTGCAATATCAGTTCTGTTATACTCAGACAATATTTTGACAGTTTTGGAAACTTGAGTGTTTTCTATCCTAATCTGTCAATTATATGCATATTCTAGCATCTGGTCCTGAGAAATAGGCCGTTTACTTTGGGAACGTTATTTTTCCAAACATAAAAATAGTGCCCCCTAGCTTCAAGAGGTTAATACTTAAACATTCTTTACACTTGCTATTTTATATGTAGACTCAACATTCTTAAATTTCCCATTGTTTGACACAACCGTTAGGAATGTCTATATAAAGATGCAAAAGGTTTTGGACCTGCACTGGTTTGGGACCTTTCACAACTTCCTTCACTCTCCATGATGAGCTCTGCTCTTCTATGGTGCCTGATTAATTTAGTCTCAGGTCTGTAGTCGCAATATGTGTGGGCATCGGGAATGTCTGCACACAATATAGGCCACCTGAGGCTCTTTCTCCGCACATCTCTTCAACCACCCCATGCACTTGTAGCATTATGCACCTGTAGCGATTTACACTTGTAGCATTATGTGCTAAGCTTTAGGTCTCTTGGTAGAAAGAAAACTGGGTTGCCAGGGCAGAAGTTTCACCTGTGAATGTGTGTCTGTGTTAGTGTGCCCACTAATCGTCTTTGTAAAGTCTTAATTTTCCCCAGGGGGCCATTAATTTTGCAGCACATAGTAAAAACAATGTACAAATTACAATAAATATACTAAAATACAATATGTCCAGCAATATGTAGACAGGATAGCTAGAAAATATTTTGTCTCATTGTTTTGGCAATTCTCACACAAACGTCAGAATAGGGATGAAGCTTATGACATGCTTTTTATATTCGTATCACAAACCATTTTTGGGAAAATCTTGATGAAAGTGGCCATTTTAAAGTGCCCACTTTTTAGACCTATAAATGCCTCCTGAAAGACCCTATGATCAGTGAACTGTACATAACACAGAAAATATATTGGTGTCCTAATACTCTTATAATGTTTACATATGGAATATGTCTAGATAAAGAAAATATATCAAATAAATGTACTAAACATTAAATATCTCAAATGTACCCTTTTTCTTTAGTTCATTTTAGGACCTACTGTATTGTTTGAAACAATAAACTCTACAGGTACAGTGGGGAGAACAAGTATTTGATACACTGCCGATTTTGCAGGTTGTCCTAATTACAAAGCATGTAGAGGTCTGTCATTTTTATCATAGGTACACTTCAACTGTGAGAGACGGAATCTAAAACAAAAATCCAGAAAATCACATTGTATGATTTTCAAGTAATGAATTTGCATTTTATTGCATGACAAAAGTTTTTGATCACCTACCAACCAGTAAGAATTCCAGCTCTCACAGACCTGTTAGTTTTTCTTTAAGAAGCCCTCCTGTTCTCCACCTGTTCTCCATTACCTGTATTAACTGCACCTGTTTGAACTCGTTACCTGTATAAAAGACACCTGTCCACACACAATCAAACAGACTCCAACCTCTCCACAATGGCCAAGACCAGAGAGCTGTGTAAGGACATCAGGGATACAATTGTAGACCTGCACAAGGCTGGGATGGGCTACAGGACAATAGGCAAGCAGCTTGGTGAGAAGGCAACAACTGTTGGCGCAATTATTAGAAAATGGAAGAAAATCAAGATGACGGTCATTCATCCTCGGTCTGGGGCTCCATGCAAGATCTCACCTCATGGAACATCAATGATCATGAGGAAAGTGAGGGATCAGCCCAGAACTACACGGCAGGACCTGGTCAATGACCTGAAGAGAGCTGGGACCACAGTCTCAAAGAAAACCATTAGTAACACACTACGCCGTCATGGATTAAAATCCTGCAGCGCACGCAAGGTCCCCCTGCTCAAGCCAGCGCATGTCCAGGCCCATCTGAAGTTTGCCAATGACCCTCTGGATGATCCAGAGGAGGAATGGGAGAAGGTCATGTGGTCTGATGAGACAAAAATAGAGCTTTTTGGTCTAAACTCCACTTGCCGTGTTTGGAGAAAGAAGAAGGATGAGTACAACCCCAAGAACACCATCCCAACCGTGAAGCATGGAGGTGGAAACATCATTCTTTGGGGATGCTTTTCTGCAAAGGGGACAGGACAACTGTACCGTATTGAGGGGAGGATAGATGTGGCCATGTATCGTGAGATCTTGGCAAACAACCGCCTTTCCTAAGTAAGAGCATTGAAGATGGGTCATGGCTGGGTCTTCCAGCATGACAACGACCCGAAACACACAGCCAGGGCAACTAAGTAGTGGCTCCATAAGAAGCATCTCAAGGTCCTGTAGTGGCCTAGCCAGTCTCCAGACCTGAACCCAATAGAAAATCTTTGGAGGGAGCTGAAAGTCTGTATTGCCCAGCGACAGCCCCGAAACCTGAAGGATCTGGAGAAGGTCTGTATGGAGGAGTGGGCCAAAATCCCTGCTGCAGTGTGTGTAAACCTGGTCAAGAACTACAGGAAATTAGGATCTCTGTAATTGCAAACAAAGGTTTCTGTACCAAATATTAAGTTCTGCTTTTCTGATGTATCAAATACTTATGTCATGCAATAAAATGCAAATGAATTACTTAAAAATCATACAATGTGATATTCTGGATTTTTGTTTTAGATTCCGTCTCTCACAGTTGAAGTGTACCTATGATAAAAATTACAGACCTCTACATGCTTTGTAAGTAGGAAACACTGCATCCATCATCCATCATTCATGGTAAAAAATAATAATAATCGTACATACCCTGCTGTTCAACTGCATGTGCAATGCTGTCCGAGGGGGAAAAGATAGTGTTATTTCAAGTAACTTCCTCGTTGTAATTTTGCAAATGGACATGGCAGTTTCACGGCTATGGATTCGATCTTAAACATAGGGCGACTGTATCTGCGCTGTGAGGGATACAACATATTTTTCTCTGTGGATAAAAGAGTACCGCAGTGTCTTGGATAGTGGACTGCACTCTCAAACTGAATCTATTTGGGAGCCCCTGGTCTAATATGTTCATTGTCCTCTCTGTCTACTCAGGCACTGGCGAGAGTGGCAAGAGCACATTCATCAAACAGATGCGTATCATCCATGGGACGGGCTACACTGACGAGGACAAAAGAGGCTTCACCAAGCTGGTGTACCAGAACATATTCACCTCCATGCAGTCCATGATCCGGGCCTCCGAGACTCTCAAGATCCAGTACAAGTATGAACAGAACAAGGTGAGTCTGACTTGGGGATAGGGATTGGGGTCCACTCATTGGACAATGACCATATTGGTCAATGTATTTCATTATCTAGAGGCTACACTAGAGATCACTAATGGGAGCAGCAAATGGTTAGCGGCCAGTCTTGGCTGATTTCTTTTGATTTTCCCATGATGTCAAGCAGAGAGGCACTGAGTTTGAAGGTAGGCCTTGAAATACATCCACAGGTACACCTCCAATTGACTCAAATGATGTCAATTAGCCTATCAGAAGCTTCTAAAGCCATAACATCATTTTCTGGGATTTCCCAAGCTGTTTAAAGGCAAAGTCAACTTAGTGTGTATGTAAACTTCTGACCCACTGGAATTGTGATACAGTGATTTTATAAGTGAAATAATCTGTCTGTAAACAATTGTTGGGAATATTACTTGTGTCATGCACAAAGTAGATGTCCTAACCAACTTGCCAAAACTATAGTTTGTTAACAAGAAACTTGTGGAGTGGTTGAAAAACGAGTTTTAATGACTCCAACCTAAGTGTATGTAAACTTCCAACTTCAACTGTATGCATGTAACTTGGCATTGCATGCAGATATCCAGGACTGGTGAACCGGAGGTGCACCCATCAGGACTTCTATAGCCTAGTCATAGTATAGCCTAGGTGGGGAATACTACTACAAAATCCGCTACGGACTAATTCCCTTCTGGCATTGTCTGAATTCTCATCCACTCATAAGACCGCTCACTGGCAACTGTTGGCTGGCAATCTCCGCATCGAATTGTCCAGACACAGCTTTATATGTCCTCATCATCAAATGCAAACCGTATTCAAATAGACCATAAAAGTGACTGTAAACCATGCCATAAAACGTAATGGACTGCTACAGCTACTCCAATCTGCTCTGTCCAGGTAGAGACACTAAGACACTGCCGAGGAGAGGCCTGAATGTATCAATGGCAAGACAGTAGTCTGTCTTTAGGCCTAAATTGATCGATAATAATCTGTACAAATGACCTAGCATGTTCTGATTTAACTGATCAGAATGCAGAAATGTGTAAATAATCCTGGAGCACTGTTACAGTGAATGTGAGTGACACTGTCCAATCTTTTACTCTTTTCCAACTGTTTCCCCTATCTGGTGTCCTTTTCCTCCCCCCAGTCCAATGCGCTGCTCGTGCGAGAAGTGGATGTGGAGAAGGTGTGTTCCTTCGAACAGCCCTACATCAGTGCAATAAAGATGCTTTGGACTGACCCTGGCATCCAGGAGGCCTATGACCGCAGACGCGAATATCAACTCTCGGACTCAACCAAATAGTAAGTCTATTTCTGGGATACACACACAATAGCTACAGTGGTTCGAGATTGAGATTTTTAAATTGAAGAGAATGAGTTAGCGTAATAGTGAATATCATCTCTCCCTGACTCTATTAAATAGTGTTTTGTATGAGAAAGTGAGAGATTTAAGGAGACCAAAAGAAAGAGGAAAAAAACAGAGATGGAAAGAGGAAGAACAGACGGCAACGTTTCTCATCCTGCTCCACCTTAGTTCTATTTGAACTAACCTAACGAGACCTGAATTTCATGTTTGTTATGTAGAATTATAGGTCTGAATTTGTTCAACCCTAAAATGCAGAGTAAGCACTTTGTCACCATGGCTAATGCTTATAGCTTTCCAGGGACAAAACACTTTGTTGTAATATGACTCAGAATCAATGTAGTGATTAGGCTACTCTGTTTTTATGACTGATAAGGTTATCAGGACTGTAAAAATGAACCCAAATGTCCACATGGACCATTTTAGGATGTTAAGTTACTTGGCCCTAAAGACTTGAGCTATTGTGATTCAGCCCCCCTAACAGGGTTAGTGATAATTGTTACAAACGGATACTGCCTACCGTTAGTTTGTGAGTAGTAACAGGATACAGCTGTAATATATTAATGTACAGTGCCTTCAGAAAGTATTCATACCCCTTGACTTATTCCACATTTTATAAGTCTGAATTCCAAATGGATTCCCCCAAAAAAATTCAACACACAATACCCCATGATGACAAAGTGAAAACATGCTTTTAGAAATGTTAGTAAATGTATTGAACATTTAAGTATGGAAATATCTAATTTACATAAGTATTCACACCCCTGAGTCAATACCTAGAATCACCTTTGGCGGCGATGACAGCAATGAGTCTTTCTGGGTAAGCCTCTTAACACCTGAATTGTACAATATTTGCACATAATTTTTGTAATTCTTCTGTCAAGTTGGTTGTTGATCATGGCTAGACAGCCATTTTCAAGTCTTGCCACAGATGTTCATGCCTATTTTAAGTCAGAACTGTAACTAGGCCACTCAATAACATGCAATGTCTTCTTGGTAAGCAACTCCAGTGTAGATTTGGCCTTATGTTTTAGGTTTTTGTCCTGCTGAAATGTAAATTCATCTTCCAGTGTCTGGTGGAAAGCAGACTGAAAGCAGACTGAACCAGGTTTTCTTGTATGTGATTTTGCCTGTGTTTCGCTCCATTCAGTTTGTTTTATCCTGTACCTCCCAAATGACGAGCATACCCATAACATGATGCAGCCACCACTATGCTTGAAAATATGAAGAGTGGTACTCAGTAATGTGTTGTATTGGATTTTCCCCAAACATAACACTTTGTATTCAGGACAAAAAGTTTATATCTTTGCCACATTTTTTGCAATATTACTTTAGTGCCTTGTTGCAGACAGGATGCATATTTTGGAATATTTGTATTCTGTACAGGCTTCCTTCTTTTCACTCTGTCAATTAGGTCAGTATTGTAGAGTAACCACAATGTTGATCAATCCTCAGTTTTCTCCTATCACAGCCATTAAACTCTGTCTGTTTGAAAGTCACTATTGGCCTCGTGGTGAAATCTCTGAACAACTGATCTCTGAACAACTCTCCCGGCAACTGAGTTAGTAAGGACGTCTGTATCCTTGTAGTGACGGGGTCTATTGATACACCATCCAAAGTGTAATTAAAAACTTCACCATGCTCAAAGCGATATTCAATGTCTGTTTAGTTTTTCTTTTACCAATAGGTGCCCTTTGTGAGGCATTCAAAAACCTCCCTGGTCTTTGTGGTTGAATCTATGTTTGAAAGTACTGCTCAACTGAGGGACCTTACAATTATCTGTATGTGTGGGGTACAGAGATGAGGTAGTCATTAAAAAAATAATGTTAAACGCTATTATTGCACACAGAGTGAGTTGCTGCAACTTATTATTTTACTTGTTAAGCAACTTTCTACTGCTGAACATATTTAGGCTTTTGTAAATTTGTAAAAATTGAACAACATAATTCCACTTTGACATTATGGGGTTGTGTGTGTGTATGTAGGCCAGTGACTGCACATCTTAATTAAATCAATTTCCAAATTCAGGCTGTAACACAACAAAATGTGGAAAACGTCAAGGGGTGAAATGTATGTGATTATCTGTATGTATTTCTGTTTCCATGAGAAAGAGAGAGGGTGTGTGTGTACCTGGTTTTTGTCTGTGTGCAGGTGATTGTGCAGCATCAGGCACACGTGTCATGTGTCCCCCTTCATTCCACAGTTACCTTAGAGATTTAGAGCGAATAGCGACCAAGGGGTACGTGCCCACTCAGCAGGATGTTCTGCGGGTTCGAGTGCCCACTACTGGCATCATTGAGTACCCCTTTGAACTGGATAATGTAATCTTCAGGTACTGGTGTGAAGTGCTGCCTATACCTCCGCCACTATTCTGCCCCACCCCCCCCACTGCTGCTGGCCGCACAGCCCTGGGTCCTGGTAGCGTGCTCTCTGAGACTCCTTCCTATCAGCAGCTCTGAGTTTGTCTGAGGCCAAATCACTTCTCCTAACTATAACCAAAAAAGGAAAAAGGGTATTTAGTCTAGATCTTATTGAACTTGCGGACTGCCTCAATTTGAACTCAATATAATGCAAGGTTTAACAGAGTCTCTGAGAGCTGCTATCAGGTACTGTACTCACTTTCTGGGAGATGATTGGGGGGTTTAGTAGGTGGTAGAGGTGGCAGGGGAAGGGTCACCCCCCAGAGCTCTCAGGAATGGGTTCTCCTGTTTGGGACTGACTGGTCCACTTGCTTTGGAGGGGGGTTATCTGCTGTCATGCTTCACTCTCTCTCTCTCTTTGTCGTTCCTGTCTCTCTTTCTCCCGGTCTCTAGCTATCTAAGCGATTTGGATCGTATTGCTGAACCCAACTTTCTACCAACCCAACAAGATGTGCTTAGGGTTCGCATCCCCACCACAGGGATCATTGAATACCCTTTCGACTTGCAAAGCATCATTTTCAGGTAGAAAGACATTCACACTTTTACTCCCTTCCTTGTGTTTTGTATTTCCTCTGAAATACATAATTGTTTCAATATTCATGTTGACTGTATGTTGTGTGATATCAGAGAACATTGATCATTTTCTCCCTCACAAGATCAACATGAACACTGATTCACCTGCTGCTTAATTTTATTCCTCATTGTTGTTTGATCTCCAGTTTTTACCCACCCATCGTAATTGTCTCAGGCCCATCAAGTCTTAATTGTCACTATTTAATCCTCGAGATGAACACTGAACAACACTTCAGCCCCTTGCTTTGCATGGTACAATACTGGATGGAGTAGAATGATGAGCTAAATATCAGTTAGTCATCTGAAGATTTAGTCATCATAACAGGGATGTTGAGAAGCCGTGTACTCCAGGACTGTAACCAGTCTGGTGTCATTATGATGTAACCAGGCATGCTGCCTGTTAGTGTCGTCTGGGCCAAGCCAGTCGAGCTGAGGGAGGGGGAGGCCTCCTGGAAGTGGCCAGGCGGAAGAGACTGATCACTGGGCACCAAGGTGTAGAACATCCCCCCCCCCCCCTCCTCCAAGAGGATAATCATGAGGAGACGAAACCAGCGAAAAAGAGTGATTACAAAAGAGTGCAAATCGATAGGAAGCCAGCATGTCAGCCCCTCCTACGCGCAGCAGCGCTAGAAATAACTCCCAGGCTCACAATGAGGTTGGACTCGAGGATCCCTCCATCGCTTCACTCTACTGCTCTGGATGGATAGGCTGTGAATCACTACAGCAGTGTTTAAGGACATGTAGCCTATATAATAATATATTACAGAGATATTCCTCAGGATTTCCAGACGATCCGCATTTAAATCTCAATATGAATATTTGGCTAGTCAGATGGGGAGAGACTTGTGATGCAAGGAGCCCCCCTCTTCACCCCAACCCAATGTGTGTTAGAGTGATGGGATCTGGTGCAGCCCAGCCCGGGTTGTACTCACAGCAGCTGCACAAGGCAGGCTTTCATGAGGACAAAGTAAACATGTATGTCTGCTGCGTTCGGCCGTGGTGCTTCCCTCTCTTAATAGCCTTTTTGAAGTGGTTGAGAATGTCATGATTTCTCTGGGCTCATCCTCCATAGGAGAGCCTATCCTTCTAAGTAGGTCACCCATCACTGCTACAGGAAAGGAGGCCGGCTGACGAGAAGGAGCTTTTATTTTAGGCAGGAGTCCTAGAGGACCCCATTTATCAACGCCCCCCCCCCCCCCCCCCCCTCTCACTTTGCGGACGAGCCAGCCAGGGACGGACAGCGGTAGCTGCTGCTCACTAGGCTACGAAAGAAACCCTGATCCTCCTTTGATAAGATGGATATCGACTAATAGATATCTCCCATCAACTAAACCACTGTTGGAAAATAGGAGGATTTCTGAGTTGCATGATGGCTAATCTGATCCATCATCTATCTATAAATGCAAAATTCTATGAAATCCATGAAAATTATGTTTGGAAAACAACTGTAGCGGTATTCCCAAATCCTTGCCTCCACTCGGTACCCCTGCTTGATCTGTGATGGAGGTGCCCTCTGCTCTCCCATTCTTCCCCTCTCCCTGTATTCTTTCTTTCCCCCTCTGTATCCTCCCCTTCTCCCCTCTAACCCCCCTTTCCTCTCTCCTTTTTGCACTGGCCTACCTCCCCACACTGCTGCTGGGCTTGTGCTCTGAATCTGAAGTCACTGGCTGACTTAGATGCTGCTTCCAAGCGGGATAATGCCGTCCCGATCTGACCTCTCTGGCACACCTGCATCCACTTAGCTGGGAATGGGCTGGGATGTGGCTCTGCACAGTGCACACACCTTTTCTCTTTTCTTTTTGGTTCAACTTGGGTCGTTTAACCTGTCCTTGCACTTTCTTTGATTTACTGTACTGTATATTGCATTAGTGCATAATAAGTTATCCAACTTAATTGTTATCAATTTAAGTTATTGATAGCATAATGCATGTCGCATGTACAGTATGTTTACTGTACATGCGTTTAATTAGTTTAATTCTCATATGTTAACATATAACTGCCTAACTGACAATCCTGACCATAAAGGAACATAATGTCCACATAATCATGTTTTCCAAATAGTTTTATATGATGGTAAACACAATCAAGTGGGTTTGAGTGCTTCTTTGCACTGATGTATTTTAAAAGCAGATCAAAAGGGTATACATCTTATTGCATTATACGTGCTGTTCCCAATGTAACAATCATTTTAATTCCTTGATATCCATTATATTTTTGCTTTGTTTGACAGTTAACCGTATTCATTGCTAGATTTTGGGCATTATGAATCCTAAAAGGTGATAATGGGACTAGCCTCAAATGTTTAAGTTTCACGAAATGATTTAGTTGGATACCCTAGTTACCACAATAAAAAAACATTTTAACTTGCCATCAATGTCTGAATTTAGCCTAATTTTGAAAACTTCTCTCCTATATTCATCTCTCCATCTGGGTCCTGTCCAATCAGGATGGTGGATGTAGGGGGTCAGAGGTCAGAGAGGAGGAAGTGGATCCACTGCTTTGAGAACGTCACGTCCATCATGTTCCTGGTTGCCCTCAGCGAGTACGACCAGGTTCTGGTGGAGTCTGATAACGAGGTGAGATTGAACACACACACACCAGGCACACTGTCATTAGTCTCTTATTTACAGTCATACGGTAGATAGTAGCTTCTTATATCCTGCTTGTTTGTGTATGAGTCTGTATTTTGTTTTGTTTTCCATTTTGCTGGTGTCCCTTTGACTGCAGCTCCAGATGAAATGAGGATAATATGATCAGGCTGTTTAGTCATCGGAGAGAGCTGGTTTAGAACAACAAACTGTCTGATGGGTCATATGACAGAGAGTGTTTCATACAGCACTGCACCACGTTGCCAGGCGGAGCAGAGCGGAGTATTTTGGAGGGTAGAGACATCCACATCCTCCTGCACTGCTCTCGCTACTGGATCTACCTGATCTGACAGTAAACATCATGTCACAGGAGCAGCAGAGCAGGCCCTCCTTACACACAGACAGGATGGGTGCCTCTGCATGGATAATGGGATTATATAATGCCAAAGATCTGCTCTTACATAGACTTAACGCAGACCACAGCAAGCTCACAAGAGCAAAGTTAATCCTAACATGCGCATTACTCCACCCATTATATTTTTGAACTACATATTTATTGATTCCTCCCCCCAAAATTTGGTGAACTTATTTGGAGGATGGGAGTAATACATCTCATCACTACCCCACCTTTATTTCCTATAAATGCCATGGGAGTCTTTGTAAATTGGTCTCTAGGGTACAATGATATTTTGAAAGCCGTATGATTGTTTCAATAGACAATTTCATTGTTTTTATCAAGTGCAGTCAGGAATTTAAAATGACACTGAATTGAGTTGTATGCAGTGGCAATTGGCCATGTGTTTTCTAACCAGATTATTCTTGTTTTTTTTGTTAGGCTAGATTCACTATTTTGTTAGAACTGTTATTAAATTAAGCAGTATCTTGGATTAATATGAGCTCATGAATGACCAAAGTTTTTATTATTTAACTAGGCAAGTCAGTTAAGAACAAATTCTTATTTACAATGACGGCCTACCGGAGAACAGATTTTTACCTTGTCAGCTCGGGGATTCAATCTAGCAACCTTTCGGTTACTGGCTCAACGCTCTAACCACTGGGCTGCCTGCCACCAAATATATGGGTTTGCTCTAGTAGAGAAGGGGTTGTTTCTTCATAGGATAAGTAACATTTACTGTCAAGTTTTTTGGCCCAATAGATGAAATGAAAGCAATAAATTGGTTGTTTTTTAGATTATTGAACAGAACAAAATGTTAACACTAATTAGCATATGTTGAAATGTTTTTGCATGATATAGAATAATGAAAACCTGTTTGTTTTTCATTAACCTAATAATCACGTTAAAACATCACCACTGTTGGCTAATTTCAAAGCAAGAAAACCAATTGCATATTTGAATAATAGCTACATGTAATAAAAGTTTAGGTTTGTTTTACATTACCTTATTTTGTGCCTGCCATTTGGCTGTAGGCTACTCTGCCAGCTAAAAAACTGCTTCTCACATCTCCCCCATGTGAAATAATCAGATTTATAATGAAATAATATACCCTGGCAAATATTCTTATACTTGCCAGTGCAACCTACAACATTTTTCCAGTTTTGATATACTGTTGAATGTATTTGCTCCCATATCAGCAAAAATAGAACATTTATCATGTTTGCTCACGGAGAAAAAGCACATTGCTAGCAGCTGTTTTTACCGTTTCAAAATAGCCTGGAATCACGTAGATATTACTTCTAAACAAAATACCTTTTGGGTGGACTCGAAGGCCTCAAAGTTCTTTGGTTTATTGTTTGAACAGTCGCTGTGATTTATATTTTGTTATCTATGCAAAATAGACTACTTTGTGCATAGCCTATATAGATCAAATAAAGGAACAAAGCGAGTTCTGACCATCCTTTCCTTTCTCCTTTCTGTCCCTATCGCTCTACCTCCCTCTTTCTCTGTCAGAATCGGATGGAGGAGAGCAAGGCTCTGTTCCGGACCATCATCACATATCCCTGGTTCCAGAACTCCTCCGTCATCCTGTTCCTCAACAAGAAGGACCTCTTGGAGGAGAAGATCACTTACTCCCACCTGGTCGACTACTTCCCAGAGTTTGATGGTAAACGACTCTTTACCTTTATCCTAGAACCTCTCAGCACTGGCTAATGTGGCCATGTCCAGTACCATGGCAGCTACTGAGGCAAATGATAAAATATAATGCATATGATTTATTTATTTATTATTGGAACATTATTAATTTCAAACTCTACAGGTGGCATGAACAGACCTGAATGTATTTTTGTTAGTATTTAGTGACACCGTGTGGCTAGACAATGAACTGAAATGTAATACAAATTCACACCATTCAGGATTTAAATCGCTTTTACCTTTTGAGATCATGTAACGTGTCGTCCTTTCAATTTAAAGTGTTGTGTGTTCGTTGGTAGCACAGGTACACAGTGATGTGTCCTGTTGCCTGTAGCTTTGGGATAATGTGTGTGTGTGTGTACCCCTAGGGCCCCAGAGAGACGCTCAGGCAGGCCGGGAGTTTATCCTGAAGATGTTTGTGGACCTGAACCCTGACAGCGACAAGATCATCTACTCCCACTTCACCTGCGCCACGGACACAGAGAACATCCGCTTTGTGTTCGCTGCTGTCAAAGACACCATCCTGCAGCTCAACCTGAAGGAGTACAACCTGGTGTGAGAGAGAGAAATTGAGAGAAACCTCACACACAGCACAGAGTACACATCTACACACACACCTGCACTAACACACGCAGACACATTCACCAACATGCATTTACACACACACACACACACACACACACACTTGATCACACATGCGTAATATATTCCAGGTTCTATTCACCCCTGGTCCCAACATCCTCCTGCTCCTTGTCTATGGTTTAATTGGATGTGTTTTTCCAGCTCCAGTCATTCCCCCCACTCCTCTCTTCCCTGCCCACTGCAGCCTGCATCCCTCCACTGACTTGACTTGGTGGTTGACAGCTCTCATTTGTCACCTGGTGTGGCTTGCGTCTCTGGGTCACCCCTGTTAAAGGAGGGGGGCTTGGGGGTGGGTAGGTAGGTTGGTAACCCACCAGTCTGCAGAGGGTTGTGGGTAACTGCATAGAATCGTTGGAGCAGGTGCGGGTGGTGCTGAGGTGTGGGGGGGAAGCTCAACTCTATACATGGTCTTTGAGGTGTGTGTTTTTTCCAAACCTCACGCTAGGCTAGAAGTCACCTTGCACTGTTGAATATAAAAAGTGTGTGTTACAATCAAGTGGATGCTCACACATAGACAGAGCAATGGTGGGAGAGATAAAGTAAATTGATCTGTGTATATTAAGAATTATTTTAGGTGAGTTTATTGACTATTACTATTGCTACTACCGCTTTCCCAATTATGTTAATTAAAGATGAACAAGACCGCAGCGTTTCTCATTTCCAAGAGGAAAGTCACAATTATCCAATAGAGGATGTAACCTACATGAGTGGAAACTGTTAAAGTTTCCTCCTTAATCCACTGCTCCCCTGTCCGTCAGACAAAACATAATTTACATTTTTCACAGAACCCCTTGTTGAATTGGCAGCATCTTGTAACATTTTAAAACGACATTATGAATAAACTGCAGCACTATTTAGATTTAATTTGTCATGATTTTTACTCCTTAAAATGCTGTACCATTTGCCAAATGTTTTGTTTGCTGTAGATACAATCAAGTTGCCAGTATCAGTTACATCCCCCAAAACTTTTCAGATACGATGAACAAAATCAACTTGTTGGGGAATGGGGTGATGGAGATGACTGAAACTAAATGTGTATATTTACATGTGTCTTCTCTCATAGTTGCATTGAAAAGTTTGGTACATTAATTTAGGCAAAACTCATTTATATTTGCCGTACTATACCGTTTCTTTTGGACAATTGCCTAATTAATTACAATTGTTTGATAGTGTGTTTCTGTGACTTTTTTTAACATTTTGGTTATCTTCCAATGAAGGTAAACAACTTGCTGTACTTGTACAGATGACATAAAGGAGTAGTAAGGAGCAATACTTTGTTGTAATAAAGAAATCTTTAGTGCTGCCAGCTAACTTAAGTCACAAGTTGGTCCTCTACACGGTGTCAGTACAGCTTCTCTTTGCTAAAGGTATTAGATATTTTTTCCCCTATTTGGCCAATATTTTGAGAAATGGTAGTGATAAATAAGATAAGTATTTTTTTTATTTGTCTAATTTATGGACCAGAGCTCTAGATGTTGTTCATCTGACTCTTCCTCCCTGCTTCCATCTAGAAGTGTCTCCATCAGATGGGAGACTGGGAGAGACGGGGTCCATACTGCTGTTAAAAAAATATGATTTTATCGGCATGTGATCTACCTTTCTTTAGAGACATCATACTTTGTAGTTGCAGTTATGTTCTGCTTCAATTTTGAAATGCTTGAGAATGGGAAGATTCTTTTCCATTTTGGGTTGTTGCATTATGCAAATAGAAAAAAAGAGACTCATCAGTGGTTGAATTTAACTGGTCTGTGCTTGCATTTTTGTCATTTAAGATTTTAGTTTGGTATTGGTTTTTAATCCCATATCTTGTCTTTTGCTTGATAGTTAAGATTCCATAGCTAACAATATGTCGATAGATTGCTATTTTGTCTTTAACGTAATTCAGGTGAGTTTTCATAACTTTTCATTATAAGGGCTACTACTAGCAAAGTTGACAGAGAATTAAAGGACTCTATGGATGATATAGAGCAATAGGTGCAATTAAAGTGAGTGTTATGAATCAGGGAGCCAGTGTTAGGGTGTGTTGATGCCAAGGGGAAGGCCATTGCCACAGGTTGAGTGCAAACTGTCCAGGGATGCCAGTTGGTGATCATTGGAGGATGAATTCTGCTGGCTATTTGCCTGTAAACTTTGACCAGCCAGTTTGGGCCTGAGCAGAGCCTAGTAAAACCACGAGGGGATCGCATAGCTACCTGCCTCAGCCAATCTTTAGTGTGCTCTTCCGTTCCCACCTGCCATTCATGTCTTCAGCTTGGCTTTAGTCCATTGTTGTGGATGGTTTGTGTTTTATGTGCCCTACTAGTCATGTTTCTATGCTTGACATTTATATACTAAGAAAGACCATGACTGGAAGACATATGATTGCCACAGTGCTATTTGCACTCCAGAGAGCGTTGGGTGAAAGCGGTTAGGTGAAACTTAACACTTTAGAGAGTTATCATGAATGCAGACTTGTTTTTCATATCTTGTATTTTTGGTGCCAAAAATAATGGGCAAAGTGAAGTTTGTGCTCTGTTTAAGATCTTGCTGTGTGTTTACAATTACATTGAATTGCAACCTAAGAATGTTTTGCCCATAATGTTGGCTTGGGTATACTTTTCAGTCCCCCTTAACTAATGTCCACTGTATACTAGCCTGGCTGAAAGGTCCAACTTTTACCTTTCCTCTACATTCTCTACCCCAGTTGTTAAATGGTTTGTGCAATTCATGGAAATATCTATAAATGTTGCTTTCACTGAAGGTGGAAAAGTATGACCTTTTTTTGGACTTAAGTGCCACAGTGTTTTAAAAATGTTGAAACATGTTGGACATTTTGTAATACCTTGTCATTTGGCCAACCCACGGTGGATGCGGCCTTGTCGTGAAGGCAGCTTCTGAGTTGTCAGGGATGTTTGGTGTTGCACAACTTGTATTTGAAGGCCTTTCTTTGTTAATTAATGGTCCCACACCTAATACTTTATATACCACATTATTTGTGAACTGTACATAAAAAGCAGAAATATGAATGCTTCCTGTACAACTGCAGATGAGGCTTTCAACTAAATTTGAACAGACTTTTTGTCGTGATTGCATATGTCTGAACGGATGTTTTTGGTTTAACTTGTTGAGCTTGTAGGCAAGTTTTAATTTCTCTCTCAGGAGTACGAAAGTCTCTTGCCAGGGCAGGCTGGACTGAGATGTTGCCAGTGGTACTTCAGATCACCACCAACAAGGCAGCTTGTTTTTGAATTGTTTTAGTGGTTACTGCTTCTCTGCTGCTCTGTTACCTCAAGAAGCACACTCCATCCCCTTTGACCTGTGGTTTACTTTCTTAGGTAGAGTAGGGTTTAGTTCTACACATGACACTCATGCTGGGCTCTCTTCATGCTTGTAACCCCCCAGTGGATTTGCATTAATTTAGTTAAATTGTACACATTTTGCTCTCTACTGTAGGTATCTGCATCAGCTTGTGATCCAGTGGTTTTGAGGTGTATGATGTGCTGTGTGGTTGCTTCACTCTAAAAAACACTGTACAAATGTCTGGCACAGGCCTCCCTCCCTGCTGTTGGCAGATATGAGAATGCTACCATGGGTTTTCTGAGCATACAGTCAGTGTCAGTTTAAACCAAGTACATTGGTTTTCTCCACATGTGGACTATGGACAGTGTGTATGTAGCTATGTGTCATGTGCACCCTCTACAGCACACTAATTGAACATTACAATAGCTAGTAAGAGAACACGGAATAAGTACTGTCGTCACTAAAACCAGCACAGTGGGGATTGAGGAAGGGATACACTACTAGAGGCAAGTCCATGCCATAGACTGACTAGCACTACAGTATATACAAACAGTTGCCACCATTTTTCCATACAGTTCATTTTGAAATAAGCCTGTTAAACTTTATTTATTTTAATGCTTTGCCAAGTGAAGGTACCGAAAGAGTAAAATACTGTAGCAGTTGGATTCATCGGTGAATTAATGAATATGGTGTTTTTTAGAATATCAGCTGTTGTCTCCTCTTACTTGATCTTTAATCCTTTCTTTCTCACGGGTCAATGCACTGAACCTGCGCTGCAGCAATGGGACTTCCTGCATTCATGCAACTTACATGTTCATTCAAGCACGTTTTGTTGGTACTATGAGATGTGTATACACTTTTGATGGTGAATGCTTTTTCTTGAGATCCATACTGATGTGATGGATGCACAGAAATGCTAAAAGCTCTTATTGCATCTTTTTGTTTCTTTTGTAAGGCTGATGCATTACCTGAACTCTTGTATTTAGGAGCACTTACTATGATAGATTTTTAAATAAGAGGTTAAATAAACTTTGTGTAGTGGTGTATAAATTGAAAGTAATGTATTTTTTTCTTAAGTATACCAAATGTAAATTATGTACAATAATGAATGTGCCAATCCCCTTTCTTTGTAGAGCCAGACTCTTAACAAGTGCCAATGTTATGAAAAATCATAAGGACTTATGTATTTCATGGTCCACTTTTTAAAACAAATAAACACTAAGTATGTGATTAAGATGAATAAATAAATAAAAAAGGTGAATTTTATTCTGTATTTAATGATAAACTGCTGTTTTGAAAGAAATCACATTTTAATTGCATGTGTTGGTTTGGGTGGGGGGAGGGGGATAAACTGTATTAATGCGAAGCCCTCCAGAAAAGGGACCTAATGGGTATTGATTTACAGTATTTTAGCCATATTTCTCTTTTGTATGTTTCATTTCAACCACTGTTGCCTGAACCTCATTCAAACATGAAAATGATTTTCATAGCCTTCTCCTTTAAAGAAAAAGTATCTGTTTTAAATTGGAATAAAATGTGTTCCTATACTCTGCTGGTGTTCTGTCTGTATATTATGAACTCATTTCTGAACAATTAGCTTTTGAAATACAGCACCTTTTAATGAGGCTTTATGATTGAAACAAAAAATCATCCAGAAGACAAACTTGATACATTTTATGTGGTTGACATTTGTTGTTGATACCACAGTGGGAAACGATAGAAAACAGAAATTAAATGCAGCTAGTGTACTCATTCAAGGTGGAATTTGTGTTCCCTTCCACGAGGGGCGCTAGTTCTTCAGCCATTACATTTCTGGGATGACGTTTTGGGCATGTTGAGAAGTGCAACGTAGAACGTTTCAGATAGAAATACATTTTCTTTTAACACCCACTGCGTTCTATTCCAATTGGCATAAGAATATGATTTGTTCTGTACGGTGGATATCTTTGTGGGGCGTTTTGTAACGTCGCAACTTGCCTCAGGAATGGAATGTGGACTCCAACCTCCGCCACAAATTCGGATTTAGGCTAGGGACATATTTGACAGACGCTGAGCAAGTGTATACTTTAAAGTTTACTGTAAGATTTGTTAATGATTTAAGCTTTAGTTTTTATGCGCCAACTGTTTGTTTACCAGCACTAGTTGTTAATAAACGGGAGGAATTCAATTTAAGCGAATACAGAGGTCCATTTTGTTATTTTTGCGAATTCGAGCAGTTTTCCCTCTGAAGCGTTGTGTGTTAGCGGACATATAGCTTTAGCTGGCTTTGTTGCGTTGGCGAGAACACACGGCGAAAGAAGACCGAACAAAAGAAACCAGGAAAAGACCTAGCGTTATCCATAACATTTGTAGTTATATGCATATTATATTTAGCTAGCTAGTGTACTAGTTACGTTACCTATAAACTGAAAACTAACGTTAGCAACAGCGATTAATCATTTTGAGCGACAGCCTTTGAAAAATTAAGAAAGGACCATTCAAATGGTTGAGGTTTGTATTTCATCACCAACGAAAACGAGATTCCAGCTGGTAGCTACTGGGCTACTTTTGTCGAGTGATATACACCTGGACAAACAAGAGATATTGATTAGCTAGCTGACGCCAGCTGCATCACCAATTTTGGGGACAATAACTAGCGTTCGCTAGTGAGCTGGTCAACTCGTGTGATTATTGGCTAGATTCGAGTTTGCAAATACGGACAAAGAGGGGAACAACAAGCCAATATTTTTGGGGGGCTACATTTTGAACACTCATCATTCATCGTATTTGGGAAGGAAAACAATAAACAAGGAATTGACATGATGTTTCCACAATCCAGACATTCAGTAAGTGGATTTAATGTCATATTCGGAGAATCACTAGATAATTTTCTGTATTTAACTTGTTTGTCTGCGTGTGCCAGTTAGATTGTATCTAGTTATACAATGAGCAGACATCGTTACTTTGTATTGCATCAGGTTTTTATGTTTTCAGCATGTCACTTCCATCAAAAAAAATTATCGTCACATTTAGTTTCAAATCTGAATTAAGCAGACCCCCTGGGGCAATTTGATTACTAAACCAGACATAAATTAGGGCCTATTTATGCCTAACCACCGGTATTATGCTTAGCTACTTGTTGTGCCCATACATTTTTATGCCGTTTGTTGACTGCGATTTCACTGGTTATTAATTAAAGTGGAAAAGAATCATGCTCATTTCCAAGTATTTGCATCAAACTGTCGGTGACACAATTACAATATTTGTTCTGTTCAATACAGAATCGCATGATTTGGATTGCAAGGCAGGTGGGAAATGTAGAACGGATGGCTATTTTACTGTAGCTACAAGTATACAAGCCCGTCAACGTAATGCATACAGTGTAGTGATTACTCTTACAGGGAGCCCCATATGATGACATTGAAGAAGTTGAGGGACTTTGCAGACATGATACAGGAACTGGGGGTAGATTTGGTTCATGTCCAATGTTGAAACATTTAAGATAATTAACTTTCGAAATCAGAACTGCCTGTCTATGATTTGTTGTCAATGGAATTTATAGTTTATTTGACAACGATAAGTACGGCTGTCTACATGATCCTATTGACAATAAAATACTTAAGTTAAGTATTTACCTGAGTATCCAGAATATACTGAGGGGTAGAGCTGGTACTGGCTTGCGATTCAAGGCCTGCAACCCATGTAGTAGGTCTGTGTTGTGCCTTAATAACCACGTTTCCATCCAGTTGTTATGCAAGTATAGTAATGGCGTATTAATAAATAACATAACACGACAGGTGTTATGGAAACATGAAGTGTCGGTACAATTTCGTTTGACATTGTTTCTTTTTGTGTCTGTAAAATTAATTGCATGAAAATTGGTGGCGTAAACCATCACTTGGAGTCACGGGATGATATGCCAAATTGTACAACCACAACGTGGGAAAGCATTAAGGGCCTGATTCAGACTTAGGAAATGTACGCTTTTTATACGCACGCCTTTCCTACGCACTTCTCAGTAGTTATTTTTCAGGCATAAGCATCGAACACACCGACAGTGTCATTGCATTTTAGTACACTAGAATTACGTTAATGTCCAATGAAACGCTGCGTTTGCCTTGCAGCGTGGCAGACGCAGTTGCAGTGCGTTTACTCTTGTCTATACGTTGGATTTATCGAACCTATGCGTCAAACTGTATGCATAGATGGCTTGACCGAAATGGTAGCAGAAGTTGAACCTTTGTTGCATACATGTGCAGATGATGCTGCATTCTATTTTGAGCAATGATGCTGACCGGTGTGATCGACAGCTTCATTGCATTTTGGTACACCAGAAGTAATTAATTTCCAGTGGAGCGCTGCGTTTGCCTTGTAGCATTGCTGTTGCAGTGTGTTCTGTGTGGTGCATACTTTGGATTTATCGAATGTATGCTCAAACTGTATGTGTAGACGACTTGACAGAAATGGTAGCAGAAGGTGAATGTTGAACTTTTGTTGCATACACATCCAGGTGATCCTGTATACTATTTTGTGCAAAAACACTATCGGTGTGATCAAGGCATTCATTACCTTATGCCGGTGCGTAATGTTGTTCCCTTGCACGCACTTGAATAAATGTAATTCACCTGGTGAAAACCCTCCCACTTGCTGTGTTTTTCCTCATGGAGTTGTCATTCAATAGGGGTTTCAGTACATTTATATAAAGACATCTTAAAAAATATATATATAACTTACTAGAGTATATGGAGAGAACGTTCATAACATTAGGGATCAATGAGAGAAGGCCATGTCAATACACACATTCGTCTCCTTTTCAGCACCAATTGGTGCATTCAAAAATACTCTATTATTTGGGGCTCGGAAAGTATTTATGAATAATTAAAAAACAGGTTTGGAACGCCTTTACACAAAATATATTGGTTTATCAAAAATACACTGGTTTGATTCATCCTGAAAATTACCATATTCAACTGTTCCAGCCATGACATATTGGAAGGTGAGAAAAGTGTAGAATATGGTTTGAACAGTAGTCTATAAATCTACCTTAATATTCCTCACTTATCGTGGAACTGTGACAACAGTCCAGTCATCATGAACCGTGCTCCAGGTTTAAACTGATACATATGGTCTGCGTTCCATAATGATTCAAATATGCTACAAGTCCCAAATAACTTCACAACTTGTAATACGTTAGCCTACTATGAACCACTATTGCTAGCGATCCTCAGGAACAGCCACACGAACGTGACAGAGGAAACGTAAACAAACAATATATAATGGTGCAAAGTGTAAGGAAAGTAACACGGTTATAAATGCATGCGGGTATAACTGACGGTGGCTACCGATAGTGGCTAATACAATTTTTTTTTTATATATATATATATATATATATATATATATATATATATATATATATATATATATATATATATATATATATATATATATATACAGTGAAAAACTCCAGGCATATAAATTAAACATTCTAGAAATCAAATGGGGTGTATCTGTAGACGCACATTCATTTCTTTGATCTCCACCTAAAACAAATAGCGGGTGAATAGCATGCTATTGTCATGCTTAAGATCAAGGTCAGACTACGCGTAGAGAGAAGTACTTAACTAGGGTCGGACCACCCGACCCACACCAAAAGAGTTTGATGATGAGCTTGATGCCAATTTCCTATAAATATTGATGGTATTATTTGAATGCTGGTGAGATGATGATCGATGCTTGGCTGCAAGTTATCAAATAAAAATGATATTGTTCTTATCCATATCTTATAACCTACCCTGTCAACTTTACCAGAGAAATGTCTAGAGAGCATGCGGCAAAAACAGATTGGGCAAGTTTACAATTTATCGCAAAAGTTTTGGCAGCCATCGGTAGATGGAAACACATTGAATTTCTTGGTGTTTGCAAAAGTACTTTTTATGTGCACTACGTCATCACACACAGCATTTTGTCCTCAATAAGTCAGTTTCATGGAAACACCTCTCGTGGGGAAAATGTGAATATTCTTTATGCATATTTTAGAATATTCACCAAAAAAATCGGTCTCCATTTGTATTCAAACCTAGCTATTGTGTGTAATGGAATGCATATTTCCCAGCATGAAAACAACTAACCCTGGTGGGTACCTTTTTATGACTGCAATAGGCCAAAATCTTTTTCCCAAATCCCAATTTCCCATGGTAATAGAAATTGGTATATGGAGAAGAAAAAAACATATTCTCAACCCATGGTCACATAACTCACATTTGTGTACATATTCGGGTAAAAAAGGAACACTTCAGTAAAAGTCTATTTGAAATGTTCACATTACTGTCATGTGCTAAACAAGCAATTGCATTTGCACGGTGTTGGTGCTGTGTAGACCCTGTCGTTCCCAGCTCAAATAAAACCTGAAATGAAAGTTTTGGAATACAATGTCGGCAAAAACTATTGCAAGACTATTATGTTACCACGGTGTGCTTGCTCCATAGCAACAATTTGTCATTGCCAGTGCCAACGTAGAAGGGGGAGGAATTGTTTGCTCAGGCTAGAGCCTGGATGTCTCATGATATGAATGGTGTGCCCTTGTGCATGCAGCCGCGGGATGCGTCTCTGTTCTAAGACTGGCAGTGTGTCTGAGAAGACTGCAAAGGTTCCAACCACTTCATCAGTGTGCAGAGGAGAAGGAAAGAGTTCCTAATTGTGTGAGACACCGAACTGGATCCCCATCCCATTCTACAGAACACTTCAACTGACTGAGACACTTTCTGTATTTTGAAAGTTATATCTTGAAAACTTGCTGACATGCAAAAAATTGTGGGACTCAACAGTGCACTAATGAAACAAATTAAGAGGTCGACTGATTATGATTTTTCAACGCTGATACCGATTTTATTTATTTGTAATAATGACAATTACAACAATACTGAATGAACACTTATTTTAACTTAATATAATACATCAATAAAAATCCATTTAGCCTCAAGTAAATAATGAAACATGTTCAATTTAGTTTAAATAATGCAAAAACAAAGTGTTGGAGAAGAAAGTAAAAGTGCAATATGTGCTAACGTTTAAGTTCCTTGCTCAGAACATGAGAACATATGAAAGCTGGTGGTTCCTTTTAACATGAGTCTTCAATATTCCCAGGTAAGAAGTTGTAGCTATTACAGGAATTATAGGACTATTTCCCTCTACCATTTGTATTTCATTAACCTTTGACTATTGGATGTTCTTATAGGCACTTTAGTATTGCCAGTGTAACAGTATAGCTTCCCTCCCTCTGCTCGCTCCTCCCTGGGCTCGAACCAGCAACACAACGACAACAGCCACCATCGAAGCAGCGTTACCCATGCAGAGCAAGGGGAACAACTACTAGAAGGCTCAGAGCGAGTGACGTTTGAAACGCTATTAGCGCGCGCTAACTAGCTAGCCATTTCACTTCGGTTACACCAGCCTCATCTCGGGAGTTGATAGGCTTGAAGTCATAAACAGTGCAATGCTTGACGCACAACGAAGAGCTGCTGGCAAAACGCAAAAAGTGCTGTTTGAATGAATGTTTACGCGCCTGCTTCTGCTTACCACCGCTCAGTCAGATACTTAGGTACTTGTATGCTTGTATGCTCAATCAGATTATATGCAACGCAGGACATGCTAGATAATATCTAGTAATATCATCAACCATGTGTAAACTAGTGTTTATGATTGATTGTTTTTTATAAGATAAGTTTAATGCTGGCTAGCAACTTACCTTGGCTTACTGCATTCGCGTAACAGACAGTCTCCTTGTGGAGTGCAACGAGAGAGAGGCAGGTCGTTATTGCATTGGACTAGTTAACTGTAAGGTTGTAAGATTGGATCCCCGAGCTGATAAGGTGAAACTCTGTCGTTCTGCCCCTGAACGAGGCAGTTAACCCACCGTTCCTAGGCCGTCATTGAAAATAAGAATGTGTTCTTAACTGACTTGCCTAGTTAAATAAAGGTATAAAAAAAATACCGATTTCCGATTGTTATGAAAACTTGAAATCAGCCCTAATTAATCGGCCATTCCGATTAATCGGTCAACCTCTAAAGCAAATACCAAAATATAGTTTTGGAGTTTCCTTTTAAGATCAACGGCATCATGAACTTTGCAAGTACCAGGACATTTTAGCCAAAAACCTGGTTGCCTCTGCCAAGAGGTTGAAACTTGGCTTCAAGTGAATCTTCCAGAAAGATGTCAACATTGAACCACGCCCCATGGTGGCGGTGGGGTTATGGTATGGGCAGGCATAAGCCACAAACCAGACTTTGTTGAATTTTGAAAAGAATAATGGGAAATGTTGGTGTGAATACTTACAGTTGATGTCAGGAAGTTCACATACACCTTAGCCAAATACATTTAAACTCAGTTTTTCACCATTTCTGACATTTAATCTTAGTAAAAAATCCCTGTTTTAGGTCAGTTAGGATCACCACTTTATTTTAAGAATGTGAAATGTCAGAATAATAGTAGAGTTATTTATTTCAGATTTTATTTCTTTCATCACATTCCCAGTGGGTCAGAAGTTTACATACACTCAATTAGTATTTGGTAGCATTGCCTTTAAATTGTTTAACTTGGGTCAAATGTTTCAGGTAGCCTTCCACAAGCTTCCCACAACAAGTTGGGTGAATTTTGTCCCATTCCTCCCGACAGAGCTGGTGTAAGTGAGTCAGGTTTGTAGGCCTCCTTGCCCGCACACGCTTTTTTAGTTCAGCCCACAAATCTTCTATAGGATTAAGGTCAGGGCTTTGTGATGGCCACTCCAATACCTTGACTTTGTTGTCCTTAAGCCATTTTGCCACAACTTTGGAACTATGCTTGGGGTCATTGTTAATTTGGAAGACCTATTTGCGACCAAGCTTGAACTTCCTGACTGATGTCTTGAGATGTTGCTTCAATAAATCCACTTAGTTTTTCTTTCTCATGATGCCATCTATTTTGTGAAGTGCACCAGTCCCTCCTGCAGCAAAGCACCCCCACAACATGATGCTGCCGCCCCCGTGCTTCACGGTTGGGATGGTGCTCTTCGGCTTGCAAGCCTCCCCCTTTTTCCTCCAAACATAACAATTAGAGGCATGGCCAATTAATTAGGTCTGATTTCAAGTTTTCATAACAATCGGTAATCGGCATTTTTGGACACCGATCATGGCTGATTTACATTGCACTCCACAAGGAGACTGCGTGGCAGGCTGACTACCTGTTATCCGAGTGCAGCAAGGAGCCAAGGTAAGGTGCTAGCTAGCATTAAACGTATCTTATAAAAAACAATCAATCTTAACATAATCAGTAGTTAACTACACATGGTTGATGATATTACTAGTTTATCTAGCTTGTCCTTCGTTGCATATAATTGATGTGGTGCCTGTTAATTTATCATAGAATCACAGCCTACTTCGCCAAACGGGTGATTTAACAAGCTCATTCGCGAAAAAAGCACTGTCGTTGCCCCAATGTGTACCTAACCATAAACATCAATGCCTATCTTAAAATCAGTACACAAGTATATATTTTTAAACCTGCATATTTAGTTAGTATTGCATGCTAACATGCATTTATTTTAACTAGTGTGCAGCAATTTGGGCCGCCTGGCTCGTTGCGAACTGTGTGAAGACCCTTTCTTCCTAACAAAGACAGCCAACTTCGCCAAGCGGGGGATTATTTAACAAAAGCGCATTTGCGAAAAAAGCACAATCGTTGCACGAATGTACCTAACCATAAACATCAATGCCTTTCTTAAAATCAATACACAGAAGTATATATTTTTTAAACCTGCATATTTAGTTAAAAGATATTCATGTTAGCAGGCAATATTAAACTAGGGAAATTGTCACTTCTCTTGCGTTCATTGAACGCAGAGTCAGAGTATATGCAACAGTTTGGGCCGCCTGGCTCGTTGCGAACTAATTTGCCAGAATTTTACGTAATTATGACATTACATTGCACAACCTTCAATGTTACAGCAATATTTAGACTTATGGATGCCACCCATTAAATAAAATACGGAACGGTTCTGTATTTCACTGAAAGAATAAAAGTTTCCAGATTTGACCATATTAATGAACTAAGGCTCGTATTTCTGTGTGTTATTATAATTAAGTCTGATTTGATAGAGCAGTCTGACTGAGCGGTGGTAGGCAGCAGCAGGCTCGTAAGCATTCATTCAAACAGCACTTTACTGCATTTGCCAGCAGCTCTTCGCAATACTTCAAGCACTGCGCTGTTTATGATTTCAAGCCTATCAACTCCCGAGATTATCCTGGCAATACTAAAGTACCTATTAGAACATCCAATAGTCAAAGGTATATGAAATACAAATGGTGTAGAGAGAAATAGTCCTATAACTAGAACCTAAAACTTCTTACCTGGGAATATCGAAGACTCATGTTAAAAAGAACCACCAGCTTACATATGTTCTCATGTGGCGGAGGCAGGGTAGCCTAGTGGTTAGAGCGTTGGACTAGTAACTGGAAGGTTGCAAGTTCAAACCCCCGAGCTGACAAGGTACAAATCTGTCGTTCTGCCCCTGAACAGGCAGTTAACCCACTATTCCTAGGCCGTCATTGAAAATAAGAATTTGTTCTTAACTGACTTGCCTGGTTAAATAAAGGTAAAATAAAATAAAAAAATGTTCTGAACAAGGAACTTAAACATTAGCTTTTTTACATGGCACAAATTGCACTTTTACTTTCTTCTCCAACACTTTGTTTTTGCATTATTTAAACCAAATTGAACATGTTTCATTATTTATTTGAGACTAAATTGATTTTATTGATGTATTATATTAACTTAAAATAAGTGTTCATTCAGTATTGTTGTAATTGTCATTATTACAAATATATTAAAATCGGCCGATTTTAATCGGTATCTACTTTTTTTGGTCCTTCAATAATCTGTATTGGCGTTGAAAAATCATAATCGGTCGACCTCTAATATAAACTTCTGACTTAAACTGTAAATAAGAGATTTCTGTTTTAATTTTCAAAACATTTAAAAAAATGTCTAAACATGTTTTCACTTTGTCATGGGGTATTGTGTGTAGATTTTTTTACATCCATTTTGATTTCAGGCTTTAACACAGCAAAGTGGATTAAGTCAAGGGGTATGAATACTTTTTGAAGGCACTGTAGATACAATACTGTTCAAAGGTTTGGGGGCACTTAGAAATGTCCTTGTTTTCCATGAAAACATACATGAAATTAGTTGCAAAATGAATAGGAAATATAGTCAAGAGGTTAGGTTATAAATAATGATTTGTAATTGAAATAATAGTGTCCTTCAAACTTAGCTTTCGTCAAAGAATCCTCCATTTGTAGCAGTTACAACCTTGCAGACCTTTGTCATTCTAGTTGTCAATTTTGTTGAGGTAATCTGAAGAGATTTCACCCCATGCTTCCTGAAGCACCTCCCACAAATTGGATTGGCTTGATGGGCTACTCCCACAACCGCTCAATAGGGTTGCGATCCAGTGACTATGCTGGCCACTCCATTATAGACACAATACCAGCTGACTGCTTCTTCCCTAAATAGTTATTGCTTGGTTTGGAGCTGTGTTTGGGGTCATTGTCCTGTTGTAGGAGGAACTTGGCTCCAATTAAGCGCCGTCCACAGGGTATGGCGTTGCAAAATGGAGTGATAGCCTTCCTTCTTCAAGATCCCTTTTACCCTGTACAAATCTCCCACTTGAGCCCCACCAAAACACCCCCAGACCATCATGTTGCCTCCGCCATGCTTGACAGATGACATCAAGCACTCCACCAGCATCTTTTAATTTTTTCTGCATCTCACGAATGTTCTTCTTTATGATCCAAACACCTCAAACTTAGATTTGTCTGACCATAACACTTTTTTCCAATCTTCCTCTGTCCCAGTGTCTGTGTTCTTTTGCCCATCTTAATCTTTTCTCTTTTTATTGGCCAGTCTGAGATATGGCTTTTTCTTTGCAAGTCTGCTTAGAAGGCCAGCATCCCAGAGGCACCTCTTCACTGTTGATGTTGAGACTGGTGTTTTACGGGTACTATTTAATGAAGCTGCCAGTTGAGGACTTGAGGCGTCTCTTTCTCAAACTAGACACACTAATGTACTTGTCCTCTTCCTCAGTTGTGCACTGGTGCCTCCCACTCTTTCTATTCTGGTTAGTGCCAGTTTGCGCTGTTCTGTGAAGGGAGTAGTACCCAGCAATGTACAAGATCTTCAGTTTCTTGTCAATTTTTCACATGGAATAGCCTTCATTTCTCAGAACAAGAATAGACTGATGAGTTTCAAAAGAAAGTACTTTGTTTCTGGCCATTTTGAGCCTGTAAAAGAAACCCACAAATGCTGATGCTCCAGATACTCAACATGTCTAAAGTAACAAAAAAAAAATATATATATATATATTTTTTTTAAAGGCCAGTTTTATTTCTTCTTTAATAAGAACAGTTTTCAGCTGTGCTAACATAATTGCAAAATGGTTTTCTAATGATCAATTTGACTTTTAAAATTATAAACTTGGCTTAGCTAACACATGCTATTGGAACACAGGAGTGATGGTTGCTGATAATGGTCCTCTGTACGCCTATGTAGATATTCCATTAAAAAAGCTGCTGTTTCCAGCTACAATAGTAATTTGCAACATTACCATTGTCTACACTGTATTGCTGATCGATTTTATGTTATTTTAATGGCCTTTTTAAAAATAAAACAAGGACTTTTCTAAGTGACCCCAAACTTTTGAACGGTAGTGTATGTGTCAGATTGGAAGATTTAAACTGGAGATTATGATGTGAGATGCTCTCTCAAACTGAAATGCTTAAAGTAGAATATTTCTCCTTCATATATTTCTTTAATAAACTAAGTATATTCCAAGTTATGGTGACAATTGTAAGTTTACGCTATTTTACCTTGATTCCTATGCAATTAAGGTGTTATAATTTGAATGGTTTTAAAGCCCTATTCACACAGGACTAGTATTACTAGAGAATGTTGGTTATGTAAGTATTACCCCTTCATTCTGGGCGTGAAGATATTTCAACATGTCCAGGCAATAACAGGTTACACTGAGCTTGGCTTCCCAAGTTTCTAAATCGCACCAAACCGTCTTTGGTGTAGCGTCGCCATAATATTTGAATGAAGGAAGTGTGATCATAATCATTAGAATATTTTAGCCATCCGCAGTGGAAGACGTCCTAAAATTCCCCCAGCCTTCAGATGTGTGCTAAACAGCGCACTTTCACTTGAGATGCATGTGTTATGGATGATAGTGAACTTGTCATTTCAAAAAGTTTACCTTAGTTGAATTGCTGCTTTGCGATCTATTAACAGCAAGGGTTGCATTAAATATACACTTTTTTTACTTGTGCATTTGGCGATGTTCAATTCATTGTCGCAACCTATAAACAAAAGCATTCACTGTGAAAGTTTATACATGTAGGCCCTTCATATATAGGCTTTGCACAGCACATTTGTTTTAAGCATTCATTTATTGAATCAGTTGTTTTTTTTGCTCAAACTTCGAGCAACACCTGTCAACCCTGGATATGTCTCAAAACACAGGGATGTCGAGTCGCACAAGACTAGTAGTATCAGAGGACCTTGGCGTTAGTAGGTTTTCGGCTGGAATTTTCGGCTGATTTGGATGGAACTTAAATTACTGATGTGGTAATTTGGGCTCGTGCATGTAATTATCTCCCCCAATAAACTACTCCTGTGGGTTTAATAAAGTGAATGTGCTTACAGTCCATGCGGTACTGTAGCACTTACAGCATGATCTCTCATCTTTCAAGCCCCTGTTACCAGCACCAGGTGTTTAAACCCAGGTGTATTTGCATACATTTGGTTGTGAGTGACTAACACAGATAAGCAAATGGCAGATGATGGATAAAACTATTGCTGCTGTAAGTAGAACCCACGGAACAGCTTGTCGCCACTGCTGCTAAATTTGGCAATATGGGAGTAAAATCTCAAACCTATAGACAATACAAGAAGTTTGGCCTTGATTCACAGGTGCACGATCTCACACACACACACCCAGCTTGTTTCGCTTTATCAATGCATTTCCTCCCAGATCTGATGCCGTGGTGGGAGTGTCGGGGCAGAGGATGCACAGGTATTATTAAGGCCACTTGAATTAATAGTACAGACCCCAGCCTTTTTCTCTAAAGCCTACAACTGGGGGTGCGGGCCTTAATCCCTGGTCCCCTGTATCGCCCATTAATCAAACTCCCACCCACCCCTACTCAATCGCTCTCTCTCTCTCTCTCTCTCTCTCTCTCTCTCTCTCACACACACACACACACACATACACACACAAGGGTGCCATCTTCACTTTTCTCTAGCCAAAGCTGACATCCACTCGTCAATGCACTAAAGATTGCACACCCGTTTTAAAATAAAGATTTCCCATGTCTTTCGCTCTCCTACTCACCCATACACAAGTCTTAAAACACACACAGATATCTTTAGTGGCTTCAATGGTCTCATCTGCTTTGTTTTTTTGATCAAATTAAATGTGGAGCTTGACACACACACAGCCAGCAGATGTCAGGGCTGCTCATTAGCATGCCGGAGGGCCCAGTGCCCCACCAACCCCGCGGGGGGGGGGCACAGCTATTGAGGGTCTGAGTGCAGGCCACGGGTCACAGGTGATATGGATTTTTGTGGGGGGCCACACCGGCTGGTTTTCAAGTGAATATGGGGTTGGGGAATTGGGACAGTCTCTAATTCCCCATCATGAACACACACATTCTATGCAGGGTATGCACACCATACACCTCTCCCCATCCTGGGTTCATACGTCCCAGTTATGGAGGACTAACACACGAGACTGGTTCTGCCCCCAAAAAACATTTATTTCACTAAAAGCAATTTCAGTGAGTGCCAACTAGATGAAATGCTAAGGCCAAATAATGTTGAACATTTGACTTTGCCATTGCTGCAAGTGAGTATGTAAAAAAATATATTTTTTGAGCTCCTGGTTAGAATTCATTACTTCTCAAATCCTCAGAGAAGTGAAAGAACTACAGCATTTATATTGTGCTACCTAAAAGAGCTGTTCCTCTTATTATTCAGAGACCTGAAGATTGCAAGAAGAGACACCTGTTACCGCCCATCTGGCTGTTCTCTCTGAGTGATGTGTATGTGTGGGGGTAGATTTCTGTTTTATTTGTTCATAAATGATTGCATGCTTTGTTTGTGGGGGTTGGCCTTTTGTTGTCTGCATACCTTATTCCTGAACGTGTGTGTGTGTGTGTGTGTGTGTGTGTGTGTGTGTGTGTGTGTGTGTGTGTGTGTGTGTGTGTGTGTGTGTGTGTGTGTGTGTGTGTGTGTGTGTGTGTGTGTGTGTGTGTGTGTGTGTGTGTGTGTGGAGAAAGAAAAGGACAAAGTGGAGGATGATGAAAGAGAGAAAGCAGAGCATGATGAGGATGTTTGTATGTGTGTGTGTCAGTGAGGGTACAAGCAGTATGTGTGGGAGTGTGTGAGGAGGGGGGTTAGAAGTGGAGCAGTGCCTCCATCAGTATTCAGCAGTGGCTGTGTGGGTGGGGGGTGTAACCGCACCCCTGAGCAGAGCACTGGACTGGAACAAAGCGGCTAGGCAAGGGGGCTTTTGATTGGCCAACCCCGGCACAGGCCCCAGACCTGCCAGAACACAGGCACTGCAGAGACCAGACAAGAGAATTAGCTGTACTCTCTCCCTTCATACACACAAGGCAGGAGAAAGACTTGAGCAACAAAACATCTCATCTTGGAGCTCATTGAAAACCTCAGAGATCTATGGCAGGAAGCCCTCCCAGACTGGACTGGTAGTGCCCAGGGTTAGGCTGTGGCCCAGCTGGGTCTAACTAGCCAGAAAGCTACCTTCGTTGTTTAGCAGATAGGAGTCAGGGTCCAGAGGGAGCATGTCAGGCCTTCTGCTTTCATTGTCCATTTTTTTTATTTGTTTCTGAAGCTGGGAGTAATCATTGTACTGCCCTTTTGGACCCTTGTAAGTAATAACCTTGCTTTTTAGAAAGAGACATCAATCACAGGGACAACCACACACACTCTAATCTCACAGCCTCCTTCACCAGGATATTTTTAATCTTGCCCATGGTCTCCAAACCTACAGCCCTGTTGCCCTCACTGCTTTCCTCGCTCGTGACAAATGTCCCCTTGCGTGGCTGTCTCCTTCGGGTTGTTACAGCCCCTGTGCTCTTGCCCTGGCTTGTGTGTGTGTGTACTGGTATGCCCTCCTCCAGATTGCATTGTGCGTTTGGACTGCCATGCTTGGCCGGCTTTGCGGTGGGGTGGGGGCAGCCTATGTTTGCGAGTGCACTTCACTAGAAGTGATAAAAGTAGAATAATCACATTTTAAAGCATCTTAACATAGGCTGCGTCTCTGGAATGGGGGTAAGCCCCAGCCTGGTCCATGGCGATAATAATCACATTCCTGGCCCAAACCGGATTAGACTCCCTGTTGCTGTGTCTAAGGCCCAGTCCGGCGCTTAAAACACAATCCAATTCCTCAGCCGCTAACATGCAGGGGTTAGCCCTGAGCCAGCCAGCTCACTCTACTGGGTACACTGGCTTTACAACCTCTAAGCTGGGCCTTTAGATGGAATTGTTTGTGGGAGCTCTTCTTGGATGGAAGATCTTATCATACGTTGTAGTATAGTCCTTGCTATGTAGGTCTGTGTGCAACGCTGTAACTTTGCTGGATATGAGTTCCGGTGTCAACACCCCTCTATGGTGGTCCAACACCAATGTTTCTATATTACTTTAAACTGTGTTCTTACTCTTAAGTTCAGAAAGTCACCACCCCACCCCTTTAGCGACATTTAAATGTCAACCAATTATTATATTTGTGTACTCTTTACTACGCTTGTCTAGTATATGGTCTTGCATAACTAATTTCTTATACCTAGTTAATTTAAATGGAGTCGAGGCAGTCTGAGTCCAGAAACTTCTTACTTGGTTACATAATTTAATTGCTGTATTAATTCATAAAATAATTCAGTGACCGTCAAAACCTAATGCTTCATTATGGATCAAGCAGTAGACTTCAACATGCTCAAGCAATATATTAAAAAAATACATAGCAACTCATCATTCACCATAAAGTAAAACACATACACATGCAAAACAGTTAATAACCTTATACAAAGGTGGGCATATAGTGGTACAGAGTGGGGTCAGCTCTACAGCCTCAATTCACTTAAATGCACCAAATACCTGTTTATGCGGGTCACTGCCAGAAATGAAGTTTGGGTATATTGTTTTCCTATCTATGGTATCCAGCTTCTCCTGGTGGATATGACAGACGGCAACAGTTCAATCTGCTTTGTGTCATTGTTAAGCGCAGCCACGTCTTCAATCTCCATGACAACCAAATGAAATCAAAATGCAGGCAACAACATTTGTTATAGCACTTGGGCTACAGTCAGTGAAGATGAGTTGAACTGATAGTGATTTTATAACTAAAATTCTCACCTGATCACCTGTTCATCCACTCCCTGCCTCAACGTGAGAGGTGCTCTCTCTTTCTCTCCTCTCTCCTATCTTTGAACCCTGCCATAATCACATGACCAAATATCATTATAATATGAAAAAAATGGATGGCCTTAACAATGATTGGGTTAGCTTATTAACCAGATTTATTTTTTATTAGCTAAATTATTTATTTACTATGTGGCAATATGTATAGCTAGTGTCATGACGTTGCCAGGTTAGGGGTGGTTTATGACACCCCCTCCCCCATAAATACCTTTCGCCCTTTTTCTCGCCACTCTACAGAATGGACTCTTGGAAAGCCCTTTGTTAACATAGAGAGAGTATTGTAACATCAAAAGGTTGGGGAAAATAACAATCTTTAGGTAATCCAACCAGTTGAAAGTATCCGTTGGTACTTAAAGAGTATGATGTCCGATCAGTTGTCGTCTGAGACATTATTACTGATGATAGGATGACACAAGCTGTATCTTGGAAAGTCTACACATTCTAGTTATCAGATTCACATAGAATCAACTTAAATTTTTAAATATGAAACTATTTGTGAAAAGATTAAATGTAGTTTTAGTTTATAAAACGAGAGAATTGTTTTCATAAGAAAAAAATGCTCAATCAGTGGCCACGCCCATGTGAATAGGCATTGGTTGGAAATGATGAACCAACCCCTTTTCTCCATTTCTATAAGAGCCCCCGTGACCCAATTGACGGTGAACTAAGCCAACCTCAGCGTGAGCTATGGTTGCGAATGGTTGAACGAAATGAACATTGTGTTCCCGAAAGACGTGAGGACTGATGTCCATGTGTAGGGTGAATTAGAAGGGTGAATTTCAACGTGGAGGTGACAATTGAAACGCTGGAAGGATGAATTTCGACGATACCAGCCAGAATATAGCATGAGCTTATAGTATGGCAACTTGGTATGAACTTTGAACTCTTATTCAGTAAAGAAGTGATACATCCTAGACGTCGAGTTATAAGCAGCCGCTGTAAACGTGCGTGACCTAGGAAAGGATGAACAATCTCTTCGGAAAGACCGGGTACTACAACGTATCCGTTCTACCACACGACGGTACTACAACGTAGCCATTTTACCACAAGACGACAGACTACAACGTATCCTCCCAGAAATATTCAGGACAAGGGAGATCTCTGCTGGGCAACCCAGCCTTCCATCTTCGACCAATCTATAGAAGCGCAGCTCAGAGTAAATGTATTTCTTGCATTTTCCTTTTCCGAATGGGCAGTCATTTAGAATGCATAAGATTCTGTATTTACGATGGCATAGCTTCATAAGGTCCGATAGAGACCCAATCCTTTTGTTTCTGTTTTCACGAGCGAAGAGAAAGGCCAGTTACTATTGTGCACTGACCACACCCATCACCCACCTTGCAATCTGAGAGGAGGCAGTCAGCATTTTTAAACTATTTAACCATAAAATGTAATTGTTTTAAAACCTGGAGATTTTGTCATTTTCTGAGGCACGTCTTAGCGGCCTACCTTTCGAAGTAGCCTTGCCAAAGTCAGACCATAGAAATGTTGAGGGATTTTTTTATAAACACTTCCTTATGCCATTGTAACCAGCATTTCTTTCATGTTCTATTACTTTTCAAATCAACATTCTTTCATTATTCAACAGCCACTGCTGTGTGCGCATTGGTGTGCTTATAATGTGAAGAAATACATTTTTCAACATTTTAAGCTAAACATTCTGATCTGTGGCATCAACCTCATTTGCATTTTTAACATGTTTTGATGAAAGCCTATAGTGGTTGTATGGATTTTGGATCTATGGTGCCAGAACCATCCCAGACATATTTTCTACAGCACGCCCTTAATTATGATCCCTGTAGCTACCTCTCCTCAGCAAACACCACAAAGAGAGAGAGCAAGTGCGTGCCCCTGAACTGTTACTGCAGATCAAAGCAATATGTCAGTCGGCTGCCTCTGGGGCCCGGGCACAACCGAAAGCATATTTGGTGGTTGGGGATCCAATCATATACTGAACAAAAATATAAACGCAACATGTAAAGTGTTGGTTTCATGAGCTGAAATAAAAGATCCCAGAATTTTTCCATATGCACAAAAATGTATTTATCTAAAATGTTGTGCACAAATGTGTTTACATCCCTGTTAGTGAACATCTCCCCCCCGCCAAGATAATTACTCCACCTGACCGGTGTGGTATATCAAGAAGCTGATTAAACAGCACGGTCATTACACAGGTGCACCTTGTGCTGGGGTCTACAAAAGGCCACTCTAAAATGTGCAGTTTTGTCACACAACACAATGCCACAGATATCAGAATTTTTGAGGGAGCGTGCAATTTGCATGCTGACTGCAGGAATGTCCACCAGAGCTGTTGTCATTTTTGTTCAGTATACTTTAGTTTTGTAGAAAATGAGGAACTGAGTCAGTTTTAAAGCCACATAAAACCAGCAGCTGCCTGGTGCTTTACAGTCTGAAAAGGTTTTCAAATCCATCAAACTGATCATGGTATAATATTGGGGATGGGGTCAAATGTACGTGTTTCTAGTATTGGGGGGGGGGGGGGCGTCATGTCCCTGTCCCCCAAGTTACATGTTTGTTTACTATCGCTATAGGAGTCCATCTAAGGCAGTAAACAATTTGTGTTTCAGGTAGGTTTGTGTTGAGGTTAAAGTGTTGTTCATATGTCCATATGCGTTAGTAAACAGATTTGTGTTGCGCATCATATTTCCCTTATCCCCCTCTAATTATCCGTCTGTGAGAGATTCCCTTCTGGTTCTGTTCCACCCTGAATGTGGTGATGCAGAAGTTGGTCATGTCAATATCCTGTCATTGGTGAATGATTAGAACCCCCCCCCACCACCTTCCTTTCCTCCTCTCGCTCTCTCCTCAATCTTCCCGTGGAGATGTAAACAGGGAGCCGGAGCTCCAGGAAATGCAATCCCCACACTGCTTTTCCCCTCAGGCAGGATTTACAATTGAGGAGGATGTTTTCTGATGATACTCTGTGTTATTGTCGGCGTGTGTGTGCATGCATGAAGCATAGCCTGTGGTCTGATCTGCCGAGCAGAAACAGGATTGGGTTTGTAATCCTTGTTTAAGATAGACATTATGGTGCGGAGTAGATTTCACTTGGATTATATGATTTTCTTTTTTTCAATAGCTGGGCTGGGTGGGGGAGGAGGAGGAAAGGGATGGGTGGGGGCTGCAAATTTCCTGAAATGATGAATCCCATGTAGTCAGTGAAGACTATTGCCCCACCATAGCACAAAGCTTTGTAATGCTTTAATTGCATCTCAAAGGAGTGGGGAAGAATCAAATTAGGGATTGTCCTACATTTTGGAGCTGTGTGTGAACAATACTTGTGTGCGTTTGTGAGAGAGGCAGTGTAAAAGTAGGCTGGATTTATTTATGTATGCGTGTGCATGATTCATTCCAAGGACTAGGTGTTGGCTTCAATGGCAGCAGCAGAGCATCTTTATGGAGGCTTATCTCTCTCTGCATTGAGACGTGCTGACTTCACAAACTAAAACACACATTTGCGCACTTACACACTCATACTTAAAATACACATTCTCACATGTACGTACACACGCGCGCACACATTTGACACTCTCACAGCGAGCAGGCACCTTTTTCGTCACACCAGATGGCATGTGTCACAATATTACGGCAGTATTTCATTAACATTATGTGCATCCGTCTGTTGTGTGCTCTAAGGCCCCATAGAGCCTCTTGTTTCGGTCACTTTACAGCACTGCACCATCAATAGTAGACTCAGTACTACTGCATGTTTTATATAGCCTAGAGTACCTCAAATCGAATCAGTTTATTGGTTGCGTACACAGATTTGCCGACGTTATCGCCGGTGCAGCGAAATGCTTATGTTTCTAGTTCCAACAGTTCAGTAATACCTATTAATACAATAACAATACACACATAATCCAAAAAGTGAAAAATAAAAGTTTGACATTTCGTGACAAGCAACATCAGAATGAGCAATGTCAAGGTATATAAATTCTGGGGGAAAATCAGACATCACATGTGGGTGAGGTTAAGGGTAAGGGGCCTACATGGTTGGGGGTGCTCAAGCCACTAGTTGCACCTATCCACAGATCTAGGATCAGATTACCCTACCTCAAACCCCAGCCTTTACCATTTAGATTGGGGGACAAAAAAATATGACCCTGTATCAGTGGTTAGGGGTACTCCCGGTTGGAGCTTTGTTCATAGCAAGGCTGACAAACTACTGTGGGAGGAACACTGCCCCCCCCCCCCCCCAGTCCTAGCTCTGTCTGGGGGCTACCTGCAGGGTCAGGCTGACTATAGCCACGGTTTGCTTTGTCTTTGCAACGGTTGGCTGGATATATGTTAAAGGTTAGATCAATTGGAACTTGGAGCCTGTAGGCTATGTTTGTGTAGAGATTTTGCTTGGTGATAACGATGATTGTAATGGATGAGGCCTACTTGTATGTAGCGGTTTTCACTTGGCCTCCTAAGTGTTTTGATTGTAGGGAATGTGGCTTAGCATTTAGCCTTCCTTTGTTTTTAGGATAGTTAACATACTGGCTATCAAAAGTCTGTAAATCTTTTCAAAGTTAAAACGCGTTTGGCAAAATCTCAAGTCAGTCAATCTGTCGGATCTGGAACCAGCTGTGTTGTTCTTAGGAAAAGGTGTCTACTATTAGGCGTACCTCCTGACGTCACAGTATCTACAGCAAGACGGAGGATGCACATTTCCAAACTGGTTGCATTGTTGAAATTATAAGGAAAATCATTGTATTTCAACATGTTCTAAGTGTTGTCCAAACTCCCAATGTAGTGAGACTCCTTTTAGTGAAGAAGCCCATTTATGATTCATCACAAACAACAATTCTGCAATGTGTTGAATGGGATTCTGAATGTGACAGGTCATTTTTTTGTATAGCTGTTATTATTGCTGCAATTGCAGATTTGCAAAATAATATATGCGGTTATGGCTTGCTTTGAAACTCTTTAGAGTGGGAACATTTTAGAGATTTCCCACTTGACCCATTATGCCGTCTGCAAAATAAATGATAAAACGTTCCTTTTTGGGTTTAAAGCTGCAATGAGTCTGGCACAAAGACACAACTAAACTGAACAAAAAAAGAAACACAACATGCAACAATTTCAAAGATTTTACAGTTCACATAAGGAAATTAGTCAATTGAAATTCATTTATTAGGCCCTAATCTATGATTTAAAATACCTGGGAATACAAATATGCATCTGTTAGTCACAGATGCCTTCAATAAAACGTAGGAGAAAACCAGTCAGTATCTGGTGTGACTGCACGAGCTGCACGAGACATCTCCTTCGCATAGTTGATCAGGCTGTTGATTGTGGCCTGTGAATGTTGCCCCATTCCTCTTCAATGGCTGTGTAAAGTTTCTGGATATTGGCTAGAACTTAAATGCTGTTGTACGTGTCGATCCAGAGCATCCCAAACATGCTCATTAGGTGACATGTCTGAGTATGCAGGCCATTTTCAGCTTCCAGGAATTTTGTACAGACCCTTGCAACATTGGGCCGTGCATTATCATGCTGACATGAGGTGATGGTGGCGTTGTCTGTTGCTTATGCCTTCCCATACTATAACCAATGTTCCCTCTTAAGCCGCACACCTCCTCCAGGACTTCCACGCTGAAGAAATGCCAGGCCGCGCAGAGAAAGACTTCTTCATTGAGTTCGCCCCATTAATTTGTACTATATAGATGTTTTTTTCTGTGAGCGAATCAATATCATAGCAGCCCCTTTTTCAATACAAAAAAAAAATCTAGCTGCAAAATTCAGTCTGACTTTGTTCTAGGCAGAGCCAAAGCGCAACAGTGTAGAATTCTATTGGCAGGTAGCCCACGAGTGGGCTTTCAATCACCCGTGAGTTACTGCATGTTTCAGAGCAGAGTGTGTGCACATTTATTGATATTCTTTGCTAGTTAGCGAGTAATTAGCCCAATTATGAATAAGTATAGGTCAGCAATGGGGAGTTGCTGCTTCCTACAAGAGCACAAAATGTGTAAGCTACATTTCAAGCTGTCTTTGAAAAGCCAGTCAGGTATAAAGCTTATGTCTTAATTAAAGGGGCAGTGTAGTATTTTCAGAGTGTTAAATATGCAAATCAGCAGAGGGGTAGCCTACATTATCTAATTCTCTATGGTAATAATAATTAATTTTATTTTGAAGTGGTTTCTTGCATCATACAATGTACAGTCACCTATTTGGCCCATGGTGTTACAGACCAAGTAAAAAAACATTCAAGCCCTTCATAATGTAAACGTTTTACATTTTTAAAGTCTCATGCAATGTATGCCAGCATTGAACACCACATGTAGGCTATATATGTGAAAATGTTATGGGATTTGCTCCATTGGTTTTGTTGGTATGCATACATTATGCTTGATAGCCACAATAGTCTATTGGCTACTGTCTAAAACTGTAGGGGTACAGCCTCAGTGGTCTCTGTAAACGCGCACTGGAAGTTCTTGCAACGGTCATGGTGCACTCTGTTCACAATGTTGATATCAGCAAATTGCTCGCCCACATGATGCCAAACACGCTATCTGCCCAGTACAGTTGAAACCAGGATTAATCCGTGAAGAGCACACTTCTTCAGTGTGCCAGTGGCCACCAACAGTGAGAATCGTCCCACTGAATGCCGAACTGCAGTCAGGTCAAGACCCTGGTGAGGACAACAGGCACGCAGATGTACTTTCCCGGAATTATTTCTGACAGTTTGTGGAGAAATTCTTTGCTTGTCCAAACCCAGTTTCATCAGCTGTCCAGGTGGCTGGTCTCAGACGATCCCGCAGGTGAAAAAGCTGGATGTGGTGGTCCTGGGCTGGAGTGGTTGTGAAGCCAGTTGGACGTACAGCCAAATTCTCTAAAATGACATTGGAGGCAGCTTATGGTAGAGAAATGAACATTAAATTATGTGGCAACGGCTCTGGTGAACAGTCCTACAGTCAGCATGCCAGTTGTGTGACACAACTGCACATTTTAGAGTGGCCTTTTATTGTCCCCAGCACAAGGTGCACCTGTGTAATGATCATGCTGTTTTAATCAGCTTCCTGATATCACATACCTGTCAGGTGGATGGATTATCTTGGCAAAGGAGAAATGCTCACCAACAGGGATGTAAACAAATTTCTGCACATTTTAGAGATGCTTTTTGTGCGACTGGAACATTTCTGGGATATTTTATTTCAGCTCATGAAACATAGGACCAGCACTTAACATGTTGCATTTATATTTTACATCCACTACCACCACTGCTTGTAAAGTGTAATGGCCATACAATACCCACTCGTACTGTTGAGTCATTTCAGCAAACCATGACCCATCATCGCAGATTTTTCTGAAATTGTTTCTGTAGTTAGAAACAAGTAAGATTGACATTCCTGAAACATTATTTTGTATACTTCTTTGAAAATCTGAAAATGTAAGCTAATTGATTGCATCCATATTGGCCATTTTAACTTTATAGGATTCAAATAAGTTCAATAAATATAGTACCCTACATCCGATTTGGACAAAACTTCTTCCTACCAATGAATAAGATGAGGGATCACATATTTTGCGCTGGTCTCTTGTTTTTTATCAACTAGTTCACAACATTTCCTTTGCAACTTTGAGTAGGAAACTAAGATTTGGCTCATGATGAAAGTAAATTGTGGTCATCCTCACAATTTGAACCAGTCCTCCATAAAAGCAAATGTCACCATGAGGCCAACGGTGACTTTCTAAAACAGTTAGTTTAATGGCTGTGTTTGGGGGCGGCAATTAGCCTCGTGGTTAGAGCATTGGGCCAGTAACCGAAAGGTTGCTAGATCGAATCCCTGAGCTGACAAGGTAAAAATCTGTCGGTCTGCAGTTAACCCACTGTTCCTAGGCTGTCATTGTAAATAAGAATTTGTTCTTAACTGACTTGCCTAGTAAAATAAAGGTTAAATAAATAAATGGGATAACTGAGGATGGATCAACATTGTAGTTACTCCACAATATTAACAAAAATTACAGAATGAAAAGCATGAAGCCTGTGCATCCTGTTTGCAATCAAATGTGGCAAAGAAATTCACTTTTAGTCCTGAATACAAAGCTTTATGTTTGGGGCACATCCAACACAACAACACATCACTGAGAATCACTCTTCATATTTTCAAGCCTGGTGGTGGCTGCATCATGTTAAGGGGATGCTTGTCATCGGCAAGCACTAGGACATTTATTAGGATTAAAAGAAACAATAGAACCAGATATTCCCTCTAGGATTTTGTGCTTGGCTATCTGCTTTCCAACAGACACTGGGAGATAAATTCACCTTTCAGCAGTGCGATTACCTAAAACACAAGGCCAAATATACACTGGAGTTGCTTACCAAGACATTGAATGTTCCTGAGTGGCCTAGTTACAGTTTTGACCTAAATTGGCTTGAAAATCAATGGTCAACAACCAACTTGACACAGCTTGAATCTTTTGAAATAATGAACATGCAAATATTGTACAATCCATGTGTGCAAAGCTCTTAGACTTACCCAGAAAGACTCACAGCTCTAATCATTGCCAAAGGTTGTTCCAACATGTATTGAATCATGGGTTTGACTACTTATCTATTCAAGATATATTTATTTTATTTTCCATCAATTAAAAAAATAAAAACTTTGGCATTCAAGTATAATGTGTAGGGTCATTGACAATTAAATCCATTTTAATCCCATTTTGTAACACAATTTTTTGGGGAAATGGTTGAGGGTGTGAATACTTTCTGAAGGCACTGTATTATTGCACACTGAGTCCATGCAACATTTTACTTATGCTTGCCATAACAAATGTGTTGAATACTTATTGACTCAAGACATATCAGCTTTTCATTTTTTATTAATTGGTAAAAATGTCTACATAAATCCACTTTGACATTGTGACACAATCTCAATTTAATCCATTTTAAAGTCTGGCTGTAACACAGAATATGGAAAAAGTCAAGGCGTGTGAATGCTTTCTGAAGGCACTATCTGAATCCTATAATTTAAAATGGTAAATATGGGTGCACTCACTTGGCTTAATTTCTCTGAAATGTTTCAACAGTAACTACAGAAACGATCATATAAGATGGTTTCTGTCAATCCCCATGTGGTTTTTGAGGTGGAATGACCCTAGTGTGAGCCAGGCCAGACTGGTTTTTATTTCACTGACGTGTTTTGATGGTGTTTGTCTGTCTGTCCATCTTGCAGGCTTCATCGCAGCAGCTGAAATTCACAACCTCCGATTCGTGTGACCGAATCAAGGACGAGTTCCAGTTCCTCCAAGCACAATACCACAGGTATCCATTTAGCACTGTTTCTCACACAAACCCTTCAACCAAGGCTTATCTGAGGGAACCAGGGTTTAAGATACTAAACCTGTCTGCTATTTGTGAATACTCTGAGCATAACCATATCTCTGTAGGTGAGTGTACATATTAGAACACTTGAATTCTATTCTGCTATGAGTTATGTTGCGTAAGTATACAGTGTGCAGTACTAGAGTACACTGCTGCACATGGTTCTGTGCAAAAGCCCACTGGAATAACCTACATGATTAGAATATCAAATAAATCACAGCAAGACTAATACATTTTATTTCGCCCCACCGTTAAACCCCCTTCAGAAGCAGATGGAAGCAGGTGAAAGAATACGTATTCTAGGAGTGTGCTGTTGCTCCAGAGGAGAAGACATGAAAATAGGACATATGTTTTAAGAGCAGACCAATGGATGTGTGTGTCAGTTCTATTTAGAACCCTAGTCTAGAACTTTGTTCTCTTTCATGTAATAGAAAGCACTGTTATTGATGTCCTGCTATAATCACAACCTAACAAGATTGGCAATTGCTAGATGGCACAAGGTCATTTATTTGACCTGGATTGAGATGTACCAGAGAGTACAGTGTATTGCTCTGTTTGATTCATGACTAAATGTGTGGAGTTCGTGGATCTCATGGTACCCAAGGAAAGTTTCCGCTTTATGGATTTCTAGCCTTTGAAGCAGCAGGGCTACAACTGCCTCTGATTCCCTCCTTCTATTTACCTGTGGTATAGGAACTAGGAAGTGTATTGGCTGAGGTTTTCTTTCCTCCCTGTTCTATTGAGCTTCATCAGAGGAGAAGCAGATAAAAGCCTGCATGTTTGTTCATTGTGTGAAATTTCTGTCTCTGATCATCAGTCCATTCCTAGTGTAGTAGGAACACCTCAGAGCCTGGGCTTTGGTGTGTAATTCCCTAGACAACCCACCGTTTAACCCCCTTCAGAAGCAGTTGAAAGAATACCTTTTCTCTACACCGTATTCAGAGCTTGCATACACGCTGCCTAATGACTTGAGCCGAGGAGCCATAGACGAGGCTTTGTAGAAGGCTGCATTCAGCCCTTTTAGGGAAATGTTCTGCAGGTGGTCTCCTGAGCATAGTAGTGAGCATTGTAACTGTCACCCCCCCCCCCTCACATGCATAAATAGATCAGGGAATACATAAATCAAAATAAAGATGACAGCAGGAGCGATTTAGAGGCGGAAGGAGCGGCAATAAAACTCCATCAAAGTGTCGTTTGAGAGCGTCTCTCCGAGCCCCCGGGCCACCTCCACCAATCACAGGCGCACAAAGACAATCACAATCCGCTCTCAGGTAGGGTGGCAGCAGGGGAGACTGGTTGTCATGACAACCAACCCCTGTGTTTGCGCACGCGCTGCTGCAGATATTATTATTATTTTTAGGAGGAAAAAGCGATTTGGCTAAGTGAAGGCTGCAGGCGATAGAGGAGTAGAGACGGATGGATGGAGGGAGGGAGAGAGAGCTGTCTGAATGAAATGCGCCCCCCTGAGCACTTGTTTGGTCAGAGAATCTGAGGACTGCTGTTGAATTGTAATGAGGTTTATTCTTTAAAGGAAAATATTTGTTTGTAAAAAAGAACTCAGTTTTAGATGTAAATGGCATAGGACCGAGAAGGGTCCAGACACCTGTTTGTTTTGGTGATTTCACTTGTTTGTGATAGACTTACCACAAACAACGAATCACTTCCTCATTCTCGAGTTGTGCGGTATGAGGGCCCTGAAATAACATGAACAAAAACAAATGCCTCCTTTTCGAAAACTGCAAAGCTCTCAGTGTATTGTCATTCTGAATCTCATCTCTAATCATCTAGTCCCCTATGCAGAAGTCCAGACCGGGTTTGTCCTTATAGTATAAACTTATGTTTATCAAAAACAAGTGAAATCACAAAGGAGTCCGGACCCATCTATAATATGGCATATACATCAAAAATAGAAATTTGGTTGTAAAAAAAATAATAATAAAGAATCATTTAACCTTTTCACTTTGGGCTGAGTTAACAGCGCCGCTGATATGATCCCATTTGCATCAACTATTTTTCCATGTCAGTGACGGAGTCAGCGGTGGCTATGAGCAGCATTTTCCCAGTTGGGGACAATGATGAGGATTCGCCACAGCTAACGCTCTGCCTAATTTGAGTCTTCATTCACAGTGACGCTGACGGCACAGATCTAGATCCCAAAAACAATCTTAACGTAAACACACCATTATAAACCCTGGTCTGATATTCAGAACTGCTTCCTCCTGGTTAATGTGGATCCACTGGAACGCTCTACAGAGGGGGATGTCAACACTGACGCCATTCCAATATGAAAGCTTGTGATAAGTGGTGTGACAGTAGAGGCTTGGCCTCCTTTGTCCTGTCACGTCCTGTAACTCTTGCAGCGAGCGCTGTGACATGATTACAGCTAATGGCTGTCTGCGACACAGAGCAGAGCTGCACATCCACGTCATCCACCAACCGTCCGCTTTTTATAGGCAGGACATTTAAATCACTCTGGGAATACGTATGGGTATTTTATTAGGGTTTATTTGGGAGGCTTTTTTTCTCTTGGTGGATTGACACCTTGTAAGATCCGATGAGGGAAGGATGAAGTCATTTCCTGTCTTCCTGAAGAGGTATGAGTGATGCTTCCTGGAGTCTAAATATTTTCTATTTTGATCTCTTCTCTGCAGTTTGAAGCTGGAGTGTGACAAGCTGGCCAGTGAGAAGTCTGAGATGCAACGTCATTATATCATGGTGAGGTTTTTTTTGTGTTTGTGTCTCGCTGTGTGTGTGTTTGCCTGTGTCAGCCTGTGTGTGTGCTACTGGGAGTGACCCTGCTCTGTCAATGTCACTTTTTAAAAGGACATTCTACTCAAATGCATTAAAATGTAATGATGACACCATCTGAAATATAACTGATGTGTCTGTGCGCTCATGTGTGCGACTGCTAGTTCTGTTTGGTACAGATATACACTGAGTACAAAATATTAGGAACTGTTCTTTCCATGACGTAGACTGACGAGGTGAATCCAGGTGAAAGCTATGACCCCTTGTTGATGTCAAATCACTTCAATCAGTGTAGATGAAGGGGAGGAGACGGGTTAAAGAAGGATTGTTAAGCCTTGAGACAATTGAGACAGGTGTGTGTATGGGTGCCATTCAGATGGTAAATGGGTATGACAAAAGGTTTAATTAAGTGCCTTTGAATGGGGTATAGTAGTAGGTGCCTGGCGCACTGGATTGAGTGTGTGAAGAACTGCAACGCTGCTGGGTTTTTCACGTTCCACAGTTTCCTGTGTGTATCAAGAATGGTCCACTCTCCAAAGGACATCCAGCCAGTGGTCGAAAACAGGTCATTGATGAAAGAGGACAACGGAGGCTGACACACATTGTGCAGAGCAACGGATGGGCTACAGTTAGTCAACTGACAGTCCAGTACAACATTGGTGCCCAAAGACCCATAAAACAATGCACAACTCGTCGTACCTTGACAGAAATGGGGTATGGCAGCGTTCAACTATTTTCAGCAAAAAAACAAGAAACTGCGGTTCCAGTGGGCTAAGGAACGAAAACACTGGAGAATTGGAAAACATTGCCTGGTCTGATGAGTCCCGGGTTCCTGCTCTTTCAAGCTGATGGGAGGATTAGGGTATGGACAAAACCACATGAATACTGTACATGCATCCATTATGCCATGTTTTGACATTGCAGGCTGCTGTTTTCATGGCACTCATTGGGAGCCTTGAGCAATGTTTGAATGCCACGGGTAGGGCTGGGCCATATGACGATACATATCGTGTGACGATAGAAAAACGTCTATCGTTTCATATTATGCTCTATCGTTTATTTCGTGGTGTTGCAAATCACACTCTTTACAGCAATATTTTTTGTCAATTGGATTTCGCTTTGCGTTTTTCACACACGGCACGCCATGTGGAAGGAAATTTGCAACACAAACAAACATGGAGGAGAGTGAACGTGACACAGAGCACAGAGACACGGAGCTCTTACCTAAAAGTGGGGCTACTTCGGTCGCATGGGCGTGGTTTGGGTATGAAAAGTCTGACACGGACCAGAAAACCAAAATATCCCGCAGGCCGGTCGCGACAACAGGCTCAAACACCACTAACCTCTTTTACCACCTACGCAAGAATCATGTGAAACAGTACGGAGAGAGTACGGATGAGACCCAAAAAAGTACAGTTGAGTGCTCAAAACAAACCCCCTACTTGCAAGAGGCTTTTGCCCGCGTCACACCATTTGGCAAAGAATCACGAAGATAGAAGGAGATAACAGCCTCCGTTACAACTTACATCTGCAAAGACATGGCCCCAATTTACACGGTCGAGAAACGGACGTTTCGTGAGTTGATGCTAATACTCGACCCAAGGTACCAAATGCAAATACCTTGTATTTGTTGAGTATAATTCAAAATGTAATAAGAAATAGGCCTTTACATGTGGTCGTTTTATATTAAATATATATATATATAAATTATTTAGTCATTGAATTTACCGAAAATCTGTATATCGTGTTATGTATCGTTATCGGGATATGAAATTACCGATATCGGGATATGAGATTTTGGCCATATCGCCCAGCCCTAGCCACAGGATATCTGAACATCATTGCCAATCAGGTGCATCCCTCTGCAAATTGTTTTGTTTTTTTTCGTCTCAGGGAAGCTCATCTGCGTGCTTGTCGTCCTCACCAGAGTCTTGACCTGACTGCAGACTGCTGGAAAAGTGTGCTCTTCATGGATGAATCCCGGTTTCAACTGTACTGGGCTGATGGCAGACGGTGTGTATGTCATCATGTGGACAAGCGGTTTGCTGATGTCAACGTTGTGAACAGAGTGCCCCGTGGTGGTGGGTTTATGTTATGGGAAGGCATAAGCTAAGGACAATGAACACACTTGCATTTTATTGATGGCAATTTGAATGCACAGTTACCGTGACGAGTAACTGAGGACAATAGTCGTGCCATTCATCCGCTGCCATCACCTCATGTTTTAGCACGATAATGCACGGCCCTCTGTTGCAAGGATCTGTACACAATTCCTGGAAGCTGAAAATGTCCCAGTTCTTCCATGACCTGCATACTCACCAGATATGTCACCCGTTGAGCATGTTTGGGATGCTCTGGATCGACACGTACGACAGTGTTTCCGCCAATATCCAGCAACTTCACACAGCCATTGAAGAGGAGTGGGACAACATTTCACAGGCCACAATCAACAGTCTGATCAACTCTATGTGAAGGAGATGTGTCATTCTGCATGAGCCAAATACAGATGCATATCTATATTCCTAGTCATGTGAAATGATTAGGGCCTATTTCATTTAAATTGACTGATTTCTTTATATGAACTGTTTTAAATTTTTGTTCGGTGTATATTTGGGGCTCCGCTGCTAAATGAATATAGGGGAAAGTGCATTCATACCACCTACCACCACCTCTACAGGCAGCAGGATGTTTAACACTGCAACAATGTGTCAACAAAACATATTTTCACCTTTTATTCTAAGACATTTTTTTACAACAGGTCATTGAATTTGGCACCATTTTAGTCTAGCAACTACAACATACAGCAATATTGAAAATACCATCTCGCTCTTTTACCTTTGTCTCCTATCTACTCTCCCACCCCTTTCCTCTCTAGCCCTGTGCCCATCTCTCTTTTTTCCATGTCATTGTTCTCAGTCTTTCTGTCTCTCTCCTTCTTCTTATGATTTTTCCTCTAGTCTCATCTGTGGTCCTTTTGTCTCTGGTGTTGTCATCCTCTCTCTCTTCTCTTCCCCCCAACACATACTCTCCACCTCTAGCTAATCTCATTGTCTCAGGCAAGGCCCGTGTAGCTGTCTGATTCTGTCTCTAATTGATCCGTTGACTGGCTTAATCTCATCTAATCTGTGCAGCGCTGCACTCGTATCCATCAGCGGATCAGTGTGTGTGTAGCCCCAGCCTGGTCCACCCTCCCTTAATTGCCTATCGGGTTCCCCTGCTTCGCCGGCTGCTATCGCCAGCACCTCAATTTCCCCAGCACCATAATTGCTTTAGGGACGTGCCGTTTCGGCTGGACAGCCTGTACTCCCCGTCGCGCGCGTGCGTGTTTTTGAACGCTGGAGCCTGTGCCCTCACAGACAGAGCTGGTGATTTAACAGGGCTAATGCTGAGCCACTGGCCTGCTCATTAACACCGAACACTCACACACACACCATCCCTTTCCGTCTCACAGCGACACAGGAGGACAACGGGGTGGGTGGGTGGGTGGGTGTGTGTGTGTGTGCGAAGGGTTTTACCTGGTGTAACAGTAATGACATGATGCATGAGAACCAGGTGATGGCTCCTGTAGATGGCTCTGTGGGACAGAAGGAAATGCATATAGCTAAACAATCTGTCTACACTTTACAGGACATAATGGAGTTTCCCTCTTTCTATTATTATACTGTATAACAACTCCTCATCTTCCTTCTGCTTTACAGTACTATGAGATGTCCTATGGGCTGAACATCGAAATGCACAAGCAGGTAAGTCTCTGTCTATGTTAATAGGAAACCCTTCTTCAGCAGTGCTGTCGGAGATGGGAATTGGTTCTTATCATCATGCCCCCTGTAGACAGACAGTGAAACATCTCTCTCTGGCATCGCTGAGAAAACATCCCTATTCAGAGGGATTGTTCTAAAGGAAGGAGCAGTACAGTACTGCGCAGGGTAAAGCTCTAGTCTCTGTATATTACTACATGGACAGTGAAGAGTATCATACTGCTGTCTAAGGGGCTAATCCGGTGCCTCTAGATCGGGAGGGTTTTGTTGGGAGGTGGGGGTGGTAATTTATGGGCCGGCTACTGGGGGAGAGCGATGGGCCTCTGTGGACCCGGCCTTATCTGTGACCTTGTCTGGCGCGCTAAAAGATTGACGGCTCCTCCCTGACAGCAACACCGGCAGCAAAGAACACGCAGTGAAAAATCTAGTCACGCACACACGCTCGAGAACATACAAGCTCATACACACACAGCCCCCCTGCTCTGCCTCATGAGTACAATTCATCACCCCTACTCCTTTATCTGGCGGGGATGAAATATTTAGAAAATCGGGGGGGGGGGGGGGATCCCCAATTATGTTAGCGCGTGTGTGTGCATGCTTTGTGTGCATGTGTGTGTGCCTGGGTGCAGATGAACTGCGGCAGCATTAGAGGGTTGAAATTGAAGGGGATGTGTAGAACTGAATGTCGAGGAGAATTCACGCCTGCTCTTTCTCTCTCACTGTCTTCTCAATTTTTATATTTCTTCATTTCTATCTTTGTCTTTTTAATTTTTCTCTTTCTTTCTCATTTTCTTTCTTTCGTTCTCTCTTTCTCCTCCCCAAGCTTTCTCCTCCCCAAGCTTTCTCCTCCCCAAGCTTTCTCTTCTCTCCAGCTGAGGAGCTCCAGACAGTTTAGTCAGCTTGTACTGGGGATATATTGAAAAGGGGTTATTGTTTCTTCTTTGTCTCCCTCCACTTAAAAACAATTCCCACCCCTGCCAGTTGCAAGACCCCCTCTCCGGTTAGCTTGAATTAATTGTTCTCCCACCTGACAGAACATTCGGCATTTCCTCTTACTTTCGTGTGTGTGCATCATATTCTTCCTCACATATAGAAAGAGGCACAAAATGCATTTTAAGAGGAGAGCGAGATGTCAGTGTGCATGATGATGGAGTGATAAGTGTGGTGTTTTGTCTGGAATGGCGGTGCGTAGTAAATGAGTGTCTTCTCAGATATCACACTGAATTAGAAAGTAACACAATTAACACTGCTTTGCATATTGGAGTTTGTTATGACAATTACTGCTGGAACGTAAAGTAATGTATATGTGTGCTTGTGAAGTGCTCTTTGGGAGGGTGGGGTGTATGTTGATGTGAGACTGAGGCGGTGTTAAATGAAGCTAAGGGCTTATGTGTTTTATCTCCTCAGGCTGAGATTGTGAAGAGATTGAACGGGATCTGTGCCCAAGTCCTCCCCTATCTGTCCCAGGAGGTAAGAACACCCTCTAACCCCTGACCCCTAACCCCACGTGGTGCCCTGCAGCCTGGAATGAGATCATTCTTATTTGACTCCTCTCCCCCATATATATCTCCATTCATCATTGCGAGCCCTGTAATGAAAGGGGCCATTGCGCTCTGCTGTGATCCAGATAAGATATGCTAATTTGTGTCCATGACGAGATGACCCATTACAACATGGGAGTGGATCATTGATTCTCTATCAAAGCCCAGCCTTGTGTTAGTGACTTAATAATTGAATGGGTGAGGAGCACAGGGTCAGTGTTGGTAGTATTGAGCCATCTAACCCCCCTGCATGTGTGTGTGTTCCAGCACCAGCAGCAGGTCCTGGGAGCCATTGAGAGGGCCAAGCAGGTCACCCCTCCAGAGATGAACTCCATCATCCGGGTAGGCTGCTCCCTCCAGGATGTCCTCTATGGGTCTGACACTCATCACTATCTAGCTATCAATCCATCATTATGATGATGCATCTGATGCTCTGGGTTTTAATGGAGCTTTATGTTTGGTGCTTTACTTGATGATGATGATGATGATGATGATAAAAAGGTATTTGTCTGGAATTTGTCAAGGCCCAGTCATACATTTTGTGGAATGGATGTGCAGTTTTTTTTTGTTCTTTTTTTTGTAAACTTAAATTTAACGTTTTAATTCAGCAAATAAAGACTAATGGCATTGACAAAATGATTGGCACCAATGACCAAATGAAGCATTCAAAGACAAGAACACTCTCCCTACAATCAAACATGGGGGAGCTTTGATACTACTGTGGGGTTGCTTTGCTGCCCCTGGTCCTAAATGTGTGCAGGACCTCGTGAAATCAGTCAATTATCAATGTTATATGGAGTCCAATGTTGTTGTTTTTAAGTGTTTATAAACTGTGACGTTAAAGGTTGTTGGTCATCCAGCAACGACCCCAAACACACATCAAAAGCACCCTGGAATGGTTCAAGAAGAAGCGCTGGACTGTTCTGGAGTGGCCAGTGAAGAGTCCAGATCTGAACCACATCCATAACCTATGGCAAGAGCTAGAAACAGCAGTTGGAGAAGTTTTCTGTAGAAAAGTGGGCTAAATTGCCAATAAAAGTTGCAGCAAGCTCATTGGTGGCTACAATAAGCATTTGTTGGGAGTTATCTTGGCCAAAGGCTATGCAGTGAAATACTAGCTCCAGGGTGCCAATATGTTTATCCATGTCATTTGTCTTAATTTTTTATATTTCAAATTGTCAACTTAAGTTTACAATATAATGTATGGTTCTGCGATGTTGAAAATCCAATAACGTTTGGAGACCAAAAGTTGTTTTCAAATTTAACTTATTTTCAAAGAAATAGGTAGTTATTTTAAGAAAAGTGCAGGGCTACCAATATATGTGTGTGTGCACGTGTGAGAGCCATATGTACCCATCTCTGTGTCTCCTCTGTGTTTGAGCTGTGTGTGTGTTGTCCACAGCAGCAGCTCCAGGCTCACCAGCTGTCCCAGCTCCAGGGTCTGGCCCTGCCCATGACCCCTATGCCTCTGGGCCTGAGTCAGTCAACCCTGCCGGCCGTCACCTCCTCTTCAGGCCTCTTCTCCCTCTCCTCCATCTTGGCCTCGCAGGCCCAGCTGGCAAAGGAGGAGAAGGCTTCTCGCGAGGGAGCTGACAGCCACCGTGAGGAGGACGGGGACAAGTCCGACTAGAGCTCCCTCCCGCCCTCTACCGCATATTAACTACCGCTGCGTCAGAGGGCTGTGGTCCTGTATATCTGCTATCCATGCCAGTCCCTCTCCTCTACCCCATCTCCCCCTTTAGTCCTCCGACTTCTACGGCCTATTTGATGCATTTGCCGTCATTCCAACTGCTTCAATTTGTGTACAGTATAGATTTTTTTACTATCATTTCTTTCATGTATATATCTTTTTATTTTGTATTTTATTTTTGTGATTTGAGCTTGACTTGTCTTTTTGCTCATTTGTTTTTCCCTCATTCTGCTCCCTTTATGGCCCAGTGGTAAATGGATCTGTGTTTTTACACCACCCTGGCTGAGCGTCTCCTTCCTCTCTTATTTACCAAGGCCCATCTGGGAGCCTGAATGTCACATAGTATAAGTGGAATAACAAACCAGAAGAGATCCAACAGACAGGCTCGCGTCACCCAGATCTCTAGCCTCTGTTGTGTCAACTTGATTCAGTTGGTTGATGTGGGGTAACTCTCACAATACTGTTTTCATAAACCGACTTTTAGACAAGCAACAGCAAAAACTGTCTGTTAATGTCTGAATCTTAGCGTCAAAATCCTGCATTGATATCAGTGAGAAAATGTTCTGAACATTTGTTGGCCTCGCTTTGATTTTCAGGTTAGGATTCCTCCCCAGGTTAAGGAGAGTCGTTGAAAGATGTCAGTCTTCTTGGTGAAGCGTGTATCTTGGTGACTCCAGTCCCCAGAGAGCCCTGTCTAACCCACTGAGCTACTTTAGATTGCTTCCATGAAAGGCATGCTATCAATACTATCATAACAGTCTGAATGTACAGATCGCAGCGATGATTAACATTGTGCGAGATAGAAAACACCTTCAGATATTTTCTCTCCCTGGTGGTGATGCAGTAGGAGAGTGCACGTTGCCTCTTCAACACTAGAAAGCAGTAAGTCTTTTAGAAAGCAGCTCTGACATCCACTGAGTCACCTCTTTTGAACAGGGATCTCTGGTCTATTCTAGGAAACAGGTTGACATCTCAGTCTCTCATGTTCGGCAGCGGCATAGAACAAAATGTCCACTGCGCCCACTATCTTGTCACTCAAAAGATGAGTCTCTGTAAGAAGAAATGATGCATGATTTAGCTCTTGTATAGAATACAAATACAGCACTCACAAATGTGGATGCATTGTCCATGGCCAATGAATAGTTTTAAATGAACGTTTTTGATCAGTCATTTGAGTAGATGAAGCACAAATCGCCATTATTTTGGTGTGCATTTACATTTAAAAAAAAATATATATATATTTTCTACAAACCCCAACATGTTTCTCTCAGCCTGTTGGAGAAAGTGTGTGATTATTAGCTCGACCTGTGAGTGCCGCTGTAGGCTAGAACTAAAGGTTGAGTGGTATAGAAGATGTGAAGCTGACTGCTGGTTTTACTGTACGATTGGGAAGGGATTGGCGTTATTGTCTGACCATTGCTTTGATCCCAGCCTGTTATACAGCGTGTGATGTATTGTATGTTTTTTTTATTCCCCTTATATTAATAGACATCCTCTCTGGTTGATGGTGGGTTACACTGTGAGGGTGTAGAGATCTGTGTAAATGTCTTAGATAAAGTGTCACAGGAAAACTGATTTCAGAGCCAGCCGTGAATGCATTCATTAACCTCTGTGATATAGATTTGAACTTTGGTCAGTCAGTGGTGAGCCTGGGATTGACATGTGGCTTTGTAAGTCTAATACTGCTTGTGAACAGCACAACTTACTCTTATCGACGTAAACAGTAGTGATATGCAATGCGTGTGGGTAGATGCACACAAACGCATGTCTCTTGGAACTGTATTTCTTTCTATTAGCCACGAAATGTTTTAAAGTTTGGTCCACATTTTCTGTGATCAATACACTTGTTTGAATATTATCGCTATGAAATAGAATGAGAGTAAAAAGCTTTTAAAGATTCCGCTAAATTAACGATGTATTTGTTTAGTAGTGGAGGGCCAGTTTATGTATACAGTTATACTTCTAAAGCTTTATGTGTGGGTGAAAACGCGCTATGGTGATAATTTCACTTATGTTATAAAATACATTTTGCCAAGACAAATAAGGTTCTTCATTTTGTGAATCGATCAGTTGGGTCTCTCTAACATATCATTCCCATTATATCCCAAAAGTCGGGTTTCATAAACGAATACATCCGATAATAAGCACTGAGTTCTGTTGACAGATAGCGGTGCAGGTTTCGCATAACAACTTTTGAGGATTTGACATTTTGTGGTCGTCTTCAAAGTTTCCACTGGTCGCATGAAGCTAAATTGGCATGAGCTGAATTAAATGTAAAAGGCTTTGAAAATACGCTCATTGCTCTGTTTTGGAGATACACTTGTTTTTGTGAGGAATCTTCAAAAAGGAATAGAAATTTTGAATTAATATGAAAACCATATACTAAAATAAGAAAGTACTACGTCATGTCTCAAATCGATATCCATATTACCTCTAATTTATGTCCTGCGGCTTCGAGAAGGAAGATGAGTTCAATGGGAAAGTGAGCCTGTCAGGTAACCAGTAGCCTTAATTCTTGCACAGAATCCAGCCTAGCTGACACAATGCAATATTCCAGATTTTTGACCCAGTTTTTTTTCTCTGGCTTCCATTGATTGTCACCCTAATTCTGGCCATCCTACAAGGGTACACACTCCAATACCTTTTGAATGGATTATGATAGAGATATGAGGTTTGGACCATTGGTTTTCTTAGATGAGTAACATTGTTTTACCAATTGGTCAAAATATGCGTTTTTGATTGGACACCACAGGTATATGGCTGCATCTTCTGTGTCTGTCCTGGATGATTCCTGTGCTCTGTCCTACAGTACTGATGTGACACTAGAGGAAGTGCAGTACTTTGACCTATACCTGTCCCTCTTTAACCCCTGACCCACTGTTTGCCCTTTACCCCCTGCCCCGTAGCGTGAAGCATTGTAAGCATTTTGAGCTTTGTATAGGTCATTTTTTGAATACATATTTTGTGTATAATGAAAAAAATCTGAAGTTCATACTTTAGCCCCCCCCCCCCCCAAAAAAAAAAAATTGTGTCATGTAATTATAGCTTCATTTAAAGAAATGGTGAAATATAAAAATAACAAACATTTACTATAAATAAATGAAATGTTCTGCAGTAAGGAAGTACTTTTGGTGCCTTTACAAATAAAGTCAATCAAATCAATTGTTGTCTGTCCTGTTTTGTTCTTGTGCATCTTGTCCCAGAGGCAATGCAGTGGAGCTAAAGCGTCAATGGTGTAATGTTACTATACATTTCTCAGTGTTACTACTAAATGAAGGATGACCTTTTGATGACTAATACTAGCCTAGTAGTCTGTGAATGCCTGTGGAGCATTGAGGTCCCTGTAGTTCATTGTCACTCCACACGGCGGAAGTGTTGATTTAAAAACATCCTGTGTCATTTCTACACTCTGAGGTGTCCCTCCATGTGCGTCTGTCGCAGATGCATGGAGTAGTAGAGGTATGTCTGTTCCGTGGCGTTCCTGATTTGAGGTTTAGCTTCTCACCACCAGATGTTCTGTTTTATTATTGTAACATTGAAGACATTGGGACATACCCCAGTTGGTACCGCTGCACAACCCTCATGTAGATATCCCATCTATCTGTCAAACGCACAACCCTCATGTAGATATCCCATCTATCTGTCAATCGCACAACTTGTCATTGCCTTCACGGCTATTTTTATTACACACACACACAGATACGCGCACACACAGGCGGTTACACACACCCTATCCATATTGGTTATTTCTGCTGTGCGTGTTGAATGACAGTGTGCCCTTGGCAGTGTGAGTGTTGAATGACTGTGCCCTTGGCTGTGTGTGTTTGTGTGCTCGAGGGTTGTGCTGGTGAAACCTCAGAGCTACTGTGGCTCCAACCCGCTTCCTCCTCTCCTGCCCGCTCTGTATCTCCCCAAGGACTTCTCTGGATCTGAGCCCAGTACTTAAATAAATATGAAAGTGCCCTATTTTCTGTGTCAGGATACAGGACTCCTCTGAGAGGCACTGATGTGGTGGGAAGGTTTTTTTTTCCTCTGCGACACAGCACATCGTACGTAAAGGCTGAGAAAATCATTTGGATTTCACTTCCATGGCTATATTAGCAACACTAACACATCATATACAGTGTCTTTTTAGATGTGCGTATTGTTAGATACTACTACACCAATGGAGCCAGGAACACAAGTATTTCACTACACCCGCAATACATCTGCTAAATATGTGAATGTGACCAATAACATTTGATTTGATGGAAATGCCCAGAAGACCATATTGTGATGTTGTCGAGTAACCATGTGCATGTACTGAGCAGAGGAGATAGAGGGGAGCGCCTGAATGGAGAGCAAGAAGCGTTTTGATTAATCATGATTGACTCATTCAGAGCCATCGCTGCTTCCCCCATCACTCCCTCGCTCCTGCTCTCCTTGATGGCTTGATTATGGAGACGCTCTCTCTTCATCTCCTCCTTTCTCTCCTCACTCTCTCTCATCCCTATCTCTTTCTGTCATCCCTCTCTCTCCAAGGCGATATATGCTGTGCTGGTTTATTCATGTGTCCCAGGGAACGGAAGCTGTCAATCTCTGTCTGCTTCTCATCCACTCCTCCCCCCCTCCATCCCTCCGTCTATCTCTCCTCCTGTCATTCCCTCACTGCCTCCCTCTGTCACTCTCCCTCTGTCACTCTCCCTCTCTTTTGTTCTGTCTCTTACATCTGTGGCGGTCTTTTTTTTCTGCAAAGGCCTATTTATCTTAATCTTCATTTATTTCTCATGTCTTTCTTTTACACACACACACACACACACACACAGTCCCAATTCAACCCTTGTTTCCTCCCTGTCAATCTCTTATTTTTTTCTCATCTGTTTTCTCTCTGTGTCTGTCTTCGTCTTCAGTCTCTGTGTGAGTGGAGTGTATAGTATGGCTCATCCCAGCTGGAAGAGTCCATGTTGACACGACCCGGCTGGAGGAGTCCATGTTGACACGACCCGCCTGGAGGAGTCCATGTTGACACGACCCGGCTGGAGGAGTCCATGTTGACACGACCCAGCTGGAGGAGTCCATGTTGACACGACCCAGCTGGAGGAGTCCATGTTGACACGACCCGGCTGGAGGAGTCCATGTTGACAGGACCCGGCTGGAGGAGTCCATGTTGACACGACCCGGCTGGAGGAGTCCATGTTGACACGACCCAGCTGGAGGAGTCCATGTTGACAATTCAGCGCGTAACAACGAAATGTGGAATAAGTCAAAGGGTATGAATACTTCCTGAAGGCACTATTTCCTCCTCTCACTGCCTCTCTATTCTGTGTGTGTGTGAGAGAGAGAGAGGGTGGAAAATGTGTCTCATCATTGGACGGCTGTGGGATTTGCGGTAGCTGTTTTGGTGATCTAGTAACAGGAAACCTAACTGGAGAAATGAGGACTACTAAAAGTTTAATGGAGTCATGTGAAATACAAACAACACCCCCCCCCCCTTTTTTTCTTCACTGCCTATCCATTCTCTCCTTCACTGTCCTTCCCGCTCTATCTCCCCCGTCTCTCATGTCCTCCTCTATAATTCCCTCTCACCTTCTATCTGTTCTCTTTATCTCTGTTCTTGCTCAACATCTTCCTCTCTCATTTCCCTGTATCACCCTACCTCCCAATCTATCCTGACACTCTTCCACCCTCTATCGTTCTCTCTTCCCCTCTCTCTCTATGAATCATCCTCCCCCTCTCTCCAGTGCTAGTGAGAGAAAGAGTGAATGAGAGGAGAGGCAGTACTTTTGGTGTTCAGTGTAAAGCCCTCCCCAGTGTGGGAGTGAGCTGTTACCCAGCTGTCTGTGGGGCTTCCTGCCTGTCACTTCCCATCCCAGTGACACCACAGCTACAACATACAGAGCTGGCTAGAGTTCCACCTGGCCCCATCCTTGCACACACCCCTCCTCTCCACCACCTACTCTCTGGCTCTCATAGGCACCCACACACATACAGTCATGCGCAGTCACACACACACACACAACCTTGGGGCAAAACACACACACACACTGACTCACATTCACAAACACACACACCACCTACACTGTGTTGTAGACTCCCCCTTGCTCAAAGCCAAATTCATTCAGTGTGCACTCCTCCTCCTAGCTTTATTAGCAGCGTGCCTCCTCACCCCCAACTCTCTGACTGGCTGGCTGGCTGGCTGGCAGTCCTCCTCCCTCCCTCCTCACCCCCAACTCTCTGGCTGGCTGGCTAGCAGTCCTGTCCTTCTCCCTCCCTCCTCACACCCAACTCTCTGGCTGGCTAGCAGTCCTCTCTTCCTCCCTCCCTCCTCACCCCACCTCTCTGACTGGCTGGCTGACTAGCAGTCCTCTATCCCTCCCTCCTCACCCCACCTCTCTGACTGGCTGGCTGGCTGGCAGTCCTCCTCCCTTTCTCCTCACCCCCAACTCTCTGGCTGGCTGGCTAGCAGTCCTCTCTTCCTCCCTCCCTCCTCACCCCACCTCTCTGACTGGCTGGCTGGCAGTCCTCCTCCCTTTCTCCTCACCCCCAACTCTCTGGCTAGCTGGCTGGCAGTCCTTCTCCCTCCCTCCCTCCCTTCTCTACCTCTCTGACTGGCTGGCTGGCTGGCAGTCCCCCTCTCTTCCTCCCTGCCTCACCCCCACCTCTCTGGCTGGCTGGCAGTCCTCCTCCCTCCCTCCCCCTCCCTTCTCACCCCTACCTCTCTTACTGGCTGGCTGGCAGTCCTCCTCTCTTCCTCCCTCCCTCCCTCTGACTCTCATGTCAACTGGGGCTGGGTATAGGGTTAGGCTGGAGCTGGAATCTGGATTATTGGGAGGTGTGTGTTTGTGTGACTGCATATGACTGTGTGTGTTTGTTACTTTGTGTGTGTGTGTCTGTGTTGATCAGTGATGCTGGCTGTGGTGTGGTGTGGCCCGGTAGGCTCAGGGGTCTCAGCCCAGCTGTGTGACTAAGGCTGCTGTTTCTGGAAAGCCCTTTCATCCTGATCCTCATCTCTTATTCATCCCTTTACAACCTCCATCCATCACGACTCTGAAGTAGGAAAGCACCTCCAGCTACATGTACAATAGTGCCTTTCTTCACTATATCTTTCTGTCACACGGTCTCTCCTCTTATTAACTCCTTTCTTTTTGCTAATGTTCCCTTGTCCCAGACAGTAAGCAACAGTGTGAGTGTCAATGACATGATGATGATAATGATGATAGGGTTATGATAGGGTTATTACTGTTGTAAACACAGACAAGCTAAAGTAACATCTTCTCCAGTTGGATCCCCCTCTTTCAGTCAGTCAATCAGCCCTGTGAGTCTTAAATCAAATCAAATCAAATGTATTTATATAGCCCTTCGTACATCAGCTGATATCCCAAAGTGCTGTACAGCAACCCAGCCTAAAACCCCAAACAGCAAGCAATGCAGGTGTAGAAGCACGGTGGCTAGGAAAAACTCCCTAGAAAGGCCAAAACCTAGGAAGAAACCTAGAGAGGAACCAGGCTATGTGGGGTGGCCAGTCCTCTTCTGGCTATGCCGGGTGGAGATTATAACAGAACATGGCCAAGATGTTCAAATGTTCATAAATGACCAGCATGGTCAAATAATAATAAGGCAGAACAGTTGAAACTGAAGCAGCAGCACAGCCAGGTGGACTGGGGACAGCAAGGAGTCATCATGTCAGGTAGTCCTGAGGCATGGTCCTAGGGCTCAGGTCCTCCGAGAGAGAGAAAGAGAGAATTAGAGAGAGCACACTTAAATTCACACAGGACACCGAATAGGACAGGAGAAGTACTCCAGATATAACAAACTGACCCTAGCCCCCCGACACATAAACTACTGCAGCATAAATACTGGAGGCTGAGACAGGAGGGGTCAGGAGACACTGTGGCCCCATCCGAGGACACCCCCGGACAGGGCCAAACAGGAAGGATATAACCCCACCCACTTTGCCAAAGCACAGCCCCCACACCACTAGAGGGATATCTTCAACTACCAACTTAGCACTGTATGATGGTACTGTTGACCCAGTTTGCCATCCCTCTCCAGTCTCCATTCCCAGAGGGCCGTGCTCTGGCACTGGCCTGCCCCTAAGCTGTGGTCTTTGGGCGAGTGGTGTGTGGTTGTGGTGTGGTCATACTGTGGTCTCGTTGCACTGCCAGTGTGGTTCTTCCTGCTCTCTCAGACTGGGGCCTGTGACTTTCTGTCTGCTGACTGGCGTTTCCCAATGAAACCCTCTGTGGTTCTGCTAGGGTGTGATTAGAAAGCCAGTGTACATACTGTACATGCACACACACACACATTCTCTGACTCTTTTTGAGGGCTCCCGAGTGGCGGAGCAGTCTAAGACACTGCCTCTCAGTGCAAGAGGCATCACTATAGTACCTGGTTCAAATCCATGCTGTATCACATCTGAGTGTGATTGGGAGTCCCATATGGTGGCGTACAATTGGCCCAGCGTCGTCGGGGTTTGGCCAGAGTAGGCCTTCATTGTAAATAAGAATTTGTTCTTAACTGACTTGCCTAATTAAATAAAGGTTCAAATACATTTTTAAAATGTACACACTACCTTCTCTGGATCTCTCATAGCTCTCTTTCCTACTGTCGATCAGCTCATTATTACACTATGAGTGCTAGTGTGCTTCACATGCTGAATAATCTGGCTAGCCTGTAAATCATAATGATCTGGGAGAAAATGATACATGTCATAAATGATCTTGCAGAAATTATGCTTTTCACCCAAAGACAAATTTGAACTGCATGTTAATTGGATTATCTCCTTCAGAGGAGGGAACAATTTCATCCAAGAAGGACTGAAAACTATGGTCATGTTCCAAAACTGTGAAATGCCTCCATCCTCAATCTTTTGAGATATTTGCTGATTAGTATGTGATTGGATTAAAGGGCAGCTCTCTATTCCAGGTTACATGAAGGTGAAGACAGGTAAGGATAGAAGCACACATTACAGCACCAGTCTATCCACAGTGTGATCCACAGAGTGAAGCAGCAGCAGTAGCCAGTGTCTAATGAGTACAGGTAGTGTATAATGTCCTGTCACGGCTGCATGTGTAGAAGCCATTAGAGGCTCTATGGGAGATTTGTGAGACAGGCGGCCAGGGGGTCAGATGCTGCACAGAGACGCCCCACTGTGAGGTCAGAGACAGGGCAGAGGAAGGGGAGGGGGGAGGGGGAGAGAGAAGAGTGACAGAGGTGTAGAGAGAGTGAGGTATAGGGAGGGAAGAAGAGTGTTGTGTAGAAATGGGAGAGAGAGTGTCACAGAGAGGGGAGAGGTACAGCTGGGAGGCAATTGGAAATAGACAGAAGAAGGGGAAGGGGTTGGCATGATTTTATTTAATTTGGTTCAGTTATATTTGAATAGTTTTCTCTGCAGAGGACTCAACAAAGCCACAAAATCCCACTGAAAGTACTGTATGTCTACAGCGACAGCGATGATACCTCATTGACATGAAGTATTGGGACAGATTCAGGGTAGTATTAGTCTAATTTGGGGGGTTGTGTCCTGCATATGGTGTGTGTATCCATTTATGCATTTGTGTGTGTGGGCTTTGGGGTCAGGTGTGTGATGATAGTGGTCACTAATGTGACAAGGGGTGTCATTCTGCAGTCATAGAGTGTGTGTGTGTGTGTGTGTGTGTGTGTGTGTGTGTGTACGATCGTGTTTGTGCAGTGTGTGTGAGAGTATCAGTGTGTGTGAGAGTGTCAGTGGTGTCTAGTGGTGAGTCAATGGCTGCTGACAGCTGTGGAACATGCAGTCACAGTGCTCCAGTCCTGAGGGAATCCCTGACTGGTCCAACCTACAGACCCTCACCAGACAATGCCGCTGCTGCCCGCTCAATCACTCTGACATTTACTCTCACAGGGAAACATCCACACTGAAGGGAACTCAATGCAAAATGGCAGCTCACATACTGTACACACTGATAAGAATTCAATACAAAACAGAAGCCCACTAGACAGGTGTATTTTTACCATAACTGTATAATGTGGGAAAAGTGTCAAGTATCAGCACTACAGGAAAAGGAGGGCCGAACACGCCCCAATTCACATCTACGGGGCTGTAGTCAAGCGGGTTGAGTTTCAAATTCCTTGGTGTCCACAAACTATTATGGTCCAAATACACCAAGAAACTTGTGAAGAGGGCACGACAATGCCTTTTTCCCCTCAGGAGACTGAAAAGATTTGGCTTGGGTCACCAGATCCTCAGAAAGTTATGCAGCTGCACCATCGAGAGCATCCTGACCGGTGCATCACCGCCTGGTATGGCAACTGCTCGACATCCGACCGTAAGGCGCTGTAGAGGGTAGTGCGCACGGCCCAGTACGTCACTGGGGCCAAGCTTCCTGCCATCCAGGACCTATATACTGGGCAGTGTCAGAGGAAGGCCCAAAAAATTGTCAAAAACTCCAGTCACCCAAGTCATAGACTGTTCTCTCACTTTAGCCCTACCTACATGTACAAATTACCTTGACTAACCTGTACCCCCGCACATTGACTCGGTACTGATACCCCCTGTATATAGTCTCATTATTGTTATTTAATTGTGTAACTTTTTACTTTAATTGATTTAGATAATATTTTCTTAACTATATTTTCTTAAAACTGCATTGTTCGTTAAGGGGTTGTAAGTAAGCATTTCACAGAAAGGTCTACACCTGTATTCGGCACATGTGACAAATACATTTTGATTTTATTTGATTTGAAAACTAAATTTTCTCATAAGTGCTTTTCACCCAGAACCAAATTCTTCATTACTCTTCACCCACTTCCCTCTTTGTGTGAGTGTGATCTTGATGTCCCTACCATCCACCAGATGGTGTCATTAGGCCAAATGATGTTGATGTCTCTCTGGGTCCCTCTCTCAACACCCCCCTCCCCCATACCCCACCACCATCCATCCATCCATCCCACAATCATGTCTCTCTTTCCATATTTTTCACTTCCTTTGGTAATGTACTGTATCTTATTTCCGCCGTTGTGCTTTGATGATATCGAGAACATGTTCGAATGGAATGTGGGAGAGGGGGATGTAACATCTGGATTTCTATTTGGAATATGTTTTAAATGTGCATAATTGAGAGAGGTCGGTTTTTGTATAAATTATTGTGGCTGTGTTTACGTGTGTTCTGTAAATGTATATTTCTATGTATATTTATCAGAAGAGGCTGGTGGGAGATTAAGATTAATATCACTTTATTGCTGAATTACCCACAAGCTCCAACCCAAATTTTACTTCTGCTTTTAACAAACACACGCACATACACATTAATAAATATTTATGTATCTGCGTGTATGTGTTCCTCACAGCATGCCTGCCCATTTCCATGCACGTGAGAGTGTGTAGTAGTTACTCTAAGTTCAGGGAAGGGTTAATGTTGTCTGTAACAGGATGGATTCCCAAATGGAAGACTATTAGCTGCTGAACTTAATTGGCATGACATGACCCAGGCACCCAGCCAACCTGCCTGGACATTCCACAGCTGTGTGTGTGGAGAGAGGGATGGATAGAGAGGGAGAGGAAGACAGGTAAGGAGGGAGTGAGGGGGATAGGGAGAGACAAATGAAAGGGAGTGAGGGAGGGAAAGAGATGGGAGGGATATTAGTACCTCATCTGTTTATCAGCCCATCTATCTTTCCACTTCTACTTGCTTCCATTCTGTAAAACAATACATATTTGAGGCCTATAATGTTTTGCATGTGAATAATAATACAAATAGACGATTAAACAGCTTATCACATACGTGTGTGTGTGTGTTGTGTAGTCAGTTTCCATGACCAGGTTGCCTGTAGTGTTTTAACTGTTCTGTTTTAACATTTGGACTTGGCTGGGTACAACAAAGTAAGCCTTCCTCAATGCGGTTTTCTTTTGAACATAAAGCCCTGAAATGCCCTATCTGGTGTAATGCAGTTCCTCTTCACATGGATGATCACACCAGTGCGGTTGGTAATGTTTAAGATGAGGGAGGACGATACTTTTTTAAATGAGCTTTAATGGCCTTGTTTCTATTACAGCATGTTGGAGGACTGTCATTCATATTCCATTCACCCAGTTTAATGTAACATCGATAGGTTTAGGCTACTACATGATACTCCAGTTTTCCCTATACCCATCATGAGGTTGCTACAACCTAGCCTATGAATGAAAGTGATGCAACCGGTTAGGATGCTCTCGATGTTGCAGCTGTAGAACCTTTTGAGGATCTCAGGACCCATGCCAAATCTTATTAGTTTCCTGAGGGGGAATAGGCTTTGTCGTGCCCTCTTCACGACTGTCTTGGTGTGTTTGGACCAAACTAGTTTGTTGTTGATGTGGACACCAAGGAATTTGAAGCTCTCAACCTGCTCCACTACAGCCCCGTCGATGAGTATGGGGACGTGCTCGATGCTCCTTTTCCTGTAGTCCACAATCATCTCCTTAGTCTTGGTTACATTGAGGGATAGGTTGTTATTCTGGCACCACCCGGTCAGGTCTCTGACCTCCTCCCTATAGGCTGTCTCGTCGTTGTCGGTGATCAGGCCTACCACTGTTGTGTCGTCAGCAAACTTAATGATGATGTTGGAGTCGTGCCTGGCCATGCAGTCGTGGGTGAACAGGGAGTACAGGAGGGGACTGAGCACCCACCCCTGGGGAGCTCCAGTGTTGAGGATCAGCGTGGCATATGTGTTGCTACCTACCCTCACCACCTGGGGGCGGCCTGTCAGGAAGTCCAGGATCCAGTTGCAGAGGGAGGTGCTTAGTCCCAGGATCCTTAGCTTGGTGATGAGCTTTGAGGGTACTATGGTGTTGAGCTGTAGTCAATGAACAGCATTCTCACATAGGTGTTCCTTTTGTCCAGGTGGGAAAGGGCAGTGTGGAGTGCAAAAGAGACTGCATCATCTGTGGATCTGTTTGGGCGGTATGCAAATTGGAGTGGGTCTAAGGTTTCTGGGATAACAGGGACTATGGTGGTATGCTTGAAGCATGTTGGTATTACAGACTCAATCAGAGACATGTTGAAAATGTCAGTGAAGACACCTGCCAGTTGGTCAGCACATGCCCGGAGCACACGTCTTGGTAATCCGTCTGGCCCGTCTTGTTTAAAGGTCTTAATCATGTCGGCTACGGAGAGCGTGATCACACAGTCGACAGATCACACAATGATTTAGCTTGTCTGGTAGGCTCGTGTCACTGGGCAGCTCGAGGCTGAGCTTCCCTTTGTAATCTGTAATAGTTTGCAAGCCCTGCCACATCCAATGAGCGTCGGAGCCGGTGTAGTATGATTCAATCTTAGCCCTGTATTGATGCTTTGCCTGTTTGATAGTTCGTCGCAGGGCATAGCGGGATTTCTTGTAAGCTTCCGGGTTAGAGTCCCGCACCTACCCTTTAGCTCAGTGTGAATGTTGCCTGTAATCCATGGCTTCTGATTGGGGTATGTACTGTCATGATGTTGGCCTGGGGGGTAGGTTTATGACAGTCATAAATACCTCTTTCCCCCTTTTTCCTTTCTCTACCCTACTGATGTTACATTTGCAAAACCATTGGTTAACTTCTTGCGTCGAGCCATCCCGGATCCGGGATCGTGACTACAGCCTCAAGCTCATTACCATAACGCAACGTTAACTATTCATGAAAATCGCAAATGAAATGAAATCAATATGCTAGCTTTCAAGCTTAGCCTTTTGTTAACAACACTGTCATCTCAGATTTTCAAAATATGCTTCTCAACCATAGCAAAACAAGCATTTGTGTCACTGTATTGATAGCTAGCGTAGCATTTAGCATAGCATTTAGCGTTAGCATTCAGCAGGCAACATTTTCACAAAAACCAGAAAAGCATTCAAATAAAATAATTTACCTTTGAAGAACTTCGGATGTTTTCAATGAGGAGACTCTCAGTTAGATAGCAAATGTTCAGTTTTTCCTGAAAGATTATTTGTTTAGGACAAATCGCTCCGTTTTCTGCGTCACGTTTAGCTACGAAAAAAACCTGTATCCAGGATTGTGTAAATCTATCCGCAAGCTCATTAGCATAACGCAACGTTAACTATTCATGAAAATCGCAAATGAAATGAAATAAATCTATTTGCTCTCAAGCTTAGCCTTTTGTCAACAACACTGTCATCTCAGATTTTCAAAATATGCTTTTGAACCATAGCTAAACAAGCATTTGTGTAACAGTATTGATAGCCTAGCATAGGATTATCCCTGGCATTCAGCATGCAACATTTTCACAAAAACCAGAAAAGCATTCAAATAAAATAATTTACCTTTGAAGAACTTTGGATGTTTTCAATGAGGAGACTCTCAGTTAGATAGCAAATGTTCAGTTTTTACAAAAAGATTATTTGTGTTGACAAATCGCTCCGTTTTCTTCATCACGTTTGGGTAAGAAAAAATAAAATAAAAAAATAACTAAAAATAAATTAAGTAATTAAAACGCAAACTTTTTTTCAAAATTAACTCCATAATATCGACAGAAACATGGCAAACGATGTTTAGAATCATTTCTCAAGGTGTTTTTCACATATCTATCGATGATAAATCCTTCATGGCAGTTGACTTTCTCTTCTGAAGAAATGGAACGCGCATGGACCTAGAGATTACGCAATAATTTCGACACAGGACACCGGGCGGACACCTGGTAAATGTAGTCTCTTATGGTCAATCTTCCAATGATATGCCTACAAATACGTCACAATGCTGCAGACACCTTGGAGAAACGACAGAAAAGGCAGGCTCATTCCTGGCGCATTCACAGCCATATAAGGAGACATTGGAACACAGCGCCTTCAGAATCTGGGGCATTTCCTGTATGAAACTTAATCTTGGTTTCGCCTGTAGCATTAGTTCTGGGGCACTCACAGATAATATCTTTGCAGTTTTGGAATCGTCAGAGTTTTTTCTTGCTGTCAATTACATGCATAGTCGAGCATCTTTTCGTGACAAAATATCTTGTTTAAAACGGGAACGTTTTTTATCCAAAAATTAAATAAGCGCCCCCTATCTCGAAGAAGTTATTAACATAGAGATTCTGGGAACATCAAAAGGTGGGGGGAAATTAACTATATTCTGGTAATCCGACCAATGGAACATATGCGGTGGTACTTAATGAATATGATGTCAGTTCGGTTGTCATCTGAGACATTCTCATCAATAATAAGATGACAAACTCTACAGTGGAAAGTCTACACATCAGAGTTATCGGATTCACATGGAATTGTTGTACAATTTAAATGTTTGAATATGAATTTATTTGTGATGGGATGAAATGTGATTTTAGCTTCTAAAATGTGAGATTTGGGTTTTCATAAGATAGGGCTCTGCTCAATCAGTGTCCCGCCCCTGTGAAGGGACATGGGCTATAAAACTTTTCAAACACGCCCTCCTCTCCCTTCCTATATAAGCCCTTGACGACAATGTAACCTCCTGTTCCGAGGACGTGAGGATGACGGTCCTATATCAGAATGGTTCAGATAATAACTACAGAACGAAGCCAACATCAGCGTGAGCTTTGGTTGCGAATGGTATGAACTTTGAACTCTTATTCACTACAGAAGTGATACCTCCTAGCCATTGAGTTAGCAACAGCAGATGTAAAAGAGAGTTAGGAAGGAACAGACAGAGTATCCCGTCTATCACCCAACGACGTTACTACAACGTATCCAATTGACAACCAAAGACATTCTTCAAAGGACTCGGTTGGGCTACACGACCTTCCATCTACCACCAACCTACCGAAGCGCAGCTCAGAGTAAATATTTATTGCATTTTCCTTTTCCAAATGGGCAGTAATTTAGAATACATAAGATACTGTATTTACGATAGCACAGCTTCTTTCCTTTGTTCCTCAGTCTTCCCGCTCTTTCACTCAAACCCAGACCATTTTCTTTTGTGTAACAAGCTGTCATATCTGTTCCGTCCGCTAGGGACGTTTTCCTTTATGATGTCATTTGTAATCAACTTATGATTTAATTATTTGTATGTGTAATTCTGTGTGATTAGTTAGGTATTTAGTAAATAAATAATTAAACCCAATTTTGTATTGCTGATTCAAATTGTTAGCCAGGGTGCGCGCAGATAACCAAGAATTTACAACTTTCAGATGAGACTGAATTAAGATGACGATTAATATTGACTGCTATTGGTGTAAAATATTACTACGTCTTTAAGAGTTTATTCGGAAGATAACAGCTCTATAAATATTATTTTGTGGTGCCCGACTCTCTAGTTAATTACATTTACATGATTAGCTCAATCAGGTGATATTAATTACGGAGAAATTATTTTATAGAATAGCATGTCCTATCACTTAATCTGGCATAGCCAAAGACACGACAGTACGTACAGTCACTGTGGGGACGACGTCCTCAGTGCACTTATTGATAAAGCCAGTGACTGATGTGGTGTATTCCTCAATGTCATCGGAAGAATCCCGGATCATGTTCCAGTCTGTGATAGCAAAGCAGTCCTGTAGTTTAGCATCTGCTTCATCTGAAAAAAATTTTATAGACCGAGTCACTGGGGCTTCCTACTTTAATTTTGTTTGTAAGCAGGAATCCGGAGGATAGGGTTGTAGTCGGATTTACCAAATGGAGGGCGAGGGAGAGCTTTGTAGGTGTCTGTGTGTGTGGAGTACAGGTGATCTAGAATTTATTTTCCTCTGGTTGCACATTTAACATGTTGATAGAGATTTGGTAGAACTGATTTAAGTTTCCCTGCATTAAAGTCTCTGGCCACTAGGAGCGCAGCCTCTGGGTGAGTGGTTTCCTGTTCGCTTATTTCCTTACACAGCTGACTGAGTGCGGTCTTAGTGCCAGCATCTGTCTGTGGTGGTAAATAAACAGCCACGAAAAGTACAGCTGAGAACTCTCCAGGCAAGTAGTGTGGCCTGCAGTTTATCACAATATACTCAAGAATCGTTTTTCAACAGAATCGGCGGAACAAATACACACCTGATCACACACAAACACAGTTCACTTACATAGCAGCCACAAACAAACAGCATGATCATTTTGCTCGTTGTATAACTCCTTCTAGCATCTACACACTCCCCGTCCTCTCACCTTTTCCATTCGCTTGTGGATTTCAGCACACAACACATCAGATGTCTGCGACCAGGCGTAAAAACCTTTCCAAGCCAAACTTTCATATCATTACCGCTATCCACTACACACAGCCTACATCGTTGTCACCATATTAGCTAACATCATAGTCAACATAGCTACTAGAACTTACGTGTTAGTAAACCAGCTACAATCATGCAGTACACTGTAGTCAGCAAGCAGTTTAGCAGTTACACTGGCAAGCCCTGATGGAAGTAAATTAATAAAACCAAAAGCTTACCCTGACTTGGAATAGTTTCAGTGTTGGATAGCCAGATAGCTAACATAGCATCCTTCTCTGTTTGAGCCGGGTGTTTAAGTAGGCTAAACTAGCTTGCTGCATTCACTAGCTAAGTGAAAGTGAAATAAATGCAAAGAAATAAAGCTAGTTCTCACTCTCTGAGTCAACTACTCATCACATTTTATGTACTGCAGTGCTAACTAGCTGTAGCTTATGCTTTCAGTACTAGATTAATTCTCTGATCCTTTGATTAGGAGGACAACATGTCAGTTCATGCTGCAAGAGCTCTGGTGGGTTAGAGGACGTCCTCCGGAAGATGTCATAATTACTGTGTAAGTCTATGGAAGGGGTTGAGAACCTCCTAGGATTTGTATTGAAATCAATGTACCCAGAGGAGGACGGAAAATAGGTGTCCTCTGGCTACACCATGACGCAACCCTACAGAGTGCTGTTGAGGCTACTGGAGACCTTCATTGCAAAACAGTATGTTTTAATCAATTATTTGTTGACATGAATATATTTAGTATAGTTTTATCTAAAAAGGATAACTTTAATGTTCCACTATTTTTATTTTTATGAAATTGACTCCCCTTCCTCCTCTGAGGAGCCTCCACTAGTTCAAACACAGACAGGCACTCCTACTACTTTCTTGTTACGTGTGCATATTGTATTTATACACACGCACACACCAACCCACATACACACACCAACATACACACACACACACACACGCGTTTGTTTTTACCATACTTGTACGGACTAAACAATTGATTCCCATTCTAAATCATATTTCCCTTAACCCCTAACTTGACATCTTCACGGATCCAAAAAGTTTTCACCTGGACCCGATATACATAAATAAATGTTTTTAAATATAGAGACGCGTTCCGAACGGACCGGAGGACAACCAGACCCGTTCTGTATAGACCTGGTCAAATCCAGACCCGTTCCGATCAGAGTGAGGGAAGAAGCAGAAAAGTAATTTTTTAAGCTACTTTATTAACCGGAGCTGATAAAGCATGAGAGAGAGAGAGAGAGGTGCTGCTTTAGCAGCCGGGGGATGGGCCGTACTGTGAGTGAGTGACAGGAGCAGAGAGGAGGGAGAGATGAGAGACAGCAACCAACCAAGCCGACTCACACTATAGTAGACTAATAGCTGCCATAGCTAGGTTATATATCATCAAATTTAATTACGTAGTACTTGTCTTGACTGCATCAAACCAGGTGAAACTAGTTAAGCTGGCTAATGTTAGATAGCTAGGCTAATTGAGGCTGCAGTGCATGACCTTCCTCATCCTACAGTTACAAATATCAACAACTCCAGAATATTAAGTAGCAGCCTACCAATTGGCTCTTGGTCGTTGTAGCTTATTCTTCTCCTTTAACTTTTAATTCCGTCATTTTAATTCCATCTTCCATTGATTAGATATCTTCTAACCTTTTGCACACACGGAGGCTCTGGACTGTAGCTATTGCTGCTTTGATGACTTATGATTGGCCAACAACAAGCAATACGCGCCAAGCTCCACTCTCGTGAAATGCAAGAGAATTATAAAATGTCTCTCTACTGCAGCAGTTGTTCTGATCTTTATGGGCCCTTCCAGACAAGTCAGTTAAGATTATACTTACCTGAGACCCCTGACAATCATGTCAGATCCAAGAAGTGGTTTATCCACACATCTACAAGTTGAAGTCGGAAGTTTACATACACCTTAGCCAAATACATTTAAACTCACTTTTTCACAATTGCTGACATTTAATCCTAGTAAAAAGTCCCTGTTTTAGGTCAGTTAGGATCAACAGTTTATTTTAAGAATGTGAAATGTCAGAATAATAGTAGAGAGAATTATTTATTTCACCTTTTATTTCTTTCATCACATTCCCAGTGGGTCAGAAGTTGACATACACTCAATTAGTATTTGGTAGCATTACCTTTAAATTGTTTAACTTGGGTCAAAAGTTTCAGGTAGCCTTCCACAAGCTTCCCACAACAAATTGGGTGAATTTTGGCCCATTCCTCCTGAGTCAGGTTTGTAGGCCTCCTTGCTCGCACACGCTTTTTCAGTTCTGCCCACACATTTCTATAGGATTGAGGTCAGGGCTTTGTGATGGCCACTCCAATAACTTGACTTTGTTGTCCTTAAGCCATTTTGCCACAACTTTGGAACTATGCTTGGGGTCATTGTCCATTTGAAAGACCCATTTGCGACCAAGCTTTAACTTCCTAACTGATGTCTTAAGATGTTGCTTTAATATATCCACATCATTTTACTTCCTCAGGATGCCATCTATTTTGTGAAGTGCACCAGTCCCTCCTGCAGCAAAGCACCCCCACAACATGATGCTGCCACACCCATGCTTCATGGTTGGGATGGTGTTCTTCAGCATGCAAGCCTCCCCCTTTTTCCTCCAAACATAATGATGGTCATTATGGCCAAACAGTTCTATTTTTGTTTCATCAGACCAGAGGACATTTCTCCAAAAAGTATGACATTTGTCCCATGTGCAGTTGCAAACCGTAGTCTGGCATTTTTATGGCGGTTTTGGAGCAGTGTCTTCTTCCTTGCTGAGGGGCCTTTCAGGTTATGTCGAAAAGGGCTCGTTTTACTGTGGATATAGATACTTTTGTACTTGTTTCCTCCAGCATCTTCACAAGGTCCTTTGCTGTTGTTTTGTGATAGATTTGCACTTTTCACACCAAAGTACGTTCATCTCTAGGAGACAGAACGAGTCTCCTTCCTTAGCGTTATGACGGCTGCGTGGTCCCATGGTGTTTATACTTGTCACGTCCTGACCGTAGTTCCTTTTTTTTTTTTTTTGTCTCTGTTTTAGTTTGGTCAGGGCGTGAGTTGGGGTGGGCATTCTATGTTTTGTATTCTGTGTTTGGCCTGGCATGGTTCCCAATCAGAGGCAGCTGTCAATCGTTGTCTCTGATTGAGAACCATACTTAGGCAGCCTGTTTTCCCACTATGATTTGTGGGTAGTTATTTTCTGTTTAGTGTTTTTGTTGCACCTTACAGAACTGTTCATTTGTCGGTTTGTTGTTTTTGTTCAGTATTCATCTTTATTAAACTTATTATGAATACGTACCACGCTGCACTTTGGTCCTCTTCTCCTTCTCCCAATGAGAACCGTTACAATACTTGTGTACTATTGTTTGTACAGATGAACATGGTACCTTCAGGCGTTTGAAAATTGCTCCCAAGGATGAACCCGACTTTTGGAAGTTCACAATTATTTTCTGAGGTCTTGGCTGATTTCTATTGATTTTCCCATGATGTCAAGCAAAGAGGCACTGAGGTTGAAGGCATGCCTTGAAATACATCCACAGGTAAACCTCCAATTGACTCAAATGATGTCAATTAGCCTATCAGAAGCTTCTAAAGCCATGACATAATTTTCTGGAATTTTCCAAACTGTTTAAAGGAACAGTCAACTTAGTCTTTGTAAACTTCTGACCCACTGGAATTGTGATACAGTGAAATAATCTGTCTGGAAACAATTATTTGAAAAAATGACTTGTGTATTGAACAAAGTAGATGTCCTAACCGACTTGCCAAAACTATAGTTTATTAACAAGAATTTTGTGGAGTGGTTGAAAAATGAGTTTAACGTATTTTTTAAATTTCACCTCTATTTAACCAGGTAGGCTAGTTGAGAACAAGTTCTCATTCACAACTGCGACCTGGCCAAGATAAAGCAAAGCAGTTCGACACAAACAACACAGAGTTACACATGGAATAAACAAACATACAGTCAATAATACAGCAGAAAAAGTCTATATACATTGTGTGCAAATGAGGTAAGATAAGTGAGGTAAGGCAATAAATAGGCCATGGTGGCGAGGTAATTACGATATAGCAATTAAACACTGGAGTGATAGATGTGCAGAAGATGAATGTTCAAGTAGAGATGCTGGGGTGCAAAGGAGCAAGATAAATAAATACAGTATGAGGATGAGGTAGATTGGATGGGCTATTTACAGATGGGCTACGTACAGGTGCAGTGATCTGTGAGCTGCTCTGACAGCTGGTGCTTAAAGCTAGTGAGGGAGATAAGAGTCTCCAGCTTCAGTGATTTTTGCAGTTCGTTCCAGTCATTGGCAGCAGAGAGCCGGCAAAAGGAAAGGCCGGCAAAAGGAGGAATTGGCTTCGGGGGTGACCAGTGAAATATACCTGCTGTATGCGTGCCACGGATGGGTGCTGCTATGGTGACCAGTTAGCTGAGACAAGGCGGGGCTTTACCTAGCAAAGACTTGTAGATGACCTGGAGCCAGTGGGTTTGGAGACGAGTATGAAGCGAGATCCAGCCAACGAGAGCGTATAGGTCGCAGTGGTGGGTAGTATATGGGGCTTTGGTTACAAATGGATGGCACTGTGATAGACTGCATCCAATTTGTTGAGTAGAGTGTTGGAGGCTATTTTGTAAATGACATCGCCAAAGTCGAGGACCGGTAAGATGGTCAGTATTACGAGGGTATGTTTGGCAGCATGAGCGAAGGATGCTTTGTTGTGAAATAGGAAGCCGATTCTATATTTAATTTTGGATTGGAGATGCTTACTGTGAGTCTGGAAGGAGAGTTTACAGTCTAACCAGACACCTAGGTATTTGTAGTTGTCCACATATTCTAAGTCAGAACCGTCCAGAGTAGTGATGCTGGAAGGGACGGCAGGTGTGGGCAGCGATCGGTTGAAGAGCCAGCATTTAGTTTTGCTTGCATTTAAGAGCAGTTGGAGGCCACTGAAGGAGAGTTGTATGGCATTGAAGCTTGTCTGGAGGTTTGCTAACACAGTGTCCAAAGAAGGGCCAGAAGAATACAGGATGGCGTTGTCTGCGTAGAGGTGGATCAGAGAATCACCAGCAGCAAGAGCGACATCATTGATTTATACAGAGAATAGTCGTCCTGAGAATTGAACCCTGTGGCACCCCCATAGAGACTGCCAGAGGTCCGGACAACAGGCCCTCCGATTTGACATACTGAACTCTATCAGAGAAGTAGTTAGTGAACCAGGCGAGGCAATCATTTGAGAAACCAAGGTTGTTGAGTCTGCCGATAAGAATTTGATAATTGACAGAGTCGAAATACGGCTGCACAGTATTGTCTCTTATCGATGGCGGTTATGATATAGTTTAGGACCTTGAGCGTGGCTGAGGTGCACCCATGACCAGCTCTGAAACCAGATTACATAGCGGAGAAGGTACGGTGGGATTCGAAATGGTCGGTGATCTGTTTGTTAACTTAGTTTTCGAAGACCTTAGAAAGGCAGGGTAGGACAGATATAGGTCTGCAGCAGTTTGGGTCTAGAATGTCACCACCTTTGAAGAGGGGAATGACCGCAGCAGCTTTCCAATCTTTGGGAATCTCAGCCGATGCGGAAGAGAGGTTGAACAGGCTAGTAATAGGGGTTGCAACAATTTCGGCAGATAACTTCAGAAAGAGAGGGTCCAAAATGTCTAGCCCGGCTGATTTGTAACGGTCCAGATTTTGCCGCTCTTTCAGAACATCAGCTATCTGGATTTGGATGAAGGAGAAATGGGGAGGTTTGGGCGAGTTGCTGTGGGGCGTGCAGGGATGTTGACCGGGGTAGGGGTAGCCAGGTGGAAGGTATGGCCAGCCGTAGATAAATGCTTATTGAAATTGTCAATTATAGTGGATTTATCGGTGGTGACAGTGTTTCCTTGCCTCAGTGCTGTGGGCAGCTGGGAGGAGGTGCTCTTATTCTCCATGGACTTTACAGTGTCCCAGAACGTTTTTGAGTTTGTGCTACAGGATGCAAATTCTGTTTGAAAAAGCTAGCCTTAGCTTTCCTAACTGCCTGTGTATTTTGGTTCCTAACTTCCCTAAAAAGTTGCATACCACAGGGGCTATTAAATGCTAATGCAGTACGCCACAGGATGTTTTTGTGCTGGTCAAGGGCAGTCAGGTCTGGAGTGAACCAAGGGCTATATCTGTTCCAGGTTCTACATGTTTTAAATGGAGCATGCTTATTTAAGATGGTGAGGAAAGCACTTTTAAAGAATAACCATGCATCCTCTACTGACGGGATGAGGTCAAAATCCTTCCAGGATACCTGGGCCAGGTCTATTAGAAAGGCCTGCTCGCTGAAGTGTTTTAGGGAGTGTTTGACAGTGATGAGGGGTGGTCGTTTGACCGCAGGCCCATTACGGATGCAGGCAATGTGGCAGTGATCGTTGTGATCATGGTTGAAGACAGCAGAGGTGTATTTGGAGAGCAAGTTGGTTAGGATGATATCTATGAGGGTGCCCGTGTTTACGGATTTGGGGTTGTACCTGGTAGGTTCATTGATCATTTGTGTGAGATTGAGGGCATCAAGCTTAGGTTGTAGGATGACTGTGGTGTTAAGCATGTCCCAGTTTAGGTCACCTAGCAGCACAAGCTCTGAAGATAGATGGGGGGCAATCAATTCACATATGGTGTCCAAGGCACAGGTGGGGGCAGAGGGTGGTCTATAGCAAGCAGCAACGGTGAGAGACTTGTTTCTGGAAAGGTGGATTTTTAAAAGTAGCAGCTCAAATTGTTTTGGTACATACCTGGATAGTAAGACAGAACTCTGCAGGCTATCTCTGCATTAGATTGCAACTCCGCCCCCTTTGGGAAATGTCAGAATCTTTGGTGGTATTCCTAAACCAGGCTTCAGACATGGCTAGGACATCCAGGTTGGCAGAGTGTGCTAAAGCAGTGAATAAAACAAACTTAGGGATCAGGCTTCTAATGTTAACATGCATGAAACCAAGGCTTTTACGGTTACAGAAGTCAACAAATGAGAGCGCCTGGGGAATGGGAGTGGAGCTAGGCACTGCAGGGCCTGGATTAACCTCTACATCACCAGAGGAACAGAGGAGGAGTAGGATAAGGGTACGGCTAAAGGCTATAAGAACTGGTCGTCTAGTACGTTCGGAACAGAGAGTAAAAGGAGTAGGTTTCTGGGCGCGATAAAATAGATTCAAGGAATAATGTACAGACAAAGGTATGGTAGGATGTGAATACAGTGGAGGTAAACCTAGGCACTGAGTGATGATGAGAGAGATATTGTCTCTAGAACATCAATTAAATCAGGTGATGTCACCGCATGTGTGGGACGTGGAACTAAAGGGTTAGCTAAGGCATATTGAGCAGGGCTAGAGGCTCTACAGTGAAATAAGACAATAATCACGAACCAGAACAGCAAAGAACAAGGCATATTGACATTAGGGAGAGGCATGCGTAGCCGAGTGATCATAGGAGCCCAGTGACTAGTTAGGCTGGCTGGAGACATGGTGATTCAGACAGCTAGCGGGCCGGGGCAAGCAAGCTAGCAGAAGGGCCTTAGAGGAATGTTGTGACAGAAGAAGTCTGTTATAGCCTCATCGTACAGAGCCTCCTTGTGCTGTTACGTCAGTTGTCCAGTCATGATGGATTAGTGGGGTTCTGTGTAGTAAAGGGGTCCAGTCCAATTGGCAAAATAGGTATAGTGGCCCAAGAAATTGGCTGATGGATCTCTTCAGCTAACAGTCCAATATGCTCTAGACAGCTAGCGGGCCGTGGCTAGCAGGCTAGCAGATGGGCCAACCTAACTGTATGTAAAATTCCAACTTCAACTGTAAATAACGTACATTTTTATTTTTTTATACATTTTCAAAAATTATAACCTTTTTTCGCTTTGCCATTAGAAAGTATTGTGTGTAGATTGATGAGGAAAATGTTTTATTCAATCAATTTTAGAATAAGGCTGTAACGTAACAAAATCTGGAAACAGGGAAGGGGCGGAATGCACTGTACATAGTAGATGTTATGTATTTGTTCCAAATATTTGCACTTGACCATTGGGTTTTGTCACTATGTGACATGCACACTGCGTGTTTGTGCATGCATGATGTGTGTATGCATGCACGTTTGTGTGTGTGTGTGTTTTGGATGTGGTGTGTATTTTGTCTTATGCATAACTTACATTGTCCTCCCTCGACACTACCATACACTCCAGCCTTCCACAGAGCCAGGCATTGAAAAAGCTGTTTTGCACTGCAGCCTGCCTGAATCCCAATTAGTCACACAATTGGTTTTAGCCAAGCAGCGTGATCAGAGCGTGACGGTGCCAGCTTGTGCGTGCGTGTGTGTGCGCATAGTACGTATGTACAGTACATAGCCCAAAGGAAAGTACTGCAGCACTCCACTCACAGGCAGCACCAAGGATGTGCTGGCTGGCTTCATAGGGACACTGACTCACACAGAGAAACAGGAGATATACAGTGGAGGTACTGTACATATTTATATTCTTATATACGCCTACACATACTTAAAATTAGGTTTAAGTGCCTTGCTCAAGGGCACATAGACAGATTTTTCACCGGCTCTGGTATTTCGAACCAGCGACCTTTCATTTACTGGCCCAACGCTCCTACCGCTAGGCTACCTGCTACCTTTATACCTGTATGTGTGATATATTACATAGTCCTACACATAGAGGAGAGATGGAGCACTGAACAAAGATAGCATCATATAACCAATATGTCAATAGTAACATGTATGCAAACCCACAACCTCACAAACTGTATGCAGGCTCACACAAAACGCCACCAGGCATGTATGCTTATTGAACCCAGAGAGAGAGAGACACACACACACACACATACAAATATGAGTAGCTGCCAACACAAATCCATGTGTGTGAGCGGGAGGCGGTAGTGAGATGGAAATGAGCCTGATCCAAGTTTGGATCCTTGTCTTGTTTCCTGGAGATTCTCCACATTCATATCAAAACACAATGACCACCTCAACACACACACACACGCACTCACGCACAAGCTGGCACTGTCACCCTGTTTCTAGTTCTTAGCCAACTTTGCAGTATTTCATTTTTTGTGTTATTTCTTAAATTATTCGCTCAGAACATTTATTGTATTATTACCTACAGCTGGTAAAAACTTTTGGAAGTTAGATCAGCGGTCACTCACCAGAAATTCAAGCAGAAATTCGACTTCCCTGACCTGGATCCTTTGTTTGAACTTCCAGAGGAAGCTCTATTCATCCCGGGTGCTGCACCACAAAGCCAATGCCAGAGAAGAAGTAGAAGGCGGCGTGCATACATTTCTTCCAATCTCAAATACCTCACTATCAAATGCCGATTGCATTACCACACGAGAGAATTTACTTTGGTCATCGTCACTGCCGTTTATATTCCCCCCCAAGCAGACACGCGGTGGCTCTCAAGGAACTACACTGGACTAAGTGCAAACTGGAAACGGCATATCCTGAGGCCGCATTTATTGTAGACTTTAATAAAATAAATCTGAGGAAAATACTACCAAAAGTCTATCAACACATCTCCTGTGCTACACACGGACCCTGAATCAATGCTACTCTCCTTTCCAGGGCGGCTACAAGGCCCTACCCTACCCTACCTACTCCCTTCAGAAAATCAGATCATGCCTCCATTCTGCTTTTCCCCATCGATAGGCAAAAACTTAAACAGGGAGCTCTTGTGGTAAGGACTGTTTAACATTGGTCTGACCGCCTCCCGGGTGGCGCTGTGGTTAAGGGCGCTGTACTGCAGCGCCAGCTGTGCCATCAGAGTCCCTGGGTTCGCGCCCAGGCTCTGTCGTAACCGGCCGTGACCGGGAGGTCCGTGGGGCGACGCACAATTGGCCTAGCGTCGTCCGGGTTTTGGTCGGTAGGGATGTCCTTGTCTCATCGCGCACCAGCAACTCCTGTGTCGGGCCGGTTGGGTTGTGTATCGGAGGACACATGACTTTCAACCTTCGTCTCTCCCGAGCCCGTACGGGAGTTGTAGCGATGAGACAAGATAGTAGCTACTACAACAATTGGATACCACAAAATTGGGGAGAAAAAGGGGTAAAAAATAAAATAAAAGAACATTGGTCTGACCAATCAGAATCTATCCTTCAAGATTGTTATGATCATGCAGACTGGGAAATGTTCCAGGTCGCCTCTGAGAATAGTATACCTGACTCGTAAACCCTGACTCGGTAACAGGGTTCATCAGAAAGTGCATAGAGGATGTTGTTTAATCACTGTGATGATTAGAGGCAAAACGACAGTACAGGAACAAAGTAGAGTAGCAATTCAACAGCTCAGACATGAGACATACACGGCATTCAGAAAGTATTCAGACCCCTTCACTATTCACTAAATAAAAAAACATTGGTCTGACCAATCAGAATCTATCCTTCAAGATTGTTATGATCATGCAGACTGGGAAATGTTCCAGGTCGCCTCTGAGAATAGTATACCTGACTCGTAAACCCTGACTCGGTAACGGGGTTCATCAGAAAGTGCATAGAGGATGTTGTTTAATCACTGTGATGATTAGAGGCAAAACGACAGTACAGGAACAAAGTAGAGTAGCAATTCAACAGCTCAGACATGAGACATACACGGCATTCAGAAAGTATTCAGACCCCTTCACTATCCACATTTTGTTATGTTACAGCCTCCTTCTAAAATAGTTGAATTTCTTCCCCCTGATCAATCTACACAAAATACCTCATAATGACAAAGCCAAAATAGTTTTTTAGGCATTTTTTTCAAATGTATTAAAAATCAAGTGAAATATCACATGTACACTACCGGTCAAAAAGTTCCAGCCCGTAGAAACTTGTCAAACTAAGTATAGAATCAATAATGTTCCTACCGGAGAATTCCTATATCTGTAGAAAAGCAATGGAACGAGAGCTAACTCTCTCGTGACCGCGCCTAAGAGCATTCCTCTCTCATTCGGTCCCACTTCACAGTAGAAGTCTGAAACAACGTTCTAAAGACTGTTGACATCTAGTGGAAGCCTTAGGAAGTGCAACATAACCAATATCCCACTGTATCTACAATAGGGGCTGAGTTTAAAAAAACTACAAGCCTCAGATTTCGAACTTCCTGGTTGGATTTCTCTCAGGTTTTCGCATGCCATATGAGTTCTGTTATACTCAGAGACATCATTCAAACAGTTTTAGAAACTTCAGAGTGTTTTCTATCCAATACTACTAATAATATGCGTATATTAGCATCTGGGACAGAGTAGCAGGCAGTTTACTCTGGACATCTTATTCATCCAAGCTACTCAATACTGCCCCCCTGTCACTAAGAAGTTAAAGCACTCTTATTGGTTGGTTCAATTCCGGCGACAATAAGGCGTGTTGTTATTGCCACCCCATGCAGATACAGTTGAAGTCGGAAGTTTACAGTACATACACCTTAGCCAAATACGTTTAAACTCAGTTTTTCACAATTCCTAAAATGTAATCCTAGTAAAAATTCCTGCTTTAGGTCAGTTAGGATCACCACTTTATTTTAAGAATGTGAAATGTCAGAATAATAGTAGAGCGTGATTTATTTCAGATTTGATTTCTTTCATTACATTCCCAGTGGGTCAGACGTTTGCATACACTCAATTAGTATTTGGTAGCATTGACTTTACCTTTTTTAACTTGGGTCAAACGTTTCAGGTAGCCTTCCACAAGCAGTTAGTCAGGTTTCTAGGCCTCCTTAATCACACACGCTTTTTCAGCTCTGCCCACACATTTTCTATAGGATTGAAGAGCCTGGGCTCGAACCCAGGCTTTTTGACAGATCCAATACTTAATATTTAAAAAAAAAAAAACTTTTTTCTCCCCAATTTCGTGGTAGTAGTTACAACAAGCTGCAACTCCCATACAGACTTGGGAGAGGCGAAGGTCGAGAGCCATGCGTCCTCCGAAACACAACCCAACCAAGCCGCACTGCTTCTTGATACAATGCACATCCAACCCGGAAGCCAGCCACACCAATGTGTCGGAGGAAACACCGTACACCTGGCGACCTGGTCAGCATGCACTGCGCCCGGCCCGCCACAGGAGTCGCTAATGCGCGATGAGACAAGGACAAGGATATGGCCAAAACCTCCCTAACCCAGACGACGCTGGGCCAATTGTGCGCCGCCCCATGGGCCTCTCGGTCGCGGCCGGCTGCGACAGAGCCTGGGCTCGAACCCAGAATCTCTAGTGGCACAGCTAGCACTGCGATGCAGTGCCTTAGACCGCTGTGCCATCCGGGAGGCCTACCTTGACTTTGTTGTCCTTAGGCCATTTTGCCACAACTTTGGAAGTATGCTTGGAGTCATTGTCCATTTGGAAGACCCATTTGCGACCAAGCTTTAACTTCCTGACTGATGTTGCCTCAATATATCCACATAATTTTACTATCTCATGATGCCATCTATTTTGTGAAGTGCACCAGTCCCTCCTGCAGCAAAGCACCCCACAACATGATGCTGCCACCCTCATGCTTCACGGTTGGGATGGTGTTCTTCGGCTTGCAAGCCTCCCCTTTTTCCTCCAAACACAACGATGGTCATTATGGTCAAACAGTTCTACTTTTGTTTCATCAGACCAGAGGACTGATGAAAAAAGTATGATATTTGCCCCATGTGCAGTTGCAAACCGTAGTCTGGCTTTTTTTATGGCGGTTTTGGAGGAGTGGCTTCTTCCTTGCTGAGCAGCCTTTCAGGTTATGTTGATATAGGACTCGCTTTACTGTGGATATAGATACTTTTCTACTTGTTTCCTCCAGCATCTTCACAAGTGCCTTTGCTGTTGTTCTGGGATTGATTTGCACTTTTCGCACCAAAGTACGTTCATCTCCAGGAGACAACGCGTCTCCTTCCTGAGCGGAATGACGGCTGCGTGGTCCCATGGTGTTTATACTTGCGTACTATTGTTTGTACAGATAAACGCGGTACCTTCAGGCGTTTGGAACTGAACTTGTGGAGGTCTACAATTATTTTTCTGAAGTCTAGGCTGATTTCTTTTGATTTTCCCATGATGTTAAGCAAACAGGCACTGAGTTTGAAGGTAGGTCTTGAAATGCATCCACAGGTACACCTCCAATTGACTGAAGCCATCATTTTCTGGAATTTTCCAAGCTGTTTAAAGGCACAGTCAACTTAGTGTATGTAAACTTCTGACCCACTGGAATTGTGATACAGTGAATTATAAGTGAAATAATCTGTCTGTAAACAATTGTTGGAAAAATGACTTGTGTCATGCACAAAGTATATGTCCTAACCAACTTTCTAAAACTATAGTTTGTTAACAAGACATTTGTGGTGGTTGAAAAACGAGTTTTATTGACTCCAACCGAAGTGTATGTAAACTTCCGACTTCAACTGTAGGGGGAGATCGCGAACGTCAGGTCTCCCCAGTATAAAAATGTGATGCATGAGGGTAGGTCACGTGCTGAATACTGCATTGTATTTTCATATTTTACAATGTGTACAAGTTTGCTGTACATTCCTGATTTATACATGTGTGGGCATATGGTACCTGTTAGGGATTGAGGGGCTTTCTGGGATGTGCTTTGGTATATGATTGCTGTATATAAGAGTGTTAGCTAGCATGCACCGATGTAATGGTCACATAAGCTCACTGCTAACACAGTTGTTTTCATGCTACAGATTTTACCATCAACATTATTAAGCCCTACACAACTAACGTGCTGTTTCCTATTTAATCACAGATAATAAATGACGCTCAACTGAGACCACTGACTGGGGCGATTTCTTTGAACTAAACACAACGCAAGGAGAGTACGATTAACATCTGTTACACTAGCAGGGCAGAAATTTGACGAACTGACTTGTTGGAAAGGTCGCATCCTATGATGGTGCCACGTTGAAAGTCACTGAGCAGCTCTTCAGTAAGGCCATTTTAATGCCAGTGGTTGTCTAAGGAGATTGCATGGCTGTGTGCTCGATTTTATACATCTGTCAGCAACGGGTGTGGCTGAAATAACCGAATCCACTAATTTTAAGGGGTTTTGTAATTAATTTGCATTTTATTGCATGACATAAGTATTTGATACATCAGAAAAGCAGAACTTAATATTTGGTACAGAAACCTTTGTTTGCAATTACAGAGATCATACGTTTCCTGTAGTTCTTGACCAGGTTTGCACATACTGCGGCAGGGATTTTGGCCCACTCCTCCATACAGACCTTCTCCAGATCCTTCAGGTTTCGGGGCTGTCGCTGGGCAATACAGACTTTCAGCTCCCTCCAAAGATTTTCTATTGTGTTCAGGTCTGGAGACTGGTTAGGCCACTCCAGGACCTTGAGATGCTTCTTATGGAGCCACTCCTTAGTTGCCCTGGCTGTGTGTTTCGGGTCGTTGTCATACTGGAAGACCCAGCCACAACCCATCTTCAATGCTCTTACTGAGGGAAGGAGGTTGTTGGCCAAGATCTCGCGATACACAGGCCCCATCCATTCTCCCCTCAATACGTTGCAGTCGTCCTGTCCCCTTTGCAGAAAAGCAAACCTCCATGCTTCACGGTTGGGATGGTGTTCTTGGGGTTGTGCTCATCCTTCTTCTTTCTCCAAACACAGCGAGTGGAGTTTAGACCAAAAAGCTCTATTTTTGTCTCATCAGACCACATGACCTTCTTCCATTCCTCCTCTGGATCATCCAGATGGTCATTGGCAAACTTCAGATGGGCCTGGACATGCGCTGGCTTGAGCAGGGGGACCTTGCGTGCGCTGCAGGATTTTAATCCATGACGGCGTAATGGTTTTCTTTGAGACTGTGGTCCCAGCTCTCTTCAGGTCATTGACCAGGTCCTGCCGTGTAGTTCTGGGCTGATCCCTCACCTTCCTCATGATCATTGATGCCCCACGAGGTGAGATCTTGCATGGAGCCCCAGACCGAGGGTGACTGACCGTCATCTTGAACTTCTTCCATTTTATAATAATTGAGCCAACAGTTGTTACCTTCTCACCAAGCTGCTTGCCTATTGTCCTGTAGCCCATCCCAGCCTTGTGCAGGTCTAAAATTTAACCCTGATGTCCTTACACAGCTCTCTGGTCTTGGCCATTGTGGAGAGGTTGGAGTCTGTTTGATTGAGTGGGGACAGGTGTATTTTATACAGGTAATGAGTTCAAACAGGTGCAGTTAATACAGGTAATGAGTGGAGAACAGGAGTGAAAAACTAACAGGTCTGTGAGAGCCAGAAATCTTACTGGTTGGTAGGTGATCAAATACTTATGTCATGCAATAAAATGCAAATTAATTACTTAAAAATCACACAATGTGATTTCCTGGATTTTTGTTTTAGATTCTGTCTCTCACAGTTGAAGTGTACCTATGATAAAAATTACAGACCTCTACATGCTTTGTAAGTAGGAAACACTGGCAATTTGCAGGTTATCAAATACTTGTTCTCCCTACTGTACATACTGACCCTAACCATTTATATGTATACGCTGTATTCTAGTCATTTAAAACTGGTCACTTTAATAATGTGTACATATAAAATACACCATTATATGTATATATTTATATACATTCTATGTACATATATTTATATTCTGGTCTCTGATATTGCTCGTGCTGATATTTCATAATTTTTTCTGGATTATGTGTGTATTGTGTTTTTTATTTAAATTGTTATTACAGCACTGTTGGAGCTAGAAACGCAAGCATTTCGCTGCACCTGCGATTTGACAAACACACACACACATTTGTACATACAGGCTCAACTGTGCACCCCCATCTCCAAATCAAACAGGATATAAGTGGGATAAACCAAAATGGCAGTGTGACTGAGTAAGTCTCACACATGGCCCTGAGCGCACAGACAGGAAAGGGAATGTCCACACGAACACACCCAAATAGCCAAATGTTTTCACTACTAGGTCAGGAGAGGGCTAGGCCACAGTACTGGTAAAACACACGGACGCTATTCACATCATTTTCATTGGAACCGTTCTGTTTACCCAATGTCAACATCAAATCAAATGTTATTTGTCACATGCGCCGAATACAACAGGTAGACCTTACCGTGAAATGCTTACTGACAAGCCCTTAACCAACATCCAGCTTGTCCAGAGTTTCACATTTGAAGGGAATGTTTTTTTTTTCAACTGCCATTGTATTTTACTGAATGTATTTGTCCTATGAGGTTGAAACCTGCAAAAGTTGAATGTGTGCTACTGTGAACTAGGGAGTAACTGCTGTGTTCATAGCAGAGAGAACCTGTCTGGAGCATGGGAGGTAGAGTTGTAAACAGAACTATCATTATAGTGAAAGAGGTACAGAGGTATAGAGGTATTCTTTTTGAACTTCTGTGAGTGTAATGTTTACTGTTAATTTCTATTGTTTATTATCTACTTCACTTGCTTTGGCAATGTTAACATATGTTTCCCATGCCAATAAAGCCCTTGAATTTAATGTGTGTGTGTGTGTGTGTGTGTGTGTGTGTGTGTGTGTGTGTGTGTGTGTGTGTGTGTGTGTGTGTGTGTGTGTGTGTGTGTGTGTGTGTGTGTGTGTGTGTGTGTGTGTGTGTGTGTGTGTGTGTGTGTGTGTGTGTGTGTGTGTGTGTGTGAGTGAGAGAGAGATGGGGAGACAGGCACACAGAAAGTGAGCGATAAAGAGACATGGGGTGATAGAGATGGAGAGAGCGAGGTAGAAAGAGAAAAGTAAAGGGGATACCTAGTCAGTTGTACAACTGAATGCATTCAACCAAAATGTGGCTTCCGCATTTACCCCAACCCCTCTGAATCAGGGAGAGAGAGAGAGGTGAGTCACTGCTCTGAGGGTGATATAGGCAATGAGGTACAGGGCCAAAGGTGGTAAACACTTACTCATGGAATAGGCTTCATCTATCAGAGCAATCGATGCTTACTTAGTGTGTTTATGTTGCTGTGTTTGTGTGTGAGTGCATGCATGTGTGTGCAGCAGATAACACAGTCATAGACAGAGACAGAGTGACAACACTGTTTCAAACGGGGAGGCTTTCAAAGCAGACAGCTGGAGTGAGTTCAAAGCTCTGGGTTCTGAGACCTCTGCATTGCTTTACAGTAACATGTTATAGAAATACAGACTCCAGAGTGCTGCATCAACAAACGTTAGTCTCTGCAACTAATCTGTAGGTTGCAGATGCAAAAAACTATAGTAGAGAGACTCCTCACTGTCTTAAATCTTGACAGAATAAGAAATACACACACACATCATATTCTGTCCATGGCATGGAATGGTCTCATCTGAAGATACTGTAAACAGAATAATTCCAGCTTTGAAGTGAACATAAGGGTCATTTTTTCAGTCTCCTTCAAAACATTTCTCATCTTTTATTCGGACTGCGGACACGACCCGCTCAGCTTGAATACAGCAGTAGGAATAGAAGAATTGAAATTAACGGCAGAATTTACTGAGCATGTATGTAGCGTGACTGACAGCGGAAGTCGGCGAAGGCATGTATGTGTGTTTGTGCAGAATAATTGGAACTTTAATGCCCACAATCCTCACAGGTTCCCGAGTGTCGCAGCGTGTCTGTGGCTCTGCATCTCAGTGCTAGAGGCGTCACTACAGAACCTGGTTTGATCCCAGGCTGTAGCATAACCAGGCCGTGATCGGGAGTCCCATAGGGCGGCGCACAATTGTTACAGCGTCGTCCGGGTTAGGGGAGGGTTTGGCCGGGGTAGGCCGTGATTGTAAAATGCGATTATTTTCTTAACTGACTTGCCTACTTAAATAAAGGTTAAATAAAAAATAAATTTAAACTCCCTCTCCACTGCCCACAGCCAGTCATTTGGCATCCAAGCCATGATTGGTCAGACTTTTCGAACGATGTCAAGACCCAACGTGGGACAAAGTGGTGCCTATTGGCTAAAGCAGGCAGCACGCTTGACCAATCAGAGTGCGATTACACAGTTCGACAGTGGCAAGCTTTTAAGGTGGTCCTGAAGTATTACGGTATGTACTCGTTTCCTCAAATTGAATCATCCCAGAGGGTGTCATGCCTCGACGATAATGTTGGTCTGTCTCGTCACAGTTATCTTTACACCTAGGGCTGCTCTTTTAATCTTATATCTGTTTAGGCTGGTTATTTTTTCGTCTTTGATTGAGTGAACTTATTTCATGGCGCTTACTGTAGATAACAAACTACATGTGGGAATTTTGAAAGAAAAGCAGGGATAACTCACTTGTCTAGGCTTATACTCTCAACTGTCATCAACGAATGCAAATATGATTGCAATCTGATACAGTATCGCCCACGGCGTGCACGTCTATAGAAATATAATAATGTTGCTGCGCTGTTGACTAAAGGTAGGTTATGATGTCATTATGCACACTGTGGTCACAGGTATGTTCGAGCCCTCCTGAGCCCTCCTGAGAGGTGAGATTGATGCAGCATTTAGTCATTAGGAAGATGCTATGAAATTACTATAACAATTGCTTTTATAGGCCAATCCTGCATGCAGGTAGTCTGATTAATTAGGCTGTAATACACAATAATTGGTATGTACAACCTGAAACTAATGCCCGCAAAATCGTGTAAATGTTCCTTACAAGCCAGAATGTTTAATACAATTACAGTTCAAGTTACTCACCGATTCTGTGTGGTTTGTCTTTCAGCTGTTCTAAATATCCACAGATGGGTAGTCAAATTGTTTACCCAACCTTTTAGAGAGCTGGTAGAAATATGGCTTGGCACTGAGGTAAAATGATTTTGTGTTGGATAGATTGAAATCTGAGAAAAAGTGTTGATTGTTCTCCACCCCCCCATTCAGAATATACCATTTTCATTGGCATTGCATGCTGGGTTCAATAGTTATTTACGAGAGATTATCCAGTATAAAACTAATCTTACCTCGGTGCCTAACTGAACCATATACCTCTACTAGCTCTCTAAAAGTTGGTTAAACAATACTTACTGTGGATATTCAGTCTCATTTCGAGCAGCTGAAGGACAAACCGCACAGACAACCGGTAGAGTAAGTTTAAATGTAATTCTATTCAACATTCTGGCCTGTCAGGAATATTTAGACAATTTTGCAGGTATTTGTTTCAGGCTGTATATGCCAATGAATTGTGTATTACAGCCTGACTACTCAGACTAGTATTCAGGTGGACTACTCAGACTAGTATTCAGGTAGACTACTCAGACTAGTATTCAGGTGGACTACTCAGACTAGTATTCAGGTGGACTACTCAGACTAGTATTCAGGTGGACTACTCAGACTAGTATTCAGGTGGACTACTCAGACTAGTATTCAGGTGGACTACTCAGACTAGTATTCAGGTGGACTACTCAGACTAGTATTCAGGTAGACTACTCAGACTAGTATTCAGGTGGACTACTCAGACTAGTATTCAGGTGGACTACTCAGACTAGTATTCAGGTGGACTACTCAGACTAGTATTCAGGTGGACTACTCAGACTAGTATTCAGGTGGACTACTCAGACTAGTATTCAGGTAGACTACTCAGACTAGTATTCAGGTGGACTACTCAGACTAGTATTCAGGTGGACTACTCAGACTAGTATTCAGGTGGACTACTCAGACTAGTATTCAGGTGGACTACTCAGACTAGTATTCAGGTGGACTACTCAGACTAGTATTCAGGTGGACTACTCAGACTAGTATTCAGGTGGACTACTCAGACTAGTATTCAGGTAGACTACTCAGACTAGTATTCAGGTGGACTACTCAGACTAGTATTCAGGTGGACTACTCAGACTAGTATTCAGGTGGACTACTCAGACTAGTATTCAGGTGGACTACTCATACAGTAAGGATTTCAATGTATTTGTTTTGTGTCTATAGATCACCATCTGACATCAATCAAGTTCATACAGTATGGTAAGATATGAATAAGAATATAATATGCAAATATGTCTTGCTTAAGTAGATTATACAGTGCAAGAGCGGGTAGGGGGGTCAATGGAGGAGGGGCTATTGATTGTTATTCTCAAACTGGACAGTTTTATCTCAATCTCTTCATTCAAAGACTCAATCATGGACACTTACTGACAGTTGTGGCTGCTTTGCGTGATGTTGTTTCTACCTTCTTGCCCTCTGTGCTGTTGTCTGTGCCCAACAATGTTTGTACCCTGTTTTGTGCTGCTACCATGTTGTTGTCATGTTGTGTTGCTACCATGCTGTGTTGTCATCTTGGGTCTCTCATTATGTAGTGTTGTGTTGTCTCTCTTGTCATGGTGTGTGTTTTGTCCTATATTTTTATCAAATCTATTTTTAATCCCAGCCCCCATCCCTGCAGGAGGCCTTTTCCCTTTTGGTAGGCTGTCATTGTAAATAATAATTTGTTATTAACTGACTTGCCTAGTTAAATAAAGGTTCAACAAAAAATAAATTAAATTGAAGTCGGATAAGGGCCATATCGACTTGACTATGGAGAATCACAAACACTGGTCAAAAACACTGGTACCACCTACAATAGCTGACCACCATACTGAGTGACCACTATACTTAGGTGTTCTCAGGTACATCTCAAGGTGCCTGTGTAGACATGAACACAGTCATCCATATTTAGCCAGCACCCAGCCCTGTTTATCCAACACCACCCAGCCAGCCATGTGTAGACTAGACAGCCCATCAGCCTATCAGCCCTGAACCCTGTGTTCCCGATCAGCTCTCCCAGGGAAACAGACTCAGAGTCATGTGAATAATTACCTGCCTAATCCCTGCAATTAGATAACTATGATTAGTGCAATCCCCTACCTGCCTGAGCGGAGGGTGAGGGAATACTTACCTCAGGGAGAGGAGGGAGGGAGGGAGAGAAATATCTAGAGGGGGGGGGCAAATGAGTTGTGGATGATGAAATGTGTGAGATGAAGAGATGGATGGATAAAGAATGAGAGAGGGGAGTGAGGGTTAGTTAGGGATATGAATAACTCCAGTTACTGACTGTAAGAGAGAAAGACTGATGTGCAGCACAGTTAGGTCCAGGTGTGTGTAATAACCTGTTATTGTGCGCTTTAGTGGACCAAATGCCTTAGTTACTGTAAACTTTTGTTCTGCTTTACTTGTTACTAGGTTACCTCTTTTTCAAGATGCTGTAAGAGTGCGTGTCCATCTGTTCTTTCCTGGTAAGAGTCTTGGAAGCGATGATAAGGGATTAATTCCTGGTTGATCAAGTTCAACAGTGAAGCCTCCCTCTGTAAACTCATCAAGCCTATAGGCAAACAGTGGGAGTACAGACTTCTGACTTTAAATAACAATCTGGGCAGAAATTACCGCTACATTATTAGTATGTCGAGAGACATTTTTCGACATTGCATGTTTAACATAGCCTATGTTTTGTGGACCCAGTTCTGTGCTGAGGATACATTTATGTACTGAAAGGACTATTTTCTTCTTGACGTTCAAATAAATACAGGGGTTTCTGTGACATCCCCCTCTCTCTCTCTCTCTCTCTGTGTCGTCAGTGTGTGTGTCGTCAGTGTTTGTGCGTGTATGAACTAGAATACTGACATACTTTTCATCTCTTCAGAATGACTAATTATGCGTTTGTGTGTTTTTGTATTTGTGTGAGTGGTTCGTTTACGAGTGTGTGTGCACTCGTATCTATAACGATAGTGTGTAAGGATGTGTCTTTCTGTTTGCGCCTGTCTCTTTGTGCATGGCTGATTGCTTTGTCCATCTGACTACAATTGAAAGGGGATCTCTATCTATCTCCGTGTCGGTGTGTCTCTATCTCAGCCGCTCCACCTTAAGGGGAGCTTTAGCAGGCTGTCTTGTTTATGTTGAAGCCAACAGGCACAATATATTACAGTCCAGGGCTCCCTGCTGAAAATCCTACTGGATCTCCTAGTGACCTGCTGTTCTTTCCTGCTTTCCTGTTGAATTATTTTATTTTTTTTAGATTAAAAGCAAAGCTCGCTCTCTATCATAGTTTTTCTCCCTCTTTTTTAAATGTTGTATTCCAACAGACAACTCAACCCTTCAGTTTAAGGTTCTGTTCTCCTATGAGAAGAAGAGGGACTGGAGGTACTGTAGATTGTAGGTGAATTTGAATGGAGGAGTGTAGTGTTTGTATCTTGTTGGAGGGGTTGGTGAAGGGACAGGAAAGGGGGTGTACTTGGGTGTAACGCTCAAGCTTCACTGCCATGTCAGTGCCTGTGGACTCCAACTGATTACAGAGCGAGAGAGGCGGAGAGAGGAAAAGAGAAAGGAGAGTGAGACTTTGGTTACACCGAGGAAACGGGAAGAAGGAAAAGGAGCCAAAGTGTTAGTGTGGGGATTTGTTTTACCGTGAGAGCTGTTTAACGGATGCACTGACAGAGCTCTCCCAGCTGTGTCGACAGGCTCCGTGTCGGACAGGGACAGACAGAGCAGAGCTGAACAGAAAGAAGAGAAGAGAGCAGGACTGGGCAAAAGGGAGGACTGCTCTCTCCAACCTTGCCTGAGACCAGACCAAAGCAGGCAGAAAGATCTGGACTGGGCTGTGTTCCTGGTGGGGCGGCAGAAGAGTGGAGGGTCAGGGGACAGGCTCTGACCTGATAATCAAACAGACTGAACATCTCTCCTGGGACCATGTACCCTCAGGGCAGGCATCCGGTAAGTCGCTCCTCTTTTTCTCTTTATCTGACTACTGCTCAGGGACAGAGATTGAGACAGGGACTACACTGAGAGGACAGAGATAGACAGGGACTACACTGAGAGGACAGAGATAGACAGGGACTACACTGAGAGGACAGAGATAGACAGGGACTACACTGAGAGGACAGAGATAGACAGGGACTACACTGAGAGGACAGAGATAGACAGGGACTACACTGAGAGGACAGAGATAGACAGGGACTACACTGAGAGGACAGAGATAGACAGGGACTACACTGAGAGGACAGAGATTGAGACAGGGACTACACTGAGAGGACAGAGATAGACAGGGACTACACTGAGAGGACAGAGATAGAGACAGGGACTACACTGAGAGTACAGAGATTGCGACAGGGACTACACTGAGAGGACAGAGATAGACAGGGACTACACTGAGAGGACAGAGACATGTAACAGTTAGGGTGTATGAAGAGAGTCCCTCTAACACACACACACACACAAGTGAAGTGAGAGTCAGCTATGCCACCCACACAACTACCTTTCAACTACCTCTCAACAGCCCCTGGGTGCAGCTGACAGGGGAAAGACAGGGGGGTGTGTGTGGTTTTACTGTCCTTGTGGGAACACTTTGCCAGTCCTCACACGGAAAAGGGTCTATTTTAGGCTTAGGGGTTAGAATTAGGGTGAGGTTTGGGGTTAAGGTTAGGGTTGAGGTTAAAGTTAAGAAAAATCAGATTTTGAATGGGAATCAATTGTTTGGATAGTAAAACAAACACTTGTGTGTGTGCGCGCTCTGTGCTGTATCTGTGTTTATGTGTCCAGGGATAGTGTGTTAGAAGGCAGTGGAAGGTATTCCCTTCAGTCCCCTCTCCCCCTACCACCCTCCTCTCATTATTTACTAAACTACAGTGTTAGGAACTGAAGAATGAAACTGGAAGAAAGGATGGGTTTGACCATACATGCGAGAGAGTCGGATGGAGAGAAACAAGGTGTAGTTATATTTATATATTTATTATTATTATTTGTTTTTTTACTACCCCCTTTTCTCCCCAATTTTCGATCTTGTTTCATCGCTGCAACTCCCCAACGGGCTCAGGAGAGGCGACGGTGGAGTCATGTGTCCACCAAAACATGACCTGCCTAACCGCGCTCCTTATTAACACCCGCCAGTTTAAGGCGGAAGCCAGCCACACCAATGTGTTGGAGTAAAACACTGGTCAACTGGAAACCGGAGTCAGCCTGCAGGAACCCGGAGTCAGCCTGCAGGAACCCGGCGCGCCACAAGGAGTCGCTAGATTGCAATGAGTCAAGTAAAGCCCCACCGGCCAAATCCTCCCCTAACCTGGACGACGCTGGGCCAATTGTGCACCGTCCTATGGGACTCCCGGTTTCGGCCGGTTGTGGCACAGCCCAGAATGAACCGGGTCTGTAGTAATGCATTTAGCACTGCGATGCAGTGCCTTAAACCGCTGGGCCACTCGGGAGGTCGAGGTCTAGTTTCTATAGTCAGATTTGTTGTCCATGTCTTTGTGTCTGGTGCAAATGGGTCAGTGATCATTTAGCTTTCAGCCTGCAATCACAGAGAATTATAGGTGACATTTTCAGAAGAGGGGGCATGTGAAATCAATTATATGTACAGAAAGAATGCAAATCAGTGGAATAGAAGGAAGCAAGATTGAGAGAGAACCAAGGCATTGTGAATTAGAAATGGAAATGAGTAGGAGATCACACTGGAAATAGGACTATAGTCCAGTCACAGTTCAGAGCTTTTGTTCAGAGTTGTACAGTGTTTGTGATAAAGTTCGGTCCCAGATTGAGCCAACCTTAACAGATCGATCAATACGTACTGCTGCTGCCAGTGTAATGGGATCTACAGCACAGAGTGAGGATGCAAGGAACGTGTGCATGCGTGTGAGCTTGAGAGAGAACGAGGAAAAGAGGGTGACTGTGTAGACTTTGAAATAGCCCCCTGTACCTATTACTGTCAAGAGACTAGTTTCTTTGCGTCTCATTTTCCAAAGGTAGTCATGTTTTGTGTGTATCCCAAGCCTCATCTTGTTATATTATTAATATCCTATGAATTAATGTCTTCTTTTGTATCAAATGAACATATCAATGTCCAGATCATTTAAACGTTAGACTCACTGGACTTGACTAGCGGTATCTGTATAAATCCTGTATGCACCATCAGAGACAATATAAAGAGGAGGAAGGGCCTCTATCTCCCCTGTCACTCACAATGTCACTGGCCTTTTGAAATGACAAGTAACTGAAAACATAAACCACATAGACATGGCAACAGCACTGTGTTGTGTTGACTCCTGGAGCAGAACAGAGACATTGTTATCTGTTCAGTGGTCCTCCTAAAGGGTTAAACCCAGGGCTGATTTACAAGGCAAACAGAAACATAATTGGTTCCACTGGATTCTTGTGGCTAGTGTTATCTGAAGTGAGGGACTGCTCTGTGAACTAGGGTTGGGTGATGTCAATCTTTGTCACGTGATTATGTACTCATGAAACATTGTGATATACCATGGTATAGCCCGCTATTGTCCCCCCCCCCCCCCCCCCCCCTCCCGAAACAAGTTTTTAAAAGATCCCACCGTGAGCTTGCATGCTATGAGAGGGATGAGATAAATCCCTACATTGACAAAATATATTTAGTGGATCTGTGGCACGAAAGAAGTGTGTGTGTGTGTGTGTGTGTGTGTGTGTGTGTGTGTGTGTGTGTGTGTGTGTGTGTGTGTGTGTGTGTGTGTGTGTGTGTGTGTGTGTGTGTGTGTGTGTGTGTGTGTGTGTGTGTGTGTGTGTGTGTGTGTGTGTGGGCATGTCTGTGTGTGCCGAAGCGTGCAGGTAGAGCGAGTGACACAGTCAAAGAGCCTCGCTGGCTGTGCATCGTGCAATGGGTTGTAAATCATCATGGGCTGCAGACAGAGCAAGCTACTCTGCTGTCCTCCGAACTGGATAATAATAAACTGATTTGCATTTTTGCCTAATCCTCTCTTATTAGGCTACTAGTCCTTGAAGGTAGGTTGGCATTGCTAGAGTAATATGAAAATAGGGCCAGGCCAACTAGGTTACAAGTCATTTTATTTCATGTTTTGATTTTTCCATGTTGGTATTGTTCGCTCAATGTCACTTATTTGTCATTTTAGAATAAAGTTGTGATTGAAAATAGCATAGACTCTGACTTACATAATTGTTCCCATTTTAAATGCAACAAATTTAGGACATTAAACACAGAATATTTATGAAATACTTTCATAATTTAATTTGTCTTAATGCTTTTATGTTATTTAAATGATTAGGATTAGGCTTTTGGCATTTAAGAAAGAAACATTTGCGGTCTTGCATCAATGCATTTTATGTCATAATAGATGTTTCTATCTTGCTATTGTTTGTTCTATCTCTCTCATTATTACATTAAGCCTACCATATTTGTAGGTTGTTCAAAAACAACGTAAAAGGTACTACAAACAGGATTTGTATTTTTTCATTGTAATTTTCGAAAATGTCCATAATATATCTGCAGTAATAGTGGAATGATAGTGTTTCACAGTATCACTTTCCTGCCAGTGTTGTGATATTCGCCTATTGCCGGCTTCTGCTGTCAAAATAGGAAAGCTGTGCAGTGTGGCCAACTTAGCGACCTAGTCGCTATATTTAGCAAGTATTCAGACCCCTCTAGCGACACATTTTCAAAAAAGCGACTAGCGACAAATCTAGCGACTTTTGGAGACTCTGACATGAAAGCACTGTGCCAAAGCACTCACAGGCGGCCCAGTCCTCGCGCAGCAGTCCCTCCCAGCTGCAGTCAGAGCAGGAGATGTTCACCCCTCCACGTTCAGACTGCAAATGAATCGCTCATGCGGGGAGCCGTCGCTGGCTGATCCCGTCCTGGCTTACATTCAGGGTGGTACGTAAATGTAAAAATCTAAACTAAAAAACTAAAAATTATAAAGCAAATAAAAAACTATGTAACTCTTCCAGAGTGTCTCTTTTGGGTCACTTTTGCCTGTCCCAAGCCCGGATAAAGGAGGAGGGTTGGAATTGTGACATAAAAAAAAACAAGAATCGACAGAAGAAAGTTCATTTGTAGTTCTAAACATATTTAGGGTGTTTTTTACTCACTTTTTGTCTCTCCCACAACGTTATTTCTCTCTCCTACAGCGTCCATCACAGTTACGTGTACATGGCCAAGTAAGCAAATTAGGCGATGATGTCATTTAGCGACTTCTAGAAACTTTTAGGACAGCCAATAGCTACTTTCCCGACTGAGGAGTTGGCAACACTGAAGCTGTGTTATCTAGTGGAAACTGGGGAAGGGGCCAATGTAGAAATCATTGTCATTTCCTGGTTGCTAAAAATCTACAGAGTTTGTTAAATTTCTGTTTCTGTGAGGAAAAAAAGCACTAAATAGTGTGGGGAATCATTGTACCATCTAAATCACTGTGAAATATATTTTCAATAACTAAAAATATTGTTTTTACATCTGTTTTAATAAAACTGGTGGACGAAACCGAAAGTATTAACTGAAGCGTGAGTCTCCACCATGTTATGATGAAATGGGATGCGGGGGAGATTTGTTTTGAATGCAGCCTTGTGTTCTTGCAATTCACATATCTTACACATGGGGGAGAATTCTATATGTAGCAACTTTTAAAACTTTCTGAGAGATTCATTGTTTGACCATGGAATCATGATCATCCACTACTGGAGAGAGAGAGGAAAAACTAGAACATATGCCTACATTTTTCTCTTGCACTCTGTAAATATAATATATTAATTGAATTGGGCTATAGGAATATAGACAATTTAATCAGACTGTCACCCATGCACTGCGTGAGGCTAGTCAAATTGAAATGTATCGTCTGTCACATCACAATGTCGTCACCATTGGCGATGGCTGTCAATCATCCTCAATAGACGATACTATCGTAATATCGCCCACCCTACTGTGAATCTCCACCCGCCCAGGCCAAGAACAATAAAACCAGGCTGTGAATGTCACGCCCAGATTTTCCGCAGTTACCAAACACACATTTCCAACCGCCGCAGCAAGAGCCATGGGAGGCAGACCTGAGAGTGGACAGATGGTGGGATGGACACCGTCCTTATCTACATAGACAGAGTAGGTAGCACACGACCACTGCTACCCCCCTAATGAGTTTAAAGTTAGTGGTATGGTAGGTCATCTGGTAATCTTTGTGTTAAAGCTGAAGTCTACTTTGAGGTCTGTGAAACACTAGCTGATTCTCAGTGCATCCACTGACTAGACCACTCTGTCTTTACCTGTAGGGACGCACAGCATGGACTGAAATGAACATAGCATTACACGATGTTGAACACAGAGGAATCCTTGTTGTTTACATATTGTTGCTGGTGCAGTTGAGTTTTTTTTGTTGTTGGATGGAGCAGGCTTCGGTGGTGGACATTAGCTCCTGCACACTTAGCCTGAGTGTGTGTGTGTTGACTGAACGACCCCCCCCCCTCCAGAGACTGTTGTGATAGTTGTCTGGAGAGAGTTGATCTGGCCCTGGACTGATCCTGATCTCATGGAAGTAGACTCACAGAGGAGCGGACTTACCGCAGGCAGACAGGGTCCGATGTGTGTATATGGCAGAGAGCTTGCTACTAACTGCTCACCAGGGTGCCAATGTTACAGCTGTGTGTGTGTGTGTGTGTGTGTGTGTGTGTGTGTGTGTGTGTGTGTGTGTGTGTGTGTGTGTGTGTGTGTGTGTGTGTGTGTGTGTGTGTGTGTGTGTGTGTGTGTGTGTGTGTGCAACTCTACATTCTGTTCTCTGGCAGAGCTGGAGTGGCAGCAGAACAGTTCATACTCCCCGTGACTATTCAGGATCGGCAGAGAGTAGATTTTCACAAACTGTGCTTTTTAGTATTAGTAATCTCTCATCTGCCTAGTAAATCTAGCCTTAAGTCTGGCCTCTGTGTTCCACCTCCTGACCATTAGGCCCATATTAATACTCTAGCTTGGGGCTGTGTGTACTGGGTCTGGTCTCACTTCTCTGCATCTCTCAGGGTAACACTTTGTTTTTACAGCCAAGTAAACAAACCAACGCCAAATATCTGGCTGCACAAATCACATATGTTCCCTTAATTAGGTTAGGGTGAGTGGTGGTGTGCGTGCGTTAGCTCTCTCTTGCTTTTAGGTGGTTTTCCTCTGCATACATCTGTATTGTGGAGCTTGTTGTTCTGTTTGCACCTCAGGATTTTAATGAAATACAGGTATGTCATGGATATTTTCTGGCAGATGTAACCATCAACTTTATCCATACTGTTACCTGTTTACATTTCTGATAACAAGCTGGTTCTTATGAAGTCAAGTATGAACACATCAATCCAAATGAACTGTGCTCTCCAATCCTAACGCTCATTCTCCCCTCAGTCAAAGCCTTTGTTGTTTTTTTATGAAAAGAGCTGATCTGACCAAATTTTGGATCCACTCCAAGCCCTCTTTTCACTGCCAATCCCTCCATTTCTAATCCAGTATTGTATAGCAGTGGCTTTTGCTTCACACCACAATGTCAGAGAGGAGAGAGGGGGACAGAAGAGATGGAGACATCAGACCGAGAGGAGAGAGGAGGACAGAAGAGATGGAGACACCAGACCAAGAGGAGAGAGGAGGACAGAAGAGATGGAGACATCAGACCGAGAGGAGAGAGGGGGACAGAAGAGATGGAGCACCAGACTGAGAGGAGAGAAGAGGACAGAAGAGATGGAGACACCAGACCGAGAGGAGAGAGGGGGACAGAAGAGATGGAGCACCAGACTGAGAGGAGAGAGGAGGACAGAAGAGATGGAGACATCAGACTGAGAGGAAAGAGGAGGACAGAAGAGATGGAGACACCAGACCAAGAGGAGAGAGGAGGACAGCCAGAGGAGAGGAGAAAGAGTGGAGGGAAAAATAAAAAGAGAGAACAGGAGTGATGTGGAGGACACACCCACCCACACACACAAACAAACATACACACACGTCCCCTACACCCAAGATCACATTAACACTTCCCTTCTACACTTGGTACTCTTCATCTATTCATGTGCCTTTACCCTAAATATTTCACCAGCAAATTATTATTTCATGCCCCTCTGAACATCTCTCTCCCCAGGCCTGTCTGAAACAGAGAGACAGAGAGTGAGTGAGAAAGACAGAGAGAGAGCAAGAGAGGGAGACGGAAAGAGAAAGATTGAGGGAGAGAGGGAGCGGGCGGGGTGGCAGAACAGAAAGTGTGCCACAGAGCAGACAGACGCTCTGCAGTCCCGATCAGTCCCAGACCCACATCTGTTTCAGCCCAGAAACAGCGGCCTAAATCAAATGTTTCCCCCAGTGATTGATGGACAGATTAGGGGGGGGTGATGAGAGGACGGATGGAGGGAGGGCTGTGGCCCTGCTGCTGGCTCTGTACTGTTATGTGATCTCCTAGCCCAGTCTCTCACCCCCCCCCCCCCCCCCACCCATGGATAATCCTTCTAAATTCTCGGCTCAACTTGCTCCAGTTCCAGCTCCTCTAAATTGTGATTGAATGCTGGCCTGTCTGTCTACCCCCTCCCTCCTCTCCTAGATTAACCAGATCTGTTTGGTGTTTCAGGATCCCCCATGCTGTGTGACACCACCAGGGCCCAACTGAGCCACACTGAGAGAGAGGAGAGGAGACTCCCCCCTCACTCCCCCCACTCCCCCAGGATGCTCTGAGACCAGAACACGCTGGGTCTGTAGTTATATCACTCACAACCTGACCCATACAGAAAACCGGTCTGCATTGAGGAATGTGTTATTGTGAGTGCTGATGTAAAATGGCAGTAGTCGGTCTGGAATGTAGTCTGTGGTGGTCCACTGTCTAGTGGTCAGAGGATTTGTTAGGCCATCTCTTCTCTACTGCAGTCTATCCCCCTCGCTCCCCCCGCCCCTGTGTGTGTGTCAGACCAGTGTGGTAGGAATGAAGGTCAGTGGGGCCCTGTCGGCAGCCGCCCCTCCCCCACCGGGGTTGTGTACTGAGTTGAGGCCGTTGGTCCAGGAAACCGCCACAGCACTAGGCACAAACTGAGCTGCACAACCCGCAGCTTAATTACTGGAAAGCCCAAAGAGTGTCTGACCTCCACCATTAGCCTAATTGAAATTTAATTGAATTTCCTTGTCTAGACTAATTAAGCTCCTACTGAAACCTGCAATCTTTTAGCCGCCTAGTTAGCCTCTGGACAGACAGGATTCGCACCCTATTCTGTGGAAAGAAAGCGTGAGGAAAAAGGGGGAGAGAAGTTAGAGGGTAAAGAGGTGGAGCGGAAAAGGGCAAAGGGGAGAGGTCTGGTATTGGCTCTCAGGGGTGGGGGTGGTGAGATGGAGTGAGGGAATGAGGAGGGAGAGAGAGATGGACAGATAGAGTTGTGCAGACTAAAGTCCGGTCAGGGCGTGTGAGGTGAAGTATTACAAGCATTTCGCTACACCTGCAATAACATCTGCTAAATGTGACAAATAACGTTTGTTTGGATTTGAAGCAGCCTATGCCACTGATCTGGAGCATGTGGTTGAATAACACTGACATGCATTATCTTTTTAGCCTCAGTTGTGTGCATGCATTTGTGTGTGCATGTGTCCCAGGCTTTTTGTGCGTAGCCCCCATTTAGCACAAGGGCTTGTTGCGTGTCAGCTCAGCGCGCGTGTGTGTACGCACCTGTTTGTATGTTTCAGTAGTATGTTCCTCCTTCACGACACTTCCATCCCCTCAGCTATAAAGTGCCCAAGAAAGGGAATGGAACTGAACTAAATGATTACCGACCCATAGCACTCAACCCCGTCACCGTGTGGTGCTTTGAGAGGCTCGGCAATGACCACATCACCTCCTCCCTCCCTGACACACTCGACCCTCTCCAATTCACCTACCGCCCAGACAGATCCACGGACGACGCAATCGCCATTTCACTGCACACTACCCTCACCCACCTGGAGAAAAGGAATGCATATGTGAGGACACTGTTCATCGACTACAGCGTAGTGCCCTCTAAGCTCACGGCCCTGGGACTGAACTCCCTATGCAGCTGGGTCCTGACGCGCCACCCCCAGATGGTGAATGTAGGCAACATTAACTCCTCCACACTGATCCTCAACGTGGGGGCCCCACAAGGTTGCGTCCTATGTCCCCTCCTGTACTCCCTGTATACCCACAACTGCGTGGCCTCACACAGGTCGAACTCCATCAATCATCAAGTTCGCTGATGACTCGACAGTAGTAGGCCTGATTATCAGCAATGACGAGACAGCCTACAGGGAGGAGGTAGGCACTCTGGCGGCTTGGTGCCAGGTATACAACCCTCGCTCAACGTCAGCAAAACAAAGGGGCTGATTGTGGACGTCAGGAAGAACCAGGCTGGGCACATCCCGATCCTCATCAATGGCAGCCCTGCCATGGAGACGGTCAAAAGTTTCAAGTTCAGGAGGCTGAAGAAATTTGACCTGTCTCCGAGGGCCCTCAGTGTTCTACAGGCGCACCATCAAGAGCATACTGTTAAGCTGCAACACAACCGCCGCTAACCATAAGGTGCTACAGAAGGTGAAACGCTCAGCCGAACGCACCATTGGGTGCACACTGCCTGCCTTCCAGGACACCTTCAACACCAGGTGTCGCAGGAAGGCCAAGAAGATAATCAGGGACCCGATTCACCCGAGCCACGGACTGTTCATCCCACTTCCATAACTCAGACGCAGGCAGTGCAGGAGCATCATGGCAAAAACGGAAAGACTGGCCAATAACTTCTACCCCCAGACCATAAGGCTGCTGAATAGCCACCACTAGTCAGCTACCTAGTCCTCCCCCCACCCTCTATCCGGTTATATTGCCCTGCCTTTAAAACAACATCCCTGCTGTGTTTGTGTTCCCCCAACTACACAGCGAGGGGAACAACACCTAAAGTGCTTCAGACAGGCTTCAGGGGGGGCAGGGTTCTCCTGGGGGGCGTTTGTTGAGATTCTTTGCTTTTAGCAGGTGAAAGACAGTGCCGTTTTAATGTTTGTGATTCACCATGAGTTATTCAGTTGACGTTTTCCCTTCTCAGTGCTTTGTAGGCAAGAATACATTAGCAAAAAGCATCCTAGCAGAGGAGAGGGAGGAGAGGAGAGGCAAGAGAGAGATATGCTAATGTGAGAGGGAGAGGGAGACAGTCATTAGGAGAGAAAGAGGAGGAGGAAAGGGAAGAGAAGAAGAGGGTGGATGGAGAGAAAAGAGTGAGAGAGTGTTTGTGAAAGAGGGGTGCGGAGCGATAAAGAGAGCAAGGACAATGTTTTATGATATGTGTTGAAGTGACCTTACTCTCCCTTCTTCTTTCCTCTCCTTTCTTTTCTCTCCCCCAGGTCCCTATTCAGCCTGGTCAGTCTTTCAAATTCACAGTCCTGGAGACCCTGGACCGCATCAAGGAAGAGTTCCAGTTCCTCCAGGCTCAATACCACAGGTGCTGTATACTCACTCACCACCCTCCACCTCCACCTTATATACTATACAGATAGTATATACACACTCACCACCCTCCACCTCCCCCTTATAGACTATACAGATAGTATATCTTCGCTCACTACCCTCCACCTCCCCCTTATAGACTATACAGATAGTATATACACACCACCCTCCACCTCCCCTTTATAGACTATACAGATAGTGTATACTCACTCACTACCCTCCACCTCCCCCTGATAGACTATACAGATAGTATATACTCACTCACTACCCTCCACCTCCCCCTTATATACTATACAGATAGTATATACACACACACCACCCTCCACCTCCCCCTTATAGACTATACAGATAGTATATACTCACCACCCTCCACCTCCCCCTTATATACTATACAGATAGTATATACACACTCACCACCCTCCACCTCCCCCTTATAGACTATACAGATAGTATATCTTCGCTCACTACCCTCCACCTCCCCCTTATAGACTATACAGATAGTATATACACACCACCCTCCACCTCCCCTTTATAGACTATACAGATAGTATATACTCACACACCACCCTCCACCTCCCCCTTATAGACTATACAGATAGTATATACACACTACCCTCCACCTCCCCCTTATAGACCATGCAGATAGTATATACACACCACCCTCCACCTCCCCCTTATAGACTATACAGATAGTGTATACTCACTCACTACCCTCCACCTCCCCCTGATAGACTATACAGATAGTATATACTCACACACCACCCTCCACCTCCCCCTTATAGACTATACAGATAGTATATACACACCACCCTCCACCTCCCCCTTATAGACTATACAGATAGTGTATACTCACTCACTACCAGATAGTGTATACTCCACCTCCCCCCCCCTATAGACTATACAGATAGTATATACTCACTCACTACCCTCCACCTCCCCTTTATAGACTATACAGATAGTATATACTCACACACCACCCTCCACCTCCCCCTTATAGACTATACAGATAGTATATACTCACTCACTACCCTCCACCTCCCCCTTATAGACTATACAGATAGTATATATACACCACCCTCCACCTCCCCCTTATAGACTATACAGATAGTATATACTCACTCACTACCCTCCACCTCCCCCTTATAGACTATACAGATAGTATATCTTCGCTCACTACCCTCCACCTCCCCCTTATAGACTATACAGATAGTATATACACACCACCCTCCACCTCCCCTTTATAGACTATACAGATAGTGTATACTCACTCACTACCCTCCACCTCCCCCTGATAGACTATACAGATAGTGTATACTCACTCACTACCCTCCACCTCCCCTTTATAGACTATACAGATAGTATATACACACCACCCTCCACCTCCCCCTTATAGACTATACAGATAGTGTATACTCACTCACCACCCTCCACCTCCCCCTTATAGACTATACAGATAGTATATACACACTACCCTCCACCTCCCCCTTATAGACTATACAGATAGTATATACACACCACCCTCCACCTCCCCCTTATAGACTATACAGATAGTATATACTCACACACCACCCTCCACCTCCCCCTTATAGACTATACAGATATAGTATACTCACACACTACCCTCCACCTCCCCCTTATAGACTATACAGATAGTATATACACACCACCCTCCACCTCCCCCTTATAGACTATACAGATAGTATATACACACCACCCTCCACCTCCACCTTATAGACTATTCAGATAGTGTATACTCACTCACTACCCTCCACCTCCCCCTTATAGACTATACAGATAGTATATACTCACTCACTACCCTCCACCTCCCCCTATACAGATAGTATATACTATACAGATAGTAGTATACTCACTCACTACCCTCCACCTCCCCCTTATATACTATACAGATAGTATATACTCACTCACTACCCTCCACCTCCCCCTTATAGACTATACAGATAGTATATACTCACTCACCACCCTCCACCTCCCCCTTATAGACTATACAGATAGTATATACTCACTCACTACCCTCCACCTCCCCCTTATAGACTATACAGATAGTGTATACTCACTCACTACCCTCCACCTCCCCCTTATAGACTATACAGATAGTATATACTCGCTCACTACCCTCCACCTCCCCCTTATAGTCTATACAGATAGTATATACACACCACCCTCCACCTCCCCCTTATAGACTATACAGATAGTGTATACACACTCACTACCCTCCACCTCCCCCTTATAGACTATACAGATAGTATATACACACCAACCTCCATCTTACCCCATGCAGGCATACTGTATGTAGGCACCATCCTAATGTAAAACCCATGTATGTAACTCAAAACTCCCATCTTCAGACACACAGATATATGGATAGCGCAGACTTTTACTTCTATTCTGTGTTGATGTTTATGACATAAATTAGGCACCATACAGTGGGAAAAAAAGACTACATGGATCTCCTTCTCTGCCACTGCGCTACCTCCCGAGTGGCGCAGCGGTCTGAGGCACTGCATCTCAGTGGTGAGGTGTCACTACAGGCACCCTGGTTCGAATCCAGGCTGTAGTACGTCATTTGGAGTCCCATAGGGCGGTGCACAATTGGCCCAGCGTCGTCTGGGTTTGGCCAGTGTAGGCCGTCTTTGTAAATAAGAATTTGTTCTTAATTGACTTGCCTAGTTAAATAAAAATAAATATATGTATCTATATTTAAAAAGGAACTATAGTTGTGTGATATTGTATGTCATTAACATTAATACACAATAGAAAGGTCTGTGCTATCTGTGTGTCTGAAGATGGGAGTCTGAGGATTGTGTCCTATATGAATGTGTGTATCTCAGGGGGGAACTGCCCCTCCTCTCTCTAAAGGACTGGGGGATCCCCCTGGGAACCATTGTCACACTTCCACTGCTCCACTTATTATTCTGTGGAATATTACACGTCAGGCTTAATAATACTGCACTTGATGTATGTGAAAGCCAAGGATGGGTGCAGTGAACTATAAGGTTGATATAACACAGTCATACACAGGTCAAATGCAGGTGGTGATTCTAATCTTATCCATCATAGTCCACCTGTCACAGTGGCAGGGTGCAAGCCTGGTCCCAGTTCTGTTTGTGCTGTTTTACTGACTCCTACGCTCGATGTCACAGTGGCAGGATGCAAGCCTGGTCCCAGATCTGTTTGTGCTGTTTTACTGACTCCTACGCTCAATGTCACAGTGGCAGGGTGCAAGCCTGGTCCCAGATCTGTTTGTGCTGTTTTACTGACTCCTACGCTCTATGTCACAGTGGCAGGATGCAAGCCTGGTCCCAGATCTGTTTGTGCTGTTTTACTGACTCCTACGCTCGATGTCACAGTGGCAGGGTGCAAGCCTGGTCCCAGATCTGTTTGTGCTGTTTTACCGACTCCTACGCTCGATGTCACAGGCTAGCAGGGTGTGGTGATATTGGTCTGTTCTTCCATATCATAGCAGAGTGTCTGTTTTATCAGAGTGTTAACAGAGTAGAGTTGACCTCCAGACTGTAACCTTGGTGCTGAGAGCCCAGCTTCACACCATGAGCTGAATACTCATGGCCATAACTCTCTCGGTCACAGCAGTGAACAGTGTGTTGAAACTAGTATTGTTCTCCCACTGCAGCCTGGATCCCATCGGTCTCTCTGTCTAATTGATCTAGACCCATAACCTTTTTCAGTTTTGACACAAAGGAGAGATTCAGGTTGAGCTGCAGCAGGGTAGGTCCTGCCTTAGATCAGTTTGTTGACACGTGTGTGTGTGTGTGTGTGTGTGTGTGTGTTTTCCCTCTTTCTCTGCAGCCTGAAACTGGAGTGTGAGAAGCTGGCCAGTGAGAAGACAGAGATGCAGAGACACTACATCATGGTAAGATCTATTCTATTTCCACCAGCGTTGGTTCACAAACATCAATGAGACAACGTGGAGAGGGTAGGCCCTGTCTCTGTCTTGCTTTCCAAATATACCCCTCTCCATTACACCAACATAGGAAGCTATCTAGCCCAGGGATAGGCAACTCCAGTCCTTTTCCCCATCCCAAGCAAACACAGCTGATTTAAAGTCATTGTGTTCTAAACTAAAGATCCGGGTTAGTTGATTGTTGGAGTCAGGTGTGTTAGCTGGGTCTGGGGCAAAAGTGTGACACTAATCAGGCCCCCTGAGGACGGGAGTTGCCCGTCCCTGATTCTAGCTTGTTGAGGAGCCTCATCTTGAGTTAGGAGGATGAGACTCTCAGACTGTCCAAAAGCAGAACATGTCCCTCTCTCTGTCTCTCGCTCTCGCTCTACTCCCTCTGCAACAGCTTGAGCCCCTCCACATCAGTCTGTCTGCCTAAAGACTTGTATGTTATGTCTATGTCTTATGTCTATGTCTATGTCTGTGGAACAAACACGGTGAGGACAACCTGAATATGTTATGAACCATCTGCTGAGCAGCTCCCATTTCATCAATGAGAGAGAGAGAGAGATGGAAGAAAGTGAGTGAGAGAGACTGAGAGAAAGGGGAAGAGCAGTGCACAATGGTAGACAGACAGACACTACCTCAGACTAAGAGTATTCACACTCTTCTCTGTGACTGTGAGAGGCTGTCATTTATGGAAGATTTCACATTTGCAGGGTTTGATGGATGGTTGAGTTGGCGGTAGTTGGATAGATATGTGGGAGCCTTTACTCCAATGTGAGGAGAGACTACAGTCTACTCTGTGTTATAGACTGGGGGACAGTCAGCGACATTTGATCAACCCTCATGAATTCATATTAAATGTAAACAGCAGGAAGAAATAGGCTAAAACGTCTGTGAATGAAGCCTTTTCCATAGTGTTGGTCTCCATAGAGATGGAGGATAGCTGGGGCAGGTGCGATATACATTTACAATCTTAGAAAAAAGGGTTACAAATGCGTTCTTCGGCTGTCCCCGTTGGAGAACCCTTTTTGGTTCAAGATACACTCTTTTGGGTTCCGTGCAGAACCCTCTGCGTAAAGGGCTCTACATGGAACTCAAAAGGGTTATATCTGGAACCAAAAAGGGTTCTCCTATGGGGACAGCCGAAGAACCATTTTCGGTTCTAGATGGGACTTTTTTTTCTAAAATGTGGATATGTCTGATTTTCAACATCTCAATTGGCATTAGGTCTGAATTTGTTGCTTTTTAAACATTTTGATTGTGTGTTTTGCATCATTGTCTTGCTGCATGACCCAGCTGCGCTTCAGCTCACAGACAAATGGCCTGACATTCTCCTGTAGAATCCTCTGATACAGAGCAGAATTCATGGTTCCTTCTATTAAGGCAAGTTGTCCAGGTACTGAGGCAGCAAAGCATCCCCAAACCATCACACTACCACCACCATGCTTGACCGTTGGTACGAGGTTCTTACTGTGGAATGCAGTGTTTGATTTTCGCCAGGCATAATGGGACCCATCTCGTCCAAAAAGTTTACTCAAGTTTGCCAGGAAGCACCTGGATGATCATCAAGACTCTTGGGAGAATTTACTATGGACAGATGAGTCAAAACTTTTTGGATGACATGGGTCCCGTTATGCCTGGCGAAAACCAAACACTGCATTTCAAAGTTAGAACCTCATACCAACGGTCAAGCATGGTTTACAAATCAAATCAAATTTATAAAATACTTTTTTGCCCCACTGTATATGGATGAGCGATGCCCGAGCGGCATAGGCAAGGTGCAATAGATGGTATAAAATACAGTATATACATGTGATATGAGTAATGTAAGATATGTAAACATTATGTGGCATTATTTAAAGTGACTAGTGATCCATTTATTAAAGTGTCCAGTGATTGGGTCTCAATGTAGGCAGCAGCCTCTCTGAGTTAGTGGTGGCTGTTTAACAGTCTGATGGCCTTGAGATAGAAGCTGTTTTTCAATCTCTCGGTCCCAGCTTTGATGCACCTATACTGACCTCGGCTTCTGGATAATAGCGGGTGAACAGGCAGTGGCTCGGGTGGTTGTTGGCTTTGATATTTTTGGCCTTCCTGTGACATCGGGTGCTGTAGGTTTCCTGGAGGGCAGGTAGTTTGACCCCGGTGATGCGTTGTGCAGACCGCACCACCCTCTGAAGAGCCTTGCGGTTGTGGGTGGAGCAGTTGTTGTACCAGGCTGTGATACAATCCGACAGGATGCTCTCGATTGTGGATCTGTGGAAGTTCGTAAGGGTTTTGGGTGACAAGCCAAATTTCTGTTGCGCCTTCTTCACCACACTGTCTGTGTGGGTGGACCATTTCAGTTTGTCGTTGATGTGTACGCTGAGGAACTTAAAACTTTCCACTTTCTCCACTGCTGTCCCTTCTATGTGAATAGCGGGGTCCTCCCTATGCTGTTTCCTGAAGTCCACGATCACCTCCTTTGTTTTGTTGACATTGAGTGAGAGGTTGTTTTCATGACACCACACTCTGAGTGCCCTCACCTCCTCCCTGTAGGCTGTCTCATCGTTGTTGGTAATCAAGCCCACTACTGTTGTGCCGTCTGCAAACTTGATGATTTGAGTTGGAGGTGGAATGGCCACACAGTTGTGGGTGAGGGAATACAGGAGGGGGCTGAGCATGCACCCATGTGGGGCCCCAGTGTTGAGGGTCAGCGAGGTGGAGATGTTGTTTCCTACTTACATCACCTGGGGGCGGCCCGTCAGAAAGTCCAGGACCCAATTGCACAGGGCGTTGTTGAGGCCCAGGGCCTCCAGCTTGATGATGAGCTTGGAGGGTACTATGGTGTTGAATGCTGAGCTGTAGTCAATGAACAGCATTCTTACATAGGTAATCCTCTTGTCCAGATAGGATAGGGCAGTGTGATGGCGATTGCATCGTCTGTGAACCTGTTAGGGCGGTATGCAAACTGAAGTGGGTCGAGGATGGCTGGTAAGATGGAGGTGATATGATCCTTGACTAGTCTCTCAAAACACTTCATGATGACAGAAGTGAGTGCTACGCGGCAGTAGTCATTTAGTACAGTTATCTTTGCCATCTTGGGTACAGGAACAATGGTGGCCATCTTGAAGCATGTGGGGACAACAGACTGGGATAGGGAGCGATTGAATATGTTCGTAAACACACCAGCCAGCTGGTCTGCACATGCTCTGAGGACGTGGCTAGGGATGCTGTCTGGGCCAGCAGCCTTGCGAGGGTTAATGCGTTTAAATGTTTTACTCACATCGGCCACGGATAAGGAGAGGGGGGGCGTAGTTCTTGTTAGCGGACCGCGACGGTTGCACTGTATTATCCTCAAAGCGGGTAAAGAAGGTGTTTAGTTTGTCTGGAAGCGTGATGTCGGTGTCCGTGGTTTTCTTTTTGTAGTCTGTGATTTCCTGTAGACCCTGCCACATACCTCTCGTGTCTGAGCCGTTGAATTGGGACTCCACTTTGTATCTGTATCGGCATTTCGCTTGTTTGATTGCCTTGCGGAGGGAATAACTACGCTGTTTATATTCAGCCATATTCCCAGACCTCTTTCCATGGTTACATTTGGTGGTCGTGATGGTGGTAGTGTGATGGTTTGGGGATGCTTTGCTGCCTCAGGACCTGGATTATCCAAAACACACAATCAAGTCTACATAAAAATGGTTTAAAAGCAACTAATTATACGTTTTGGAATGGCTTAGTCAAAGTCCAGACCTAATCCCTATTGAAATGTTGTGGCAGGACTTGAAATGAGCAGGTCATGCTTGAAAACCCACAAATGTCGCTGAGTTAAAGCAGTTCTGCTTGGAATAGTGGGCCAAAATTCCTCCACAGCAATGTGAGAGACTGATGAACAACTACAGGAAGCATTTGGTTGCAGTCATTGCAGCCAAAAATGGCACAACCAGTTATTGAGTGTAAGGGGGCAATTACTTTTTCACACAAGGTATTTCGGTGTTGCATAACTTTTGAATAAATAAAATAAGTATCCATTTTTGTTAGTTATTTGTAAACTCAGGTTCCCTTTATCTAATATTAGGTTTTGGTTGAAGATCGGATAACATTCGGCATCAAAAATATGCAAAAATAGAGAAAATCACAGAGGGGGGAAATACTTTTTCACGACACTGTATATTGGTGTACATACAAGTTATGTAGAGTAGCCTATGAATGGCTGGGGTTGAGGTTAGCTCTGAGCAATGGTCTCTAACATCTGTGTCTGTGATGTCTGTAATGCCTACTGTATTAGCAGTGATCTGGAGGGAGGGAGTGTAAGGAACAGAGTGAGAAGGAGGGAGATTGAGAGGGAGGGAGAAAGGCAGGGACAGGGGCTCAGGAGTGAGAAAGGGAGAGAAAAAAAATAGAAAAGGGAAGTTGAGAGAGAGGCAGCCAGACAGAGAGAGATACAACACCAACAGAGAGAGACAGAGAATGACAAAGATAGAGTGGCTGAGATGGAAAGGCAGGAAAAGAGAGGAATAGAGAAAGAGAGCGTGAGCACAGACACGTAAATAATGGGAAGTAACAAAGTCTCAGTGGCTCCACAGTGGAGCTAACCCAGAAGGATATATTTAGGTAGTTAGACTGTAGCCTTAAGACTTGTTTGCACAGGCAGTCCAGTCTTTCTTTAGACTGCTCCTATCATTCATTATTCTGTAACTTTAAAAACCACCCGCTAATGTACTACTTCCAGGGAATGACTTACAACTCGGCTGATGATGATAATGATGATGATGTTGAGCATGGAATAGACATGAGTATTCATTTGGAGCAGCGTATTGGAATGTTGCCTCCGTAAAACGAGGTAAAAGCATAAGCAGGCAGGCAGGCAGCAGGGGGTGATGTTTTATACATTTGATTAACGCACTCTGCAGCTTTATGCATAAGCTAAACTCAGCAAAAAAAGAAATGTCCCTTTTTCAGGACCCTCTCTTTCAAAGATAATTTGTAGAAATCCAAATAACTTCACAGATCTTTATTGTAAAGGGTTTAAACACTGTTTCCCCATGCTTGTTCAATGAACCATAAACAATTAATGAACATGCACCTGTGGAACAGTCGTTAAGACACTAACAGCTTAGACTGTAGGCAATTAAGGTCCCAGTTATGAAAACTTAGGACACGAAAGAGGCCTTTCTATAAACACCAAAAGAAAGATGCCCAGGATCCCTGCTCATCTGCGTAAACGAGCCTTAGGCATACTGCAAGGAGTTATGAGGACTGCAGATGTGGCCAGGGCAATAAATTGCAATGTCCGTACCGTGAGAAGCCTAAGACAGTGCTACAGAGAGACAGGACGGACAGCTGATCGTCCTCGCAGTGGCAGAACACGTGTAACAACACCTACACAGGATCGGTACATCACACCTGCGGAACAGGTACAGGATGGCAACAACAACTGCCCGAGATACACCAGGACCGCACAATCCCTCCATCAGTGCTCAGACTGTCCGCAATAGGCTGAGAGAGGCTGGACTGGGGGCTTGTAGGCCTGTTGTAAGGCAGGTCCTCACCAGACATCACCGGCAACATTGTCGTCTATGGGCACAAACTCACCGTCGCTGGACCAGACAGGACTGTCAAAAAATGCTCTTCACTGACGAGTCGCGGTTTTGTCTCACCAGGGGTGATGGTCGGATTTGCGTTTATCATTGAAGGAATGAGCGTTACACCAAGGCCTGTACTCTGGAGCGGGATCGATTTGGAGGTGGAGGGTCCGTCATGGTCTGGGGTGGTGTTTCACAGCATCATTGGACTGAGCTCGTTGTCATGGCAGGCAATCTCAACGCTGTGCGTTACAGTTTAGACATCGTCCTCCCTCATGTGGTACCCTACCTGCAGGCTCATCCTGACATGACCCTCCAGCATGACAATGCCACCAGCCATACTGCTCGTTCAGTGCGTGATTTCCTGCAAGACAGGAACGTCAGTGTTCTGCCATGGCCAGCGAAGAGCCCGGATCTCAATCCCATTGAGCACGTCTGGGACCTGTTGGATCGGAGGGTGAGGGCTGGGGCCATTCCCCCCCAGAAATGTCCGGGAACTCGCAGGTGCATTGGTGGAGGAGTGGGGTAACATCTCACAGCAATAACTGGCAAATATGGTCCATGAGGAGGAGATGCAATGTAGTTCTTAATGCAGCTGGTGGCCACACCAGATACTGACTGTTACTTTTGATTTTGACTCCCCCTTTGTTCAGGGACACATTATTCAATTTATGTTAGTCACATGTCTGTGGAACTTGTTCAGTTTATATCTCAGTTGTTGAATCTTGTTATGTTCATACAAATATTGTAATGTTAAGTTTGCTGAAAATAAACACAGTTGACAGTGAGGACGTTTCTTTTTTATGGAACCCGTCTCTGTTAGATATGGAAGCCGTCTCTGTTCGTCTTCTGTGGTAGTCTACAGAGACATGGACATACACACACGAGAGGGTGTCTGCGGGCGCCTTGTTTCTGGTTGTTGTATTTATAATTCATGGGGCTCAGATTTCACAGCTCTCCTGAAATTTGTGTATTTGCAGCCATTTTTATCCCAATATCAAATCATTTCTGGGTAATAATTAAGCACCTTGCTGTGATTGTTTTCAATTAAAATGGTAAAAAAAAGGGTCCTCCAGAGTGGCGCAGCAGTCTAAGGCATTGCAGTGCTTGATGTGTCACTACAGATCTGGATTCGATCCTGGGCTGTGTCGCAGCCGGCCGTGACCGAGAGACACATTTGGTCCAGCATCGTCCGGGTTAGGAGAGGGTTTGGCTGGCCGGGATGTCCCAACACACTCTAGCGACAACTGTGGCAGGCCGGGCCCATGCACGCTGACACGGTCGCCACGTGTACTGTGTTTCCTCCGACACATTGGTGCGGCTGGTTTCCGGGTTAAGCGAGCAGTGTGTCAAGAACCAGTGCGACTTGACAGGGCAATGTTTTGGATGACGCATGGCTCTCGTCCTTCGCCTCTCCCAAGTATGTATGTGAGTTGCAGTGATGGAATAAGACTGTAACTACCAATTTGGAGATCACAAAAAATTGGGGAGAAAAAAGGGTAAAAAGTTGTAAAAAATATATAAAAATAAACAAAAATAGCTTTTTAGAAAAGGGCAATTTCTCAAGCAACAAAATTCAGGCAGGCTTTTCAAAAGGCATTATCATAATTTTCACAATTTCTCAGTATTATTCCAACCTCAAAACACAGGAAAATCACATTTTTGGCTGCTCTGGGCCTAAATAAGACCACATTGTTTCACTGTCTGATCAGAGAATGAGAGGTATCTGTCAGTGTCAGGTCTGAGACAGAAGAGGTTGGCATGTGTCTGTGTCATTTCTGTAGGTTTTATGAGTGTGTTTGTGTGTGTGTTTAGTATTTGTGTGTAGTGTTTCAGTTTGGAATAGAGGGGGTCTGCAGGGTTCCAGTTTTAATGACCATCCATGTGGTCACATGCACTATAACCCTGTGTGTTCATGTGTGTTTGCGTGCTATACATCCCCGCAGGGGGAGGGGTGTTTGTGAGGGGGGTGGATTAATGCACTACTCTCAGCCGCTTACTCCACCCCCAGCTTATCTGTCTGATTCAGCCTGACAAACTGTGCTCTCTTCAGGAACATTACAGTCACAGATTGCGAAAGAGAGATGGAAAGAGGGAGATGGAGAGAGAGATTGAGTATCAGAAGAGGGGAGGGGAGGAAGGAGAGAACCAGGGCAGAGGTGGAGGCGGAGAGGGGAAGGGATGAGGATAGAATTGTAAAAGGAATGCACCCTGGTAAGCTAACCGTTTCTATGACATATGACAGTGCAAGCTGAGGATTTAGGGAGAAAAAAAGGGTCCAGGAGGATTGTGATTTAAGAGTCTTCAACCTGCCTCGACTGTCTGGTAACATGTAGGAACACAGCAGAACACACATCTTTACAAAGATTGGCTGCTGGTGGCTCTATCAACATTTGTCAGCAGAATACCACCCTGCATCCCACTGTTGGCTTGCTTCTGAAGTTAAGCAGTGTTGGTCCTGGATGGGAGACCAGATGCTGCTGGAAGTGGTGTTGGAGGGCCAGTAGGAGGCACCCTTTCCTCTGGTCTAAGAAAATATATCTTGTGTAGGGTGCTGTCTTTCGGATGGGATATTAAATGGGTGTCCTGACTCTCTCTGGTCACTAAAGATCTCATGGCACTTATTGTAAGACCCTGGGGTCCTGGCTAAATTCCCAATCTGGCTCTCATACCATCACAGTCCCCATAATCATCCCCAGTTTACAGTTGGCTCATTAATCTCTCCCCTGTAACTATTCCCTAGGTCGTTGCTGTAAATGAGAATGTGTTCTCAGTCAACTTACCTGGTCAAATAAAAATATGCCCCTCATACTCTAGGCCCAATGAGAATGGCTACTCCAAGGTCAATCCATTTTGGTTGGGATTTGGTCGTATTTCTCCAACTCTGATTATGAACCAAGAAGTAAAGACTTTCTATCTACTTTTAGTTATTTCTCTATGTGGAGTTTACAGAGCTAAAAGTCAGATCTCACCAGTCTTAAGAACATGTGAGTAAAGCTTGCTAATGAATGTATTAATATACTGATGGTATCTGTTGGTGTGGGAGGAGAGAGAGAAGTGGAGAGACAGGCACCACATGAGGGATGCTGATAAACAATGCAGTCTACGTGAACGCACGCATGCACACCCACACACATACCATTTAGCCAAATCACCTTGGATTAGATGCACTCCACAGATCATCTTCTTAAGTCTGGAGATTTAACAGAATAGTAAAGACACAGGCTGGCTGGCTGGTGAGACACTTTGACACTCACGCAACATGATGAGTCACTGAAATGGAGGAAGGGCAAACGAGAGCGCAAACACTCTGAGAGAGAGAGAGAGAGAGAGAGAGAGAGAGAGAGAGAGAGAGAGAGAGAGAGAGAGAGAGAGAGAGAGAGAGAGAGAGAGAGAGAGAGAGAGAGAGAGAGAGAGAGAGAGAGAGAGAGAGAGAGAGAGAGAGAGAGAGAGAGAGAGAGAGAGAGAGAGAGAGAGAGAGAGAGAGAGAGAGAGAGAGAGAGAGAGAGAGAGAGAGAGAGAGAGAGCGAGCTGGTTGAGTGAAATGAAGTACTGACTGCTCAATACGTTGGTTGCTCAGATGACTGTGAGTGTTATAGAAAGGAATAGAAAGACGGAGTGGGGGTGATGTTGTTGATGGTTTAGGACTATCACATGACTAGAGATTAGTTAGCCAATGATTTGCTTATGGTAGTCCATCGTATCTGATGATGACTTCCACTTCTGAGTTAACAGTGAATTCTTTGACTGTGGAGTCCAATCTGAGATTCACAAACTGTATTGCAGATGGGGAATATGCAGTCTGTGTTGGCGGGGGGCAGGCATGGTTGTTTGTCTCCTGAGCTGTTTTTGCTGTCTCTTTGTGCTCCTCTCCTCCTCCCACCTCTGTTCACCGGTCTGGCAGAGCTGCCGCCAGGTGGAATGGTCGACAGCAGCCTCCTCCAGGTCTGTGGATTTGATGTTGCATTGCTTCAGCAATGTTTTTAGCTGGTCCTTGTAGTGCTTCATCTGCCCCCCTGCAGATCGCCGGTCAAGATGTATCTGGCCGTACAGGATTTTCGCTGGCAAGCGCTCCTGAGACATTCTAATGAAATGCCTAAGCTTGCGCAGTTGGTGCTGGGTGACCATGGCCTCCATGCTCTTGCAGTTGGTCTTAGCAAGTATTTCTGTATGGGGCACACGGTTGCACCAGGTGATTCCCAGAATGTCTTATGTGGAATCGCTCAATCTGTTTGTTGTGGCGACTGTAAATGGCCCAGTTTTCACAGCTGTAATGAAGTGTGGTGATGCAGACGTCTTGATAGACGGCGATTGTGGTGTGGAGGTGGAGATCCCTGTTTTGGAAGACCCTGCCTGCGTCTGAGTTTCCCGAAGGCAACAAATGATTGTTGATCCTATTTTGAATTTTGAGGTCGATGCGATGTGAGAGGATGCTGCCCAGGTATTTGAAGGACGGGACTATTGTCAGTGATTTATGTTCAATGGTGAAGACAGGCATGGTGGGTGGAGGGCCGGATCTCCATTGGCAGACCACCTCTGTCTTGGTGGTGTTGATAGACAGTCCCATCCTGCTATAGACCCTCATAGATGCTACAAGGATGGACTGAAGGTCTTCTGGAGTGTGGGCCACAAGAGTACAGTCATCAGCATACCGCAGCTCAAGAACCCGCTCCGTCAAAACCTTGGTGGTTACTTGGAGCCACCTTATGTTGAATAGATTTCCATCCAGTCTGAAGTACACTGCAACTTTGTGGAAAAGCTGGGTGACACATAGGTGGAAGATGTTAAAGAGTACCAGTGCCATCGCACATCCCTGTCTCACACTGATGCTTACTCCAAAGGGCAATGACTCCTGCCCTCCTATGGCCATTGGAGCCATCATCCCATCATGGAACTGGGAAAGGATGTTGACACATTTGTCTGGACAGCCACATTTGAGTAGAATGCCCCATAGTAGTTCCCTGCTCACAGTGTTGAAGGCCTTGGAGAGGTCGACAAATGTCATGAAAAGGTCCTGATGTTGTTCACGGTACTTCTCCTGGAGTTGCGGTGCCGCGAGTATCATGTCGACCGTCTCCTGTTCTTTTTGAAGCTGCATTGTGACTCTGGCAGCAGTTCCTCTGTGATGTTGTTCACCAGCATGTGTAGCATCACCTTGGCCACGAACTTGCCGGCCACTGCCGGAAGGGATATCCCCCGGCTGTTGCCGCAGATGAACTTGTCACCCTTGTTCTTATAGATGGTGACAATGTTTCCATCCCGCCACTGTTGGCGGGACAATCTCCAGGTCCCAAACCTCAGTGATGCACTGGTGGACCGTTCTGGTGCAGAAGTAACCTCCCTTCTTAAGTAGTTGTCAGCACCAGGGGTCTTGTTGTTCTTGAGGTAACGGAGAGCTGATAACACCTCCTGGAAAGTTGGCAAATGGTTGAAGTCTTGAATGGGTGGACGGACAGGCAGTTCTTCCAGGATGGAGTGGTCTGTAGGAGAGTGCTGATTGAGTAGTGCTTCAAAGTGGTCAGCCCACCTCATCAGGATCTGGTTTTGGTCCTTCAAGTGAGTCAGACCATCGGCTGTTTTCATGGGGGTGATGGAGTGACTTCTAGGGCCATAGATAGCTTTAATTGAGTTGTAGAAATTGTGCATGCCGTTTTTGTCGACATAAATTTGGATTTCTTGTTTCTTATTCATCCACCGGCGTTGGGGGGACGTATTCTCACCTGGAGTTTAGCCAGTATCATACGGTGATCTGTCCAGCATTCTGCACCCCTTGTGGCAGGTGTCAGCAGGAAGACATTAGTGTCAGAACGTCTCACTATGACGTAGTCAGGTGCCAGTGTTTGGAGCGTGGGTGCAGCTATGATGTTTTATATTTGTTCTTCTGCTGGAACAATGTGTTAGTGACAATGTGTTAGTGACAATGTGTTAGTGACAATGCGATTGTGCTCGGCACATAGAGTTAGTAGTCTCATGCCATTCTCATTGACCTGGCCAACACCATGACTCCGCTCCATATCCTTTTGTTCTGTCCCACCCAAGGTGTAACCTTCTCCCTCCTCTTTCAGGGAACCGTCATCCAGGAACCTGGTCTCACTCAGGGCAGCAATGTCAATGTTTTAGCGCCTTAGTTCTGTAGCAATCAAAGCTGTTCTCCGATGGGGTCTATCGCTATTATCGTCAGTGTCCAAGAGTGTGAGGGCCAACACACTCGCATGGTCGATCCTTGCCATCAAGTTAATGCGCACGTTCCCTCACGCGCGCGCACACACACACACACACACACGCACACACATGCGAACCTATATACTGCGACATACACCCTCATCATACACCCTCATCTCTGTCTCACCCTCTCTTTCTGTCTGCCACTCTCACACACACTGATACACACAAACAGTGTCACACACCACACACACCCTCCTCGTTGTGGTGGTTGGGGAGGTGACGTCAGCATCAGCAGGCTGGCTTACTGTTTCTCTGCCGGGCTTAGCCTCCGCCACATGCCGTGCACAATCTGCTCCAGACTGACACACACACATGCATACACCAGGTATTATACACATAGCGCTCAATGAGAATGCACTGACACGAGAGGGATATTATATAATGGTGGGGGAGTAGGACAGGGGGCTGACAGTCAGGCAGTCAGCTAGAGGAAGATGAAGCCATTAAGAAACATAACAGACAAACCTGCACAACGCTACAACAACGCTGCTCCGCTCTGCTGTATGTGTGTAGTAGATCCGCCTTGATAACAGCTCTGTGGCTGGCTGCTGTTGTTGTGTTGTTGTGTAGTGTGGGGCTCTTAGCTAGCTCAGCTTCATCACCTGGGATCATAAGCCTGCATGGGGATTTTAGCGTTGTTCTTTTATATGGCTGAGAATGATGATCCTTGGAATAGTATGTGTGGAGAGTTATAGGAATGTGAAATATTAAAATGAATGAGAGTAGATTAGATGAATGAGAATATGCAAGACATGACATGACAGATGTATTTTGGTGTGATTAAGCTGAGCAGATTCCTTGTAGTACACTGTGTAGTGTGTTGTATGCTAAGGATCATATGTGGCTGTACAGTATCTTGATCTTTCATGCCATTTAATAAATTTAGCCTGCCTCTCTATCAGTGTTGACTTTGCCTGAGGAATATCCTCACACAGCCAGACAGACACACAACTCAGTATTAGGAAGGTGTTCTTAATGTTTGGTATACTCAGTGTATACGTTCATTACAGTAATCCATTCCCACATTGTTCACCTCTCTGCATGGGTCCAGCCATGTTGGTTTTCTATGGAGCCTTATGCACTATCTTTCAGCCTATAATATGGTGTGTAGAGCATTCTAAAGCCTTTACATAGTCCTTATTCCTCCATACAGACTGCTCTGTGAAGAGGCTTGTGTTGTCCAGTACATGGCCACATTAGCATATTGGTCCTCAGAACCTACTTATCTAATATGAGAGAGAGAGAATGAATAAGAATGGAGAGAGAAAGAGAAAGAGAGACTAATAATGGTTAGAGTGTGAGGGAGAAAGAGAGAGAGCGAGAGAGAGACTAATAATGGTTAGAGTGTGAGGGAGAAAGAGAGAGAGATGGGGGATGGATGGAGTGGTAGAGGGAGGGAGGACATGAAGAGGAGAGATGGCACAAAAGAACATGGCTTTTATGATGTTGGAGAGAGGAGAGGATTCAGAGATGGACAAAGGAAGGAAGGCTCAAGAGGACCGTGTGTGAGCGTGTGTGTGTGTACCTTGTGAGCGAGCGTGTGTGTGTGTACTGTGTGAGCGCGTGTGTGTGTGCATGCATCGTGTGTGTGTGATCGAGAGAGAAATGCCAGAGAGAGAGATCAAGAGATGGAGAGCGAGAGAAAGAGATATAGACAGACAGTCCCTGTGAGATGCAGAGATTCTGAGAGGGCGAGAAGAGACAGAAAGACAGAAAGACATAGAGAGTGATACAGAGACAGCGAGAGTTTCAGGGGGGAAGAGGGAGAGAGAGGGAGGGAGAGGGGGGAGAGGAAGGGGAGAGATTGGGGGGAGGGGAGAGAGAGAGGGTGGGAGAGAGAGGGAGAGAAGTCAGGTTTGATGGTCATCATTCTCCATGCTGTTCATGTGCCTGCTGAGACTGGGACTGGCTATGTCACAATGACTGATCCCCGCTGTCTCTCCAGCCCGGATGGAAGTTATTACTGTGTACACACACCCACACTGGTGAGACAGACAAACACCGCCTCATACACACAAACACTGACAACGACATACACAGACACACATTCACATTTCCACCATGCACACATGAATGGACCCACATGCACACACACAATTGATCATCTGATTATATTTAATCTATTACCTCTGTATACTTATTGAATGTTGTCATTTCTCTCTCCATACAGTACTATGAGATGTCCTATGGGCTGAACATAGAGATGCACAAGCAGGTAAGAGAGACGTTACTGTCTTTCATTATTACTGTGTGTGTTGTCTGTGTCTGGTCTCTTCCAGTAATGGTCTTTACAGGGAGCAGTATAGGGCAGACACCACAGGCACCATCCCTCTCAGCCCTCTCTGACACCATCCACTGTCTCTGTCTCTCTCTCTCACTCACACATGTCATGATCAGCAGAGTCATGGCAGGCACCCCATGTCCCTTTCTTGTTGCAGAGTGCGCGTTGTGGCACATTATCCACTTGACTGACGTCTTCATTCAAGGTGACTTACAGGCTCATTCTTCTCCATCGTTACGGACAGCAGTGAAAAGGTCCGGTGGTGTTTAGCAGTCCACATGCTGGACCCAGATCCAGAGCTAGGCACAGAACCAAACAGACCCAGAACCATAGTGAATATGTGCCATTAGCCAGTAGCCAGGCCGACAGGGTAAAGCTCCACTGTCGGCTCTACTGTCAACACAGAGGAGACGTGAATAGAGATCTGCCTGTGTTACTCCAGAAAGGGGGAGGAAGAATGGGGGGGAGAGAGGGAGGGGAGGAAGAGAGGGGAAGGAGGGAATGAGAGAGGGGGAGTAAGGCTGCTGGCAGGGGACACAGGAGAAGGAAGAAGGAGGACTGAGACAGGTGATGAGAGAGAAAGAGATACATTTGAGAGAGAACAGAGAGAGAGCGAGGGGGGAATTAGTGTGATATGAGAAAGAAAAATGGATAGTTAAAAAATAGCCAGAGAGCGATAGAAAGGATGAGCCAGAGAGAGATACTGTAGAAAGGATGAGCCAGAGAGAGATGCTGTAGAAAGGATGAGCCAGAGACAGATACTGTAGAAAGGATGAGCCAGAGAGAGATACTGTAGAAAAGATGAGCCAGAGAGAGATACTGTAGAAAAGATGAGCCAGAGAGAGATACTGTAGAAAGGATGAGCCAGAGAGAGATACTGTAGAAAGGATGAGCCAGAGAGAGATGCTGTGGAAAGGATGAGCCAGAGAGAGATGCTGTAGAAAGGATGAGCCAGAGACAGATACTGTAGAAAGGATGAGCCAGAGAGAGATACTGTAGAAAGGATGAGCCAGAGAGAGGTGCTGTAGAAAGGATGAGCCAGAGAGAGATACTGTAGAAAGGATGAGCCAGAGAGAGATGATGTGGAAAGGATGAGCCAGAGAAAGGTGCTGTAGAAAGGATGAGCCAGAGAGAAATGCTGTAGAAAGGATGAGCCAGAGAGAGGTGCTGTAGAAAGGATGAGCCAGAGAGAGATACTGTAGAAAGGATGAGCCAGAGAGAGGTGCTGTAGAAAGGATGAGCCAGAGAGAGATACTGTAGAAAGGATGAGCCAGAGAGAGGTGCTGTAGAAAGGATGAGCCAGAGAGAGATGCTGTAGAAAGGATGAGCCAGAGACAGATACTGTAGAAAGGATGAGCCAGAGAGAGGTGCTGTAGAAAGGATGAGCCAGAGAGAGGTGCTGTAGAAAGGATGAGCCAGAGACAGATACTGTAGAAAGGATGAGCCAGAGAGAAATGCTGTAGAAAGGATGAGCCAGAGAGAGGTGCTGTAGAAAGGATGAGCCAGAGAGAGATACTGTAGAAAGGATGAGCCAGAGAGAGGTGCTGTAGAAAGGATGAGCCAGAGAGAGATACTGTAGAAAGGATGAGCCAGAGAGAGGTGCTGTAGAAAGGATGAGCCAGAGACAGATACTGTAGAAAGGATGAGCCAGAGACAGATACTGTAGAAAGGATGAGCCAGAGAGAGGTGCTGTAGAAAGGATGAGCCAGAGAGAGGGTGAAAGTAAAATAAAAAATTAGCGAGAGTGCACTGAGAAATGACAAGGGGAGCTTTGAGCCAAAGCAAGGAATAATGAATCATGAATAGATTTAACAGTATCTGCTCTTAGTTTCTCTCTTCCCAGCCCAGCCGTGTGCCATTACTCTCCTCCTTATCACGTGCGGGGCCATCTCGTGGTGTGCTGCTGCCATTAATTGAGCCATCAAGCAGTCACTCGCTTTCTACAGGAGTCACTATTCCCTTTAGCTTCTACTGATCAGGGAGGGATGTGTATAGGGGAGGATTTGGAAGGAATGGGCCGACTGCCAACAGGGCTACTGATACCAACTGATCTGATAGTATCTGTGTGTGTGTTCTGTCTGCTTCCCTCCCTTCCTGCCGTGGAGATGGTGATCACTGATCAGCCATGGCATCATGGTGGCTTTAAAACAGCAGGCGCAGCACAGCACACACCTTCCTGCCTCACTGGAAGAGAGAGAGAAACACCGAGGGCTTAGTATAATGGAGTTACATATGTAGTGATATATATGTCGGCAGCAATACAGTCATATCATCAAGTGTGATGTTTTAGGTCTGCAGACAGCTAGTTATATATTCCATGCTATATGTTCTCAGAAGACTCCGGGATATGGTGGTTATATGTGTACAGGAGGTATGGTGCTACATTATATTCACTGATATTGGTCCTAAGAAGCCTGCAGAAGTAATTTTATATTCACAGATGTACACCGCCCCTGTAGTTCTAGTGATATCTGTCATAAGCAGCCTGCAGTAAGCTAGCTCACAGATATAGGTCCAGGAAAAAGGATTTAAATATTCAGTGATATACATTATATACTGTATTCAGGGATATTGCCCGACAATATCCTGTATATTTTCAGTCAGGTCTAGAAGGCTCAGTAGATATAGTTAGTGATAACGGCCTACAGAAGGCTAGTTCTATATATTCAGTCAGGTCTAGAAGGCTCAGTAGATATAGTTAGTGATAACGGCCTACAGAAAGCTAGTTCTATATATCCAGTCAGGTCTAGAAGGCTCAGTAGATATAGTTAGTGATAACGGCCTACAGAAGGCTAGTTCTATATATCCAGTCAGGTCTAGAAGGCTCAGTAGATATAGTTAGTGATAACGGCCTACAGAAGGCTAGTTCTATATATCCAGTCAGGTCTAGAAGGCTCAGTAGATATAGTTAGTGATAACGGCCTACAGAAGGCTAGTTATATATATTCAGTCAGGTCTAGAAGGCTCAGTAGATGTAGTTAGTGATAACGGCCTACAGAAGGCTAGTTATATATATTCAGTCAGGTCTAGAAGGCTCAGTAGATGTAGTTAGTGATAACGGCCTACAGAAGGCTAGTTATATATATTCAGTCAGGTCTAGAAGGCTCAGTAGATGTAGTTAGTGATAACGGCCTACAGAAGGCTAGTTATATATATTCAGTCAGGTCTAGAATGCCAGTAGATATACAGTGCCTTTGGAAGGTATTCACACCCCTTGACTTTTTCCATGTTGTTGTGCTACAGCCTGAATTTAAAATGGATTGAATTGAGATTGTGTCATTGGCCTACACACAGAACCCCATAATGTCAAAGTGGAATTATGTTTTTTTTTTATGTTTACAAATGAATAAAAAATTAAGAGTAAAAATGTGTCTCTTAATAAGTTGCATGGAGTCACTCTGTGTGCAATAATAGTGTTTAACATGATTTTTGAATCAGTATCTCTCTACCCCACACCAGTAGAGGCTCCGCAGAGGAGGAAGGAGAGGACCATCTCCAGTGAATTTCTATTTGTATTTTTTTTATATATTTTTTTTTTAGATAAAACTACTAAATATATTCACGTCACCAAATCATAGATTAAAACAATGTTTTGCTATGAGGTTCTATAGTACCCTCAGAAGCACCCTGTAGGGTAGCACCATGGTGTAGCCAGAGGACAGCTAGCTTCTGTCCACCTCATTGTACTTTGACTTCAATACAAAACCTAGGAGGCTCATGGTTCTCAACCCCTTCCATAGACTTGCACAGTAATTATGGTGACTTCCAGAGGATGTCCTCCAACCTAGCAGAGCTCTTGCAGCATGAACTGACATGTCCACCCAATCAAAGGATCAGAAAATGAACCTAGTACTGAAAGCATAAAGTACAGCTAGCACTGCAGTGCATACAATGTGGTGAGTAGTTGACTCAAAGAGAGAGAAAATAGTTGAACAGTTTTAAACAAAATTAAAAATTAAGGAGAAGCGCTAGAGAGAGAGCTAGCTATATTTGGTTCTTGTATTTTTGTGTCTTTCACTTAGCTAGTGAATTCAGCTAGCTAGTTTAGCCTACTCAAACACCTGGCTCAAACAGAGAGGGATGCTATGTTAGCTAGCTGGCTATAGCTATCCAACACTGGAACTCTTTCAAGTCAACGTGACAATGGTGTAGGCTGTGTGTAGCGGATAGCGGTCATGATATGAAGGTTTGGCTTGGAAAGTTTTTTTTTTTTTTTTTTTTTTTTTTTTGCCTGGTCACAGAGAGCTGATGTGTTGTGCACTGAAGTGCAAAAGGAAAAGGTGAGAGGAGGAGAGCCCGTAGATAATTACGAGAAGGAATTATATATATATAAATACAGCAAAGTGGTCATACTGTTTCTATGTGACTGCTATGAAAGTGAACTGTGTTTGCGTGTGATCAGGTGTGTATTCATTCTTAAACGCAACGAAACAGGGATAAACATACCTGAATTTGTCCAATAGATGCTCTCATTTGCAACTGTTAGACTAATGATTACACCCTAGATCAGCTAGATCACAGGAGGCTTCTGAGGGGAGAACTGCTCATAATAACGAAACGGCGCAAATGGAATGGCATCAAACACATGGAAACCATGTGTTTGATGTATTTGACACCATTCCACTTGTTCTGTTCCCAGCCATTACCACAAACCCGTTCTCCCCAATTAAGGTGCCATCAACCTCCTGTGAGCTAGATGCCGGCAAGAGTGTGCAAAGCAATATTGAAAGTTTTACTGTCTGTCACCTTGTTTACTAAAAATGATCTCGACCTGTGTTGTAAACTTTCATTCATAGGCTAGGTTGTAGCAACATCATGATGGTTACAGGGAAAATGTATCATGTAAGTAGCCTAACCTATCAATGTTACATTGAACTGGGTGAATGGAATATGAATGACAGTCATCCATTATGGTGTAATAGAAGTAAGGCCATGCTCATAAAAAAAATATTAATCCTCCCTCATCTTAAACGGCACCGACTGCCACTGTCCAACAAATGCAATTATCTGGTTATCAGTGAATTTCGAACACAGATCCATCCCCATGACCAGGGAGGTTTTCCAATGACTCACAAAGAACAGCACCTATTGGTAGATGGGTGCAAAAAAAGACACTGAATATCCCTTTGAGCATTTTGAAGTTATTAACTACACTTTGGATGCTGTATCAATACACCCAGTCACTACAAATATACAGGCTTCCTTCCTAACTCATTTGCCGGAGCAGAAGGAAACAGCTCAGGGATTTCACCATGAGGCCAATGGTGACTAAAACAATTACAGAGTTTAATGCCTGTGATAGGAGAAAACTGAGGAAGGATCAACAACATTCTAGTAACTCCACAATGGAAGCTTGTACAGAATTTAAAAAATGACTGACATTGGATACAAGTATAGACTCAGAGCTAGAAAATTGTATATCATACAATGCAGTTGAGGAATAATGGGAAATTAATTCTGCTTTGAAAGTTGATAAACTTGTAACCCCACTTCTGAGAAAATGGCCCTTGAAATGTTTGGTACACACCCTCTTAAGCCTTAGCCCCACCCATCTTTAAGGATTCATGTGGGGCCATGTGCTAAACAGAGTGGGGTAAGGTAGTGTAGTAAACAACCAAAGATTTCAAGACTAAAAGTGGTGAAAGTAGTAGCAAAAATACACTTTATCTAGTCCTTGGCCTATATCATAATCTGACTTTGGTGCAGGTCATGTTGTTCTTCACATGACCATTTCTGGTATACACACAATTTATCAAATAAAATCAAAGTTTATTTGTCACATGCACAGGATACAAGGTTTAAACGGTACAGTGAAATGGGTACTTGCATATTGTATAAATTAAATTGTATACATTATTAGATGATTCTTACCCAGACACACTTGATGGGTCATGTGAAAGAAATGCTATAACCACCCCACAGCCACATCTAGCTAAGTGGATGGGTCACTATTGTCCAGACATGAACACATGTTCATGAAATACAATGGATGACCATAATCACCCCAGACACACCTGGCTAACCTGATGGGTCAGTCATGTAATCATCTGGCAAAGTGTAGTCTTTTGTTTAGATTTGTAGCTAGCTAGCTAATCAATGAACCTAACAGTGCTTTTCAACTGGGAACTTATATGAAAAATATGAGGTCAAATCATGATCAGTGATCTTCATGCCTGAAAGTCAGGGCTCTAGAAAGTGGCCCGAGTTCAATGCAAATGGCTTTCTGAGATATGAATAATATTACTACGCAGATCATGCACGTAACGTTATCTAGCGAGCCAGCCAGCTAATGTTAGCTGACAAGCTAACAGTACGCTTTAACTTGCAATGAAAACGACTTTGACAAAATTAGAAACGTATAATATCCGAAAATGTAGCTAGCTAGACATGGATGAATGCTTCTCCCTCTTTGTCACGGATGCCATGGTTGCCCTTAGTTTGAAGATGTAATCTGGAGACAGGTGTTTTATACAACAGCCTTCTCTATGTTCTCTTTTCAACTCCCTTCGCATATTTTCAATCAAACGCCATAATTTTTTTCCATCTCCTTAGCTATCATAATCTGCTTCCACCAGGCATTCAACTGATTTCAAAGCTCGGTCAACTTCTTCCGTCACAACAACACTGTTGATCCACATTTCTTCCCAATCACTGTCATCCGAAGACTACAATATCTGCTTCAGCCAGCAGCATACCACCCTGCATACTACTGCTGGCTTGCTTCTGAAGCTAAGCAGGGTTGGTCCTGGTCAGTCCCTGGATGGGAGACTAGGTGCTGCCTGAAGTGGTGTTGGAGGGCCAGTAGGAGGCATTCTATCCTCTGGTCTAAAAAATATTGCATTGGGTAGGGTGCCCTGTGTAGGGTGCTGTCTTTCGGATGGGACGTTAAACGGGTGTCCTGACTCTCTGAGGTCATTAAAGGGCATGTAGGGGTGTTAACCCCAGTGTCCTTGTTAAATTCCCTATCTGTCCCTCAAAACCATCACACTCACCTAATAATCCCCAGTTTACAATTGGCTCATTCAATTGGCTCATGTCCAACCCAGCCATTATCTCAGCCAATCATGGCTAATGGGAAGGTTCCTGTCTTTTTCCGTGACTAAACCAACTAGGCTCATAATTTTAACGATTTTATTCGTACTTACAGATAACATACAAGTTAGTAATTAAGGCAAATTAAAGTTCACATGTTCCAGAAGGCATTTCTGCTCAAAAATGCATTTTGATACTAAAATAAATGTTTATGTTCAAATGCCTCTCCTGTGAAGTAGTGATGTGCAACATATGCGTCGTTTCCTGAAACGAGTCACAAATATTTTAAAACATTCATCTTGTTTGCAATAAGGCACTAAAGTAAAACTGCAAAAAACGTGGCAAAGAAGTTAACTTTATGTCCTGAATACAAAGCATTATGTTTGGGGCAAATCCAACACAACACCTCACTGAGTACCACTTTTCATCTTTTCAAGCATGGAGGTGGCTGCGTCATGTTATGGGTATGGTAGCCATCGGCAAGGACTATTTCTTTTTTTAAATAAAAATAAATGGAATAGAGCTAAGCACAGGTCAAATCCTAGAGGAAAACCTGACTCAATCTGCGTTCCAACAGACACTGGGAGACACCTTCTAGCAGGCCAAATACACACTGGAGTTGCTTACCAAGACAACATTGCACGTTGCAAATATTGTCCAATCCAGGTGTGCAAAGCTCTTAGAGACATCCCAGAAAGACTCACAGCTGTAATCACTGCCAACAGTGATTCTAACATGTATTGTTGACTCAGGGGTGTGAATACTTATGTAGACATTTCTAAAAAAAACGTTGTTATTGTGTGTAGACTGGTGAGAGACAAAAAATCTATTTTGAATTCAGGCTATAACACAACAACATGTGTAATAAGTCAGGAGGTATGAATACTTTCTGAAGGCACTGTAGGTAGTGATTACTGCCTACGGAAGGCTGGGGGTGTGGGTGATGTTTTTAGAGTTGCTCTGCTCTATCCCCAGTAGACTCCTAAGGACAGATGAAGCAGCTGGCGTGCCTTCCTGTTCCATCTCTGTGTGTGTGTGTGTGTGTGTGTGTGTGTGTGTGTGTGTGTGTGTGTGTGTGTGTGTGTGTGTGTGTGTGTGTGTGTGTGTGTGTGTGTGTGTGTGTGTGTGTGTGTGTGTGTGTGTGTGTGTGTGTGTGTGTGTGTGTGTGTGATCAAGAGCATTAGAGACCGAGAAAGTGAGAGGGTTTTATAAAAAGTGTGTGAGTGTGTGTGCTCTAGCATCTGCATAATATGAATGTGTGTTTGTTCGCTCATGCCTAATTACCGCTAGCTATGTGCTCAGACAGCACAGTGCATGTTTATATGTAGTTCATATTAATTCACATCCTCCTCTGGTTGTGCTTGGCTGGCGTTATGACCTGAATCCAGAGGTGTGTGTGTAACAGACCTCATTTAGGGAGGGAGGGAGATTCCCAGGGAGCTAGTCTTTTAGCATAATGGGTTTGTCACTCGATCAAAAGGGATCTGAGTAGCTGCACACGCCCTGCTGGGTGTTTGTGTGTGAGCCCATCTGTGTGTATGTGTACGTGTGTGAATGCATCTGTGTGTATGTGTACGTGTGTGAATGCATCTGTGTGTGTGTGTGTCTACAGGTGTGTGCACATGCAAGCCTGTTTATATATGCGTGTGCGACTGAAAGCATAAACAAATGTCTGTGTTTGCCTGCGTGTGTGTGCCAGTATGTTACTGCGTTTGTACGGTATGGTACACTCCTTTGTTGTGTGTGTACTACCACAGTGTATATGTGTGTGTGCTTCCACATTGTGTGTATGTATCTTTTCTATATATATATATGTGTGTGTGTGTGTGTGTGTGTGTGTGTGTGTGTGTGTGTGTGTGTGTGTGTGTGTGTGTGTGTGTGTGTGTGTGTGTGTGTGTGTGTGTGTGTGTGTGTGTGTGTGGCCAGTGTACGGGGCTAGCGGTGTACTGTATAATTGCTTTGTGGTGGACAGGAGTTTAAAGCTGAAGCAGTCTGTCAGGCCAAGCTGGTAAGTTCGGCAGTGTGTGAATATGAATGTCAGAGTAATGGGTAAGCACATTACTGTATATTGCTGGGGAGCCTAGGAGAGATATTGTTAAAAACTCTGGGACCCAGGCAGAAATTTGTCTGCAGGACTGTATTTTTACAGATGCCCTATAAAGGCCTCTCTGTCTGCTTAAGAGCCTGTGTGTGTGTGTGTGTGTGTGTGTGTGTGTGTGTGTGTGTGTGTTGGTTTAACTATCCTTGTGGGGACCAGATGTACCCATAAGGATATTAAAACAAAGTGGAGACATTTAGCTATTTTAGGTTTAGGGTTACAATTAGGTTTAGTTTAGGGTTAAAGTTAGGTTTAGGGAAAATAGGATTTTGAATGGAAATAAATGTTTTGGTCCCCACAAGGATAACTGTTTGTTGGTTCTCACTCTGTGAGTCTGCTTACATATAGCACCAATCAACAGTTTGGACACACCTACTCATTCAAGGGTTTTCCTGCATTGTAGAATAATAGTGAAGACATCAAAACTATGAAATAACACAAATGGAATTATGTAGTAACCAAAAAAGTGTTGAACAAATAAAAATATATGAAATATTTCAGATTCTTCAAAGTAACCACCCTTTGCCTTGATGACAGCTTTGCAAACTTTTGGCATTCTCTCAACCAGCTTCATGAGGAATGCTTTTCCAACAGTCTTCAAGGAGTTCCCGCATATGCTGAGCACTTCTTGGCTGCTTTTTCTTCACTCTGCGTTCCAACTCATCCCAAACCAGGTCAGGTGATTGTGGAGGCCAGGTCAAATGATGCAACACCATGACTCTCCTTCTTGGTCAAATAGCCCTTACACAGCCTGGAGGTGTGTTGGGTCATTGTCCTGTTGAAAAACAAATGATAGTCTCACTAAACGCAAACCAGATGGGATGGCGTATTGCTGCAGAATGCTGTGGTAGCCATGCTGCTTAAGTGTGCCTTGAATTCTAAATAAATCCCTGATGGTGTACCCAGCAAAGCCTCCCCCACACCCTCACACCTCCTCCTCCATTCTACACTGTGGGAACCACACATGCAGAGATAATCCGTTCACCTACTCTGCTTCTCACAAAGACACGGCGGTTGGAACCAAAGATCTCAAATTTGGACTGATCAGACCAAAGGACAGATTTCCACCGGTCTAATGTCCTTTGCTTGTCTTTCTTGGCCCAAGCAAGTCTCTTCTAATTATTGGTGTCCTTTAGTAGTGGTTTCTTTGCAGCAATTTGACGATGAAGGCCTGATTCACGCAGTCTCCTCTGAACAGTTGATGTTGAGATGTCTGTTACTTGAACTCTGTGAAGCATTTATTTGGGCTGCAATCTGAGGTGCAGTTAACTCTAATGAACTTATCCTCTGCAGCAGAGGTAACTTTGGTTCTTCCTTTCCTGTGGCAGTCTTCATGAGAGCCAGTTTCATCATAGCGCTTGATGGTTTTTGCGACTGCACTTGAAAAAACTTTGAAAGTTCTTGAAATATTCCTGATTGACTGACCTTCATGTATTAAAGTAATGATGGATTGTCATTTCTATTTTCTTACAGTATTTGAGCTATTATTGCCATAATACGGACTTGGTCTTTTACCAAATAGGACTATCTTCTGTATATCCCCCTACCTTGTCACAACACAACTGATTGGCTCAATTAAGAAGGAAAGAAATCCCACAAATTATATTTTAACAAGGCACACCTGTTAATTGAAATGCATTCCAGGTGACTACCTCATGAAGCTGGCTGACAGAATGCTAAGAGTGTGCAAAGCTGTCATCAAGGCAAAGGGCGGCTACTTTTAAAAATCTCATATAAAATATTTTCTGATTGTTCAACACTTTTTTGGTTACTACATGATTACATATGTGTTATTTCATAGTTTTGATGTCTTCACTGTTATTCTACAATGTAGAAAATAGTAAAATAGTATGTTTGCTTTACTGCTCTCCTTTCCTCTTTCCCTCTGTGTGTTTCTCTTCCTCCTCTTCCCGAATAGAGGGTCCATCAATCAGAGAGGATGGAAGGGGGGCTGCTGGCTCAGCGCCAGGAAGAGGGGCTGCCCAGAGGGGAGGAAAAGTGGGAGGGAGAGAGAGGAAGGGGGGGGGGGTTGTGAACAGGATGAGGAGAGAAAGAGACCAACTGCACAGAGGAAAGAGAAAGATAGACAGAGAGTCTAAGTGCACAGAGAGAAAGAGTGAGAGAAAGAATAGGTGAGGGAGAAAGAGATCAGTTATTTATTTAATCTGTGGCTGTGACCACAACCAGTGGCTCGTTAGTGCATCATTGGTCACTAATATTTGTCTTAAAGTGTTTGCAGAGAGAGGAGAGCAGTTCCATTACATGCTGACTACCGCGTGCATTGCAAAATAAATGTACACATACATGTTATTCAATCATTGCACCCACACTGCTCACGCGCCAACGAGAGTCTGAGTTGCCAAGCACTAAAACAGAAGTCAGTTCTATTTGTGACGCTGAATGCGTGGTCAGCGTCACAAGTCCTGCCTCCCATGGTTTATAGAAGCAGATACCCACATGCCATCTCATTGGTTATATCCACGGGTGATTGAAAGATGAACTGCGGTCGGTCGGTAGTGGTAATACACCTTTTTATGAAAGTAGATGCCAATCGCTATATAAAGTCCAAAGAAGAAAAAGAAAACGTTTTGGTTGACCGTTTAATGTGTGGATTAATTGGCAGAGTAGAGGACCTTGTGCATTTCAGGTAAAATAACAACTCAACATTTATATCCCAGGACAAATTAGCTAGCAACAGCAAGCTAGCTAAATAGGACAAATTAGCTAGCAACTGCAAGCTAGCTAGCTAAATTGCCATAAATGTTTCATTTATTTTCGACCTGTCCCCAAATTAATAGAATTGGTTCAGAGTTTGATTTGATATTTCAACCTGTGTGTCGGGATCGCGTTTTGAGTCGGGACAAAATTAATTTGCTCACGATGGCGCAGACCCATGTCCTGTCATGGCATGGTGTTTGGCAGCAGGGGGAGGGAGATAAGGCTAGACTTAGGCTGGCTGACCGGGATCTCAATTCAATTCAAGGGCTTTATTGTCATGGGAAACATATGTTAACATTGCCAAGCAAGTGAAGTAGATCATTTTTATTGTTTATTTCACTTTTAATTATTAACAGTAAACATTACACTCACAGAAGTTCCAAAATAATAAAGACATTTCAAATGTCATTATGTCTAAATACAGTGTTGTAACAATGTGCAAATAGTTCAAGTACAAAAGGGACGATTACTGAACATAAATATGGGTTGTATTTACAATGGTGTTTGTTCTTCACTGGTTGCCCTTTTCTTGTGGCAACAGGTCACAAATCTTTCTGCTGTGATGGCACACTTGTATTTCACCCAGTAGATATGATTTCTCTCTCTCTCTCTCTCTCTCTCTCTCTCTCTCTCTCTCTCTCTCTCTCTCTCTGGTGCTACAGGGCTGAAGGGGCTGGGGGGACTCCTGCTAAACACACATGTAGGCGCGCAAGCATACACTGAGATGCACTGAGATGCATTGCAGTCAGGAAGGCATGCACAAACACATAAAATGAAATACTCACACACATGCACAAGAACACACCCACACACACCCTCATCCACCTCTTCTCTCTAAAGCTGACCAGCACAGCCACACTGGGGCTCAGGGAAAGACTCAGCTGGCATTGCCCAAATGAGCACCCACCCCCCCCCCCACCCCCACTCAAATCACATTACATTTCACAAAGCTTTATTAGCAAAACATTTGCATTGTGTTATAAAGTAAATACTCCAGAAAAGCTTACTGCAGCTTGTCTATGTCATACTGAGGATCCACTTGCGTTAGTTTCAGAGTCTCAGTAATGACTCTTGTGTTTCAGCTCACTGTGTTAATTGTGACTCTGAAACATATCTGATGATTGGCGAGCACGCTGAGTGTATATGTGTGCGGGCATGCGTGTGTGTGTGTATGTGCATGCGTTCGCGTTTGTGTCCGCCTCAGGCAGTGATTGACTGGTGTGCTCCACAGCCTCCAGAGGACTGGGTCCTTGTCCTCCCTCTCATCCATCCATCTTCTCTTCCTCCCTCATTTTGTAAGAATTTAGGGTGATTTGCTGCTCTGTTTAAAATGCAGCTTAACATAGACTGACATTATCTCTCCTCTCCTCCACATTTCTCTCCTCCTCATCTCATCCCCCCTCTGCCAGACAAAGAGACAGCAGTGTTCTGTCGGCAGATTATTTATCCTCAGGTGTTTATTGACCAGCTCTCTCTTCTTCCTTTGTATCCATCCACCCATTCATCCATCCCTCTATTCACAGCCCTGCCAAAACTCCCTTACATGCTGACTAGACTGGGCGTGTGCGTCCGCCGTCGCGCGCATGATGATTTTGTCCATCCACACCAGACACGATCAGGACACGCAGGTTGAAATATCAAAACGAACTCTGAACCAACTATATTACTTTAGGGACAGGTCGAAACACTTTAAACATTCATGGACATTCAGCTAGCTTGCCGTTGCTAGCTCATTTCACCTGGGATATAAACATTGGGTTGTTATTTTATCTGAAACGCACAAGGTACTTTTTTCCGAGATCTTTGTAGAATTTTGACCCATTTTGAGTCACACAAAGTCGTGTGTTCTCTACTCCAACAATTAATCCACAGATAAAGGGAATATTTTGTCAGTTTCTAGTAATCTCTCCTCCTTCAGGCTTCTTCTTCTGTGGACTTTATATGGTGGTTGGCAACCAACTTTAAGGTGCATTACCACCACCAACTGGACTAAGAGTGTGGACCTCAGTTCATCTTTCAATCAGGCCGGAGCCTCCCGTCCATTCTCCAGTCCGAGGTCGGCGGCGAGGGTCGCCGTGTTTAAGAGGCCACGGAGGAGGACAATGAGGCGGAGAAAAACTGTGAGCCGCCAGAGCCGCCACCGCGGACAGACGCCCGCCCAGACCCTCCCCTATAGGTTCAGGTTTTGCGGCAGGAGTCAGCACCTTTGGGGGGGGGGGGGGGGGGGGGGTACTGTCACGTTCTGACCTTTATTTCCTTTGTTTTGTCTTTATTTAGTATGGTCAGGGCGTGAGTCGGGGTGGGCAGTCTATGTGTGTTTTTCTATGTTGGGGTTTTGAGTTCAGCCTAGTATGGTTCTCAATCAGAGGCAGGTGTCGTTAGTTGTCTCTGATTGAGAATCATACTTAGGTAGCCTGGGTTTCACTTTTGAGTTGTGGGGGTTTGTTTTCCATGTTTGTGTTTGTTGCCACACGGTACTATTTCGGTTTCGTTCGTTTCACGTTTATTGTTTTGTAGTGTTCAGTTTATGTCTTTAAATATACGTTATGGACACTTACCACGCTGCGCATTGGTCCTCCGATCCTTCTCGCTACTCCTCCTCAGAAGAGGAGGAAGAATGCCGTTACAACATGTGTGTTTGTCTTGGTCTTATCCCGTGTAAATAGCTGGTCTTTTTCGTATATATCTTAATCTCACTTTCTATCTACGAACTAAATATACTTTCCTGCACCCAATGTGGTACGGATCTGCTATTTTTATTCCTTATAACTGGAACTTCCATCAGGAGCTTGCCAGCTAACTAGCTACTAGTCTTTGTTAGTCACAGCTAGCTGTCTTCGCCTTTTTCTCGGTCACCAGCCAGCCTTAGCTCGGACAATACCTGCCAGTCAGCATAGCGCGATGTCAACCCAGAGCTTCTCTCTACCACATCACTGGATTCCTGCCGCTCTGGATCGTTACACCGGATCATCGCAGCTAGCTAGCTGCAAAAGAGTGGCTACTGTTAGCTAACGCCTCTGTCCAGAAGCAAGCACCAGCTAGCCTTGAGCTATCCTTGAGCTAGACCCATATACCAGCTAATTCTAGGGCTACAATAACACCCTTGCCAGTTGGCCTGGACCCTTTATTGTCGACACGGAGCGAAGAAACAAAATAAGATGCTTGTTGACACATAGTTTGGATGATATTATTGAATAACAACATGTATGTGTAATGCGAGCGGTGTGGTCAGCATGTTATGCACTCTTTTGGCAGAGAAAGTCCATGTTATTGCTGACAACTGGCCTACGCTGGAGAAAGAGAGGGAGAGTGAAAGGGATGAAGGAGAAGAAGCCGTGCTGATCTCTGTTTGTAGCAGGCTGCCAAGACTTTTGTCTGACAGATCCAGGATCAGTTGCAGTCATGGTTGTGTTGTTGGCTCGTCAACAACTAAATTATTAGTTTCTCTGTCTAAATAAAATAAAATAACATTTTATTCTTCACATGTTTGGAAACAACAGGTGTGGATTAACAGTGAAATGCTTACATACAGGCCCTTCCCAACAATGCAGATAGAAAGAAAATAGAGAAATAATAGAAAAGTAAAACAAGTAATAATAAAAGTCATAATAAATACACAATGAGTAATGATAACTTGGCTATGTACAAGGGGCACCAGTACTGAGTTGATGTGCAGGGGTAAGAGGTAATTGAGGTAGATACAGTTTGTACACATACAGTAACTAAGAATTAAGTAACATGTAGTAAACAGTAGCAGCAGCGTATGTGATTAGTAAAAAAAATAAGTTTGTGCAAAAGGGTCAATGCAGATATTCCGAGTAGATATTGGTTAACTATTTAACTAACTATTTAGCAGCCGTATGGCTTGGGGGTAGAAGCCTTCCCAGAAGAGTGGGGGCTGTTATAGCAACAGAGGGGGAACTCTCTTATTAATGCCCATGATCTTGGAATGAGATGTTCGACGAGCAGGTGTCCACATACCTTTTGTCATGTTGTGTATATTTAAAACCAAATACTTTTAGATTTCTACTCAAGTAGTATTTTACTGGGTGACATTTACTTGAGTAATTTTCAATGAAAGTACTTTTACTCAAGTATGATAATTGGGTACATTTTCCACTATGGAGTCCACGATCAGCTTCTTTGTCTTGCTGACGTTGAGGGAGTGGTTGTTTTCCTGGCACCACACTGCCAGGTTACCTTGGCGTTCTTGGGCACAGGGACTATGGTGGTCTGCTTGAAACATGTAGGTATTACAGACTGGTTCAGGGAGAGGTTGAAAATGTCAGTGAAGGCACTTGGCTGCTGGTCAGCGCATACTCTGAGTACGTGCCCTGGTAATCAGTCTCACCCTGCGTCCTTGTGAATGTTAACCTGTTTAAAGGTCTTACTCACATCGGCCACGGAGAGAGTGATCACACAGTCGTCCGGAACAGCTGGTGCTCTCACGCATGGTTCAGTGTTGCTTGCCTCGAAGCGGGCATTGAAGGCATTTAGCTCTTCTGGTAGGCTTGCGTCACTGGGAAGCTCGCGGCTGGGTTTCCCTCTGTAGTCTGTGATAGTTTGCAAGCCCTGCCACATCCGACGAGTGTCAGAGCCGATGTAGTAGGATCTGATCTTAGTCCTGTATTGACAGTTTGCCTGTTCGATGGTTCGACATAGAGCTTGGCAGGATTTCTTATTACCACCCGTGTTAGTGTCCAGCTCTTTGAAAGTAACAGCTCTAGCCTTTAGCCTGTAACCCATGGTTTCTGGTTGGGATATGTACATACTTATGTAGGAAGAAAAAGAATGAAATGGTTTGCTTCCTTTTTTTTTTTTTTTTGTGACGCATGACGCATGACGGAACATATTCCAGCCTGTGCTAGCCAAACAGTACTGTAGTTTAGCATCCGCTTCATACCACTTCCGTATTGAGTGCATCACTGGTACTTCCTGTTTGAGTTTTTGCGTGTAAGCAGGAATCAGGAGGATAGAGTTATGGTCAGATTTGATCAATGGAGAACGAGGGAGAGCTTTGTATGCATCTCTGTCTGTGTCTAGCTACATGTATTACTGTTGCACAGCATCAATACAGTTTATTGTAGACACAGTCCAGTGAAAATAAACCCCCTCTGTCTCAAGGCCAATAGGAGAGTCCCTGTTCCCTGTTCCCTCTTCCCTTTCTCTCTTCTGACTATTTCATGTCCTCTCTCTCCCTTTCACCACGCACACACACACACACACACACACAAGCCAGTCTACACACACACACACACACACACACACACACACACACACACACACACACACTATATAATTAGCTAGGTCTTCTCTACCCTTTGAACAGAGCGATGTATCTATCAGAGAGCTGTGTTGTATAATTTGGCCTGTATTGAGATGGGACAGGCTGGCAGTGTGTGTGTATAAATAAGCTCCTGTCAGTCAGTGTAGAGGGGGTGTCAGGACTTCCTGTGTCCTCTAATCTCGTTTGTCTCCCTTTGTGTGTCAGAAACATGTGTTAGATTGGAGGGATGGAGGACACACAAATAGACAACCATCACGGAGGGAGGCAGGCAGGGATGCAGGCAGGGGAGGGAGGATAGAGAGAGATGAAGGAAGGAAAAGGATGAATAGGGTAATAATGGCTCAGTGGGAAAGCTGTTAAAGAGGGTGAGAACGCCTGAGTGAAGAAGAGAACATAATGAGTCTCAGGGCAGAAATAGGTGAGGCATGTAGTGTGTGTGTGCATAGACGTGTGTGTGCATGCTCATTTGTACATTTTCCTTTGTACCATATGTCGTGTGTGTTGCCACATTAGTGCTTTTCTGTGTGTGTGTGTGTGCGTGCATGCGTGTGTATATGTGTGTGTATGTAGAATAGACAACAATTCAATGTCCTCGACTCCTCGCGTCTAGAGAGAGAATTTTCAATGGGCCTCGGCGAGCTAGAGAAAATGGATGAAAGAATGGCATTGAATGCATTGAGGAAAGGGAGAGACCTGCATGAGAAACTGGAGTCTAATAACATAGCTGGCCTTTCAAAGCTTCTCTCTTCCACTTTCTCTCTTCCGGTCTCATACTCTTTCTCTATTATTTTTCTCTCTCATTCACTTGTGGTAGGCTGGGTTTGAAACCAGGTCACCTGCATGCCACATGACTGTTAGTCCGCTGATCTAAAGCCAAGGTATGAGCTTGAGGAGCTCAGTTGTCACCGAACTACCTCCATCACGTTTACTAACCAGATTTGCCTCAATGAAATGATCTAACTTTGATAACTGTATGAGATGGTATGGACAAAGTGTCTGTACTTTCATTGATGTATGTGTTTGTTGCTCCTGCTGCTTCCCAGAAGAAAATTACCCTGATGGCCCAAGGGGCATGAATAATGTTGTGCTATATTACCTTGTATGAAACATAAGATGAGACTGAAGTGTGTGTGTGTGTGTTGCAGGCGGAGATTGTGAAGCGTCTCAGTGCCATCTGTGCTCAGATTATCCCCTTCCTATCTCAGGAGGTAAGAATCACTGACACACACACACACACACACACACACACACACACACCTGGCTGCACTGGCTTTATAATACATAGTTTGTTTTTGTGTGTGTGTCCGGTGACAAGTGTGTGTCCACTGAAGGGAAGGTCACAGAGCTGGCGACTGTTTTACATTGATCAATACTGCCTCTGTGTGTGTTTACGCAGTGTGTGTGTGTGTGTGTACATTTGAATGAGTAAATAGGTGTAGGTTTGGGTCGTTTGAGTGTGCAGTCCTGCTGCGTACGTTTGTGTGGGTATGTGACTTTTTTTCCATGTGGGTGTCTGGTAGCTCAATCAGTGCATACATTAGTACTGCATGTGCATACAGTATGTTTTCTTCAGCGAGTGTTTGTTGTGATATTTGTATTATGTGAACAGTATGTGACAAACGGTGTGTTTGTGAATGAGATTACAAAACATATGTCAGGTACAATATAAGTATGTGGACACCTCCTCGTCGAACATCTCATTCCAAAATCATGGGTATTAATATTGAGTTGGTTCCCCCTTTGCTGCTATAACAGCCTCCACTCCTCTGGGAAGGCTTTCCACTAGATGTTGGAACATTGCTGCAGGGACTTGCTTCCATTCAGCCACAAGAGCATTAGTGAGGTCAGGCACTGATGTTGGGCGTTTAGGCCTGGCTCACTGTCGGTGTTCCAATTCAGCCCAAAGGTGGTCGATGGGGTTGAGGTCAGGGCTCTGTGCGGGCCAGTCAAGTCCTTCCACACCGATCTCGACAAACCATTTCTGTATGGATCTCGCTTTGTGCACAGGGGCATTGTCATGCTGAAACAGGAGAGGGCCTTCCCCAAACTGTTGCCACAAAGTTGGAAGCACAGAATCGTCTAGAATGTCATTGTATGCTGTACCATTAAGATTTCCCCTCACTGGAACTAAGGGGCCTAGCCAAAACATGAAAAACAGCCCCAGATCATTATTCCTCCTCCACCAAACTTTACAGTTGGCACTATGCATTTGGGCAGGTAGCGTTCTCCTGGCAATCGCCAAACCCAGATTTGTCTGTCGGACTGCCAGATGGTGAAGGGTGATTCATCACTCCAGAGAACGCGTTTCCACTGCTCCAGAGTCCAATGGTGGTGAGCTTTACACCACTCCAGCCGACGCTTGGCATTGTGCATGGTGATCTTAGGCTTGTGTGCGGCTGCTCGGCCATGGAAACCCATTTCATGAAGCTACCGACTAACAGTTCTTGTGCTGACGTTGCTTCAGGACAGACGATTTTTATGCGCTAGGCGGTTCAGCACTCGGCGGTCCCGTTCTGTGAGCTTGTGAGGCCTACCACTTCGCGGCTGAGCCGTTGTTGCTCCTAGAAGTTTCCACTTCACAATAACCGCACTTACAGTTGACCAGGGCAGCTCTAGTAGGGCAGAAATTTGACAAACTGACTTGTTGGAAAGGTGGCATCCTATGATGGTGCCACATTTTAAGTCACTGAGCTCTTCAATAAGGCCATTCTACTACCACCAATGTTTGTCTATGGAGATTGCATGGCTGTGTGTTCGATTTTATACACCTGTCAGCCACGGGTGTTGCTGAAATATCCAAATCCACTAATTTGAAGGGGTGTCCACATACTATTGTTTATACAGTGGCTTGCGAAAGTATTAACCCACCTTGGCATTTTTCCTATTTTGTTGCCTTTACAACCTGGATTTACACAACATGCCTACCACTTTGAAGATACAAATGATGTTTTATTGTGAAACAAACAAGAAGTAAGACAAAAAAAATGAACTTGAGCGTGCATAAGTATTCACTCCCCCAAAGTCAATACTTTGTAGAGCAACCTCTTGCAGCAATTACAGCTGCAAGCCTCTTGGGGTAAGTCTCTATAAGCTTGGACACATCTAGCCACTGGGATTGTTGCCCATTCTTCAAGGCAAAACTGCTCAAGCTTCTTCAAGTTGGATGGGTTCTACTGGTGTACAGCAATCTTTAAGTCATACCACAGATTCTCAATTGGGTTGAGGTCTGTGCTTTGACTAGGCCATTCCAAGACATTTAAATGTTTCCCCTTAAACCAATTGAGTGTTGCTTTAGCAGTATTCTTAGGGCCATTGTCCTACTGGAAGGTGAACCTCCATCCCAGTCTCAAATCTCTGGAAGACTGAAACAACAGGTTTCCCTCAAGAATGTCTCTGTATTTAGCGCCATCCATCATTCCTTAAATTCTGACCAGTTTCCCATTCCCTGCTGATGGAAAAACATCCCCACAGCATGATGCTGCCACCACCATGCTTCACTGTGGGGATGGTGATCTCGGGGTGATGAGAGGTGTTGGATTTGTGCCAGACATAGCGTTTTCCTTGACGGCCAAACAGCTCAATTTTAGTCTCATCTAACCAGAGTACCTTCTTCCATATGTTTGGGGAGTCTCCCACATGCCTTTTGGTGAACACCAAACATGTTTGCTTGGACACTCTTAGGTAAAGCCCAGCTCTGTGGAGTGTATGGCTTAAAGTGGTCCTATGGACAGATACTCCAATCTCCGCTGTGGAGATCTTCGCAGCTCCTTCTGGGTTATCTTTGGTCTCTTTGTTGCCTCTCTGATTAATGCCCTCATTGCCTGGTCTGTGAATTTTGGTGGGAGATCCTCTCTTGGCAGGTTTGTTGTGGTGCCATATTCTTTACATTTTTTAATAACGGATTTAATGGTGCTCCTTGGGATGTTCAAAGTTTCTGATATTTTTGTTATAACCCAACCCTGATCTGTACCTCTCCCCCACTTTTCCCTGACCTGTTTGGAGAGCTCCTTGGTATTCATGGTGCCACTTGTTTGATGGTGCACCTTGCTTAGTGGTGTTGCAGACTCTGGGGCATTTAAATTCCAAACAAGTGGACTTTATTTAGCTAATTATGTGACTTTGAAGGTTGCACCAGATCTTATTTAGGGGCTTCATAGCAAAGGGGGTGAATACATACAGTATGCACGCACCGTTTTTCTGTTTTTAATTTTTTTAATTGAATATTTTGAAACAAGTTATTTTTTTCACTTCACCAATTTGGACTATTTTGTGCATGTCCATTACATGAAATCCAAATAAAAATATATTTTGATTACAGGTTGTAATGCAACAAAATAGGAAAAATGCCAAGGGGATGAATACTTTTTCAAGGCACTGTATATAGTGTATGTCACAGCGGGATAAATAACCTGTGTGTGTGTGTGTGTGTGTGTGTGTGTGTGTGTGTGTGTGTGTGTGTGTGTGTGTGTGTGTGTGTGTGTGTGTGTGTGTGTGTGTGTGTGTGTGTGTGTGTAGCATCAACAGCAGGTGGTCCAGGCAGTGGAGAGGGCCAAACAGGTCACTATGGCCGAACTCAACGCCATCATTGGGGTGAGTCACCTCTGGTCACCATGACAACCCTCACACCCCCAACAGCGACACTATCAACATCAACACACACACACACAAAGACACAGTCTACAGGGGCATGCACACCTCTCTCTCTGCAGTGTTTAAAGTGCCGGGGTGTAAGTAGAGTGTAATGTGATCAGAGCTCCGACAAGCTCTCACTGTAACACACACACACACACACACACACACACACACACACACACACACACACACACACACACACACACACACACACACACTAAAATAAGTTGTAATAAGACCCAAGGAAAATAGCCTCTCTTTATCTGTCTGTACCCGCCCTCCTCTCCTCTCCCTCCACATCCCATATATTTTTCCCCCCTTTGTTTTGTTCTCTCCTTCTGCCCCACTCTTTCTCTTTCTCTCTCTTCCTGTTGCGCTATCTTTTCTCTATTCCTCCTTCTCCCGATCTATCTCCCTCCTCCTGTCCTCCCTCTCTTTCTCCCTGTGTTATCTCTCTCCCTCCCTGTGTTATCTCTCTCTCTCCCTCCCTGTGTCCTCTCTCTCTCTCTCTCTCTCTCTCGCTCTCCCTGTCCCCTCTTGCTCTCCCTGTCCCCTCTCTCGCTCTCGCTCTCTCTCTCTCTCTCTCTCTCTCTCTCTCTCTCTCTCTCTCTCTCTCTCTCTCCCCCTGTCCTCCTTCTCCCCCTGCCCTGTCTCCCTGGTGTACAGCAGCAGCAGCTCCAGCATCTGTCTCACCACACCCCAGGTATTCCCCTGACTCCCCACCCATCAGGCCTCTCTCTGGGGGGAGGTTCAGGTCTGCTTGCCCTTACTGGAGCCATGGGGGTCTCAGCCCACCTGGCCTCCAAGGATGAACGCAACCACCTGGACCCTGAGCACCTAAGAGGTACTACTCACTGACTGACCTCCACGTGAAGGACACTGGTGAAGAACTGTTGTACTGAAATGTGTCAGCTTTTGATACAAAATAACCACTTGGTTGAACTTTTGTTGAACTCAAAGGGTGGCGGAATAATTTGAGGAACAGCGCTCATTAAACATTGAACAACTAACAAATGGCATTCAGTTGCCTGCGAGGCTGTATTGATGGAGGGTGACTAGATGTTAAACTTGTAGGACCCTGGTGCAGAAAAAGAACGAGAGAGAGACAGCAGACAGATGAGTGCTGAATGAATGAACGGGAAGACAGAAAGCATTGTGTCTCTGAGGAGTGGAGACCGAGACGGAGAGGGCAGCACTGCAGATTGGAAACATGTACAATACAAAGCTTGTGTTTTTATTGCACGGGGACAGGACTTTTTCAGGTTGGCCTTGGCATGCTGTGGGGCTGTTGTTATTATTATCTATGCTGACGTCAATCCCCTCTACCCCTTCCCCCTCTACCCCTCTACTGCTCCTTCCCTCTTTCTGTTCCCTTCACAGAGGCTGCGCCAAGCAGGGTAAGTAACCCCAACGTGTGTGTCCGTTCGCGTGTGTGTGTGTGACTGTGAGACCCTCTTTAAAGAGGACCTCTAAAAGGGTCTGTTTTGTTGGAGAGTTTCCATTAATAGGACCAGCACCTAGGTTAGCATAGCTAGTACAACAGTAGAACAGTTATGTTGTTCCTTAACTCAGGCCCAATGGTAGGTTTGCAAAGAGAGGGTTTTTATGTAAAGTATCACAAGACATATAGCGGCCATTTTGAGTACCTCAAATTATCACAGGTGTCTGTAATTATCTCTGGCCCTCTCTCTGGCCTATATGAAATAATTAAATAACTAATGACAAAACTGTTAAACATGATCCTAAATGTAAACCATCAACTTAGTGAATACCATTAGTGTTTAATATGAGGGTTTCAGCTTGAATATTTTATACACACTTATTTATTTCACTATGTTAATATGTCTTTGTTGTCGATGTTTTGGCATCAAACTGGTGGCAGTTATGAAAAAAAGACAGTAGTTGGACGAGTTGTAATGTTAATTGAAAATAATGCCATTGTTGATTAGATGCTTTATTCATTAATTAGCCAATTTTTCTCTTGAACCATATGGTTTATATATTAGAAACTCATGGACAATATGGACACAGATATAAAAAATGAAAACTATATATATTATTATATCATTTTTATTCAAATATTTTTATTTAGAATATAAATTATCAAGGGGCCTCCAGAGTGACTTCACAAAATAGATGGCTACATGAGGGAGGAAAAGTATGTGGATATATTATATCAACATCTTAAGGCATCTGGCCTCCCGGGTGGCGCAGTGGTTAAGGGCGCAGTACTGCAGCGCCAGCTGTGCCATCCCTGGGTTCGCGCCCAGGCTCTGTCGTAACCGGCCGCGACCGGGAGGTCCGTGGGGCGACGCACAATTGGCCATGCGAGTTAGGGAGGGATTGGTCGGTAGGGATCTCCTTGTCTCATCGCGCACCAGCGACTCCTGTGGCGGGCCGGGCGCAGTGCACGCTAGCCAAGGTTGCCAGGTGCACAGAGGCCCTATGCCTCTGCTCCATTGGTGCGGCTGGCTTCCCGGTTGGATGCGCGCTGTGTTAAGAAGCAGTACGGCTGGTTGGGTTGTGTATCGGAGGACGCATGACATTCAGCCTTCGTCTCTCCCGAGCCCGTACGGGAGTTGTAGCAATGAGACAAGATAGTAGCTACTACAACAATTGGATACCACGAAAAAGGGGTAAAATTAAAATTAAAAAAAGAGAGATCCTGGTTCGAGTCCGAGCTCTGTCACAGCCGGCCGTGACCGGGAGACCCATGGGGCGGCGCACAATTGTCCCAGCATCGTCCGAGTTAGGGGAGGTTTGGCCAGCAGGGATGTTCTTGTCCCATCGTGCTCTACCGACTCCTGCTAAATGATACATCTTATAAACTAGATGTGACTAGACTAGCTTATAACCCCCCCCCCAAATATGGATGGCGGAAGGGAGGGAGCATGCATATCAATTGCTATTTGTTAAGTTGTGCTTATGTGATTTTTTTTTTTAAATGGAGAGGAAGAAAGAAAAAGCAAGGGGAAGAGCGGGAGGGACAGATGGAGGAGAAGACTGGGAGTTTGTTGAGAAAACTGTGGTTCTTTGTGTTCTGGTCTCGTCCATCCAACCAGCTTCCTGTCTGTGTCCTCCACAGTTCAAAAGAACAGAACGTTCCATAGGAGTCAACCGATGAAAGAGAATAGAGTTAGCCCACATAGACCCCAGAAATAATACTCCACTTTGATGTTTTATTCCTCTGTTATGGTGATCACACCATGCTCTTTCTAGTATAAATAGCCAGAAAATTGGCTTCTTGTAAAATGATCAGAGTCATATTTGAGAGTCATATGAGCTTTTCCGTGTCAGGGAGAAAGTTAATACACTTTTAATGTGTTGTTTGATTGCATTTTCTGTATGACTTACCTGTTGTGTGTCAGCTCTTTTTTATTTGATATGTGTGTGTGTGCAGAGTAAGTCTGTGTCGTCGACAGACAGCCAGCAAGTGGAGGAGCGCCAGGGCCCGTCGGGGGGGTACTCCTCCTCCCAGGGAGGGGGCGACGCTAAGAGGAGGCGCTGTGATGACAAGGAGCCCCTCCCACCTCACTACGTATGTATGCCATTCAATTAAACCTGCACTGGAGTATTAACACTGGATCAGCCCCAAGTCTCTGACATCACAGGTCAACCAGAGGTCACAGTCATTCTGCTAGTCAAATATGTGTTTAGCTTGGAAGGGTAAGACATGCAATGGCCAAAATAGATTAGCCTAGTGAACATGATCTCTCTCTCTGTGGAGTGAGTATTCTGATTGACATAGCTCCTCTATGAGAACTGCCTTAAATATCACATCAGTGTAGCTTATCGTGAAGGGAGATGTTGTGTTTTTAAAACAGGCTGGACAGGGAGCTCTGTTGATCATCCGCCTCTCTGTACTACATGATGTAATGGTTGTTTTTCTCCCAGCTCCGGTCTGTCTATGTCCAGGATGTTTTTCTCCTAGCTCCGGTCTGTCTACATCCAGGATGTTTTTCTCCTAGCTCCGGTCTGTCTACATCCAGGATGTTTTTCTCCTAGCTCCGGTCTGTCTACATCCAGGATGTTTTTCTCCTAGCTCCGGTCTGTCTACATCCAGGATGTTTTTCTCCTAGCTCCGGTCTGTCTACATCCAGGATGTTTTTCTCCTAGCTCCGGTCTGTCTACATCCAGGATGTTTTTCTCCTAGCTCCAGTCTGTCTACATCCAGGATGTTTTTCTCCTAGCTCCAGTCTGTCTACATCCAGGATGTTTTTCTCCTAGCTCCAGTCTGTCTACATCCAGGATGTTTTTCTCCTAGCTCCAGTCTGTCTACATCCAGGATGTTTTTCTCCTAGCTCCGGTCTGTCTATGTCCAGGATGTTTTTCTCCTAGCTCCAGTCTGTCTACATCCAGGATGTTTTTCTCCCAGCTCTGGTCTGTCTTCGTACAATATTTTTTTTTGTCCAAGCTCTGGTCTGTCTATGTTTAGGAATAGTCTCCTCTCCAACATGGCCCTGATCTGGCGCAATATAATTAGGGGGTGATGCCACTCCACTGTGATGTCAATAGGAATATCAGGCCACGATCACATCAACGCACTGTTGCCATGGTGATTAAGTGCCATCGCTGTCACCACTATTCCCAGAGAGAGAGGGGGAGAAGAAGAGAGGAAGGGAGAGAGAGGAATAAAGTAGTAATATGGCCAAACAGACAGAGAAAGGGAGGGAGGTGGGCATATCTGTGTATGCGTGTAGTGTGTGTGTTAGTCTGTGTGTACGACTGACAGAGGGAAGGTGTGAAGGGTGGGCAATATTGTTTACGTGAGAGAGATGTGCACCTGACATTCTCTCCTCTGTGTCTCTTAGGACAGTGATGGGGACAAGAGTGAGGATAACCTGGTGGTTGATGTCTCTAATGAAGTAAGAATAACCAAGTCATAGGTAGACACAGATCTTGGATGAGCTTACCCTCTCCCAATTCTAACCAAACCCGTTAGAGGGAAAAGGCTAAACTGGCCTTAGATCAGCACCTACTACATGCAACGTCATCTGACCCCATGTAACTGCTAATGGAAAACGATTAAAATGTTTAAGATACAAGTGCATCAGGCCTCCCGAGTGGCGTGGTGGTCTAAGGCACTGCATCGCAGTGCTAGCTGTGCCACTATCCTGGTTCGAGATCCTGGTTCGAGTCCAGGCTCTGTCACAGCCGGCCGCGACCGGGAGACCCATGGGGCGGCGCACAATTGGCCCAGCGTCGTCCGGGATAGGGGAGGGTTTGGCCAGCAGGGATGTCCTTGTCCCATCGTGCTCTAGCGACTCCTGTGCCAGGTCAGGCGCATGCACGCTGACATGGTCACCAGGTGTACGGTGTTTCCTCTGACACATTGGTGTGACTGGCTTCCGGGTTAAGCGGGCATTGTGTCAAGAAGCAGTGCTCCTTGGATGGATTTTGAGGACAAACGGCTTTCAACCTTCGCCTCTCCCGAGTCCGTATGGGAGTTGCAGCTCTTTCCAAAGTCAAGACAGAACTTAATTGATTGACAAGACCGAGAGCAGAATTTGCTATCCATCGAGTTCGACTCAACCATTACTTCCATTGTAATCTTCACCGTCATTTACCAACAAGCTATGCAGGAATGATCATTTAGCTGATATAGCAACTATTGAATTACTATCAGAACCCAAATTAATCAAAGATTATCCCGCTTCTATAAAGAATTGTACACCTCTGATTGTAAATCCACACAATGTCAGACTAAGGCCTTTCTAAAATAATTAAGAACTCCTCTTCTCTCAACAGCTGGGACCCAAATCTCTCTCAATGAACTCAAAAGGACATTGGGTAGAATGAATAAAGGAAAATCGCCTGTACGGGATTCCCCCTTAAGGTCTATTTAAAATGTGGGAATCAATTTGGTCCACTATTGCTTGAAATGATTAACACAGCCGTTCACAAAGGTTCATTTGGGAGATGTGAATACACCACTATTTTAGCTTTACATTTTTGTATTTTTTTTAAGGTAAGGATGCTACCCCGTGTTCTCACTATCGCTCCTTATCTTGATAAACACAGATATCAAACCGTTTTCCAAAATGTTGTCCCGTCTTGAGACTTCCTTACCCAAAGTGGGTTTGTTAAAAAACGTTTATTCTCAGATAACCTCCGTTGACTATTACATCTCTTAAATGCTTCATCAGAACCTTGGGCTGTTTTATCTCCTGTTGCAGAAAATGCTTTTTGATAGACTAGAATGGTCATATCTCTGGTCTGTCTTCGAACAAATGGGAATTGGCCTCCAATTTCATTAATATGATTAAAACACTAAATATGCCAATCCCTCAGCCGTAGATATTATAGGCAATATCTGCTCTGATCATTCAAAATCACAATAAGCAACAGACAAGGGGATCTGATTTCTCCTTTGTTATTTGTTTACCAATTTCCCTGATCACTTCATCTCATTATACGTGGACAATATTTTACTATATCTAGATATTGTATCTCAATCACTCCCAAATGCATTGAAGATCATCGATAAATTCAGCTTCATCTCAAGTTATTAAATTAATCGACCCAAATCTGCCTTACTTCCTCTCAAGACCCAGACTCCATCTCTGCTTTTGGAATCCCAATAATTTCCCATTTTAAATATTTGGGTGTAATAGATTTTCTTCCTTATATAAAACCATTGCTAGAAACTTAAACAGAATGTTCAAATCAATTCAATCCGACCTCAGTAGATGGACTAACATCCATGTTGCTTTAACCAGCAGAATATGTATTGTCAAAATGAAAAATGGCCATGGCTGGATATTTGTAATTCAATTCTTCCCATGTCTCCCCTTCTGGCTTTTGGGATAAAATCCATAGTGGGATTTAAAAAATGAATAAGGCAATGTAAGTGATCCCAGATTAAATTAAGAGGGAAAGAAGTAGGAGGACTATCTGTACCAAAGTTGAAATTGTATTTCCAGGCACTAGCATTTTGCCCCATCCTAAATCAGTTTAGACTTTATTCTTATGTTCCCTGACTGAGTACATAGAGAAAAATGGTGTCTCCAATTGCCTTGGAAGAGGTGGTCTTCACTGATATACCTCTTAACCCTTCTCCTACAATTTCCGTGGCTCCGCGGAAATCAAATAACATAAAACAAAAATCCCCATCAAAATCCGTCTGTTTAAACAATGTAAACTACGCTTTGGTCCTACTATTGCTCACACAATCTCTATTTTCGCGACATTTTAAAACAATGTAACTTGATATCAAAATGGCATGCCCATAATCCAATATTTCAAAATAACACCTTGCAATATGGAGGGCGGCCTTTTGCATCGACCCAATGGTTCAAATGTGTAATCCGTACCCTTGTTGATGTCATGGATAGTAATGGTTTGAAAACATTCCAAGATTGAAATACACATAAACATTAACAGGAAACTTCTATTTTCTATATTTACAACTTAGGTCAGCAATGCTGTCCTATGGAGTCCCTTGGGAAACCCAAATACCGAACCATCCAATTATGTGAAATATAAATAAATTATCTGGGCTCCCAAAAGGACTGATGTCTATAAACAACTTTTGGAAAGCTCATATTCTGGGCAAGCCATTAAAAAGTATGGGTTAGATCTAAGTGAATCTGAACAACCCTTTTTTGGAACAGAATATGGAAACGTGAACATGGCATCCAGTAATCTGAACCATCAATTTATAAACTTTAAGTTTGTTCACAGATGTATTTACCAAGGAAATATTTTACGAAGAAATTGGCACCAACTCCCAACTCACTGTTCACTGTGTCCCCTAAATCAGGTAGGCACTGCAGTTAAATGCTTCTGGGACAAAGTTACAAAATTCCTTTCAAAGTACATTAATGTAAATATTCAATGCTATGCATGTACAGTGCATTTGGAAAGTATTCAGACCTCTTAATTTTTTCCACATTTTGTTATGTTACAGCCTTATTCTAAAATTGATTAAATTGTTATTTCTCCTTATCAGTCTACACAAAATACACCATAATGACAAAGAAAAAAGCACATTTGACTTATCCCAAAGTCACTCCTGTGTTGTCTTGGCTGTGTGCTTAGGGTCATTGTTCTGTTGAAAGGTACTCTGGAGTAGGTTTTCATCAAGGATCTCTCTGTACTTTGCTCCGTTCATCTGACTAGTGTCCCATTCTCTGCCGCTGAAAAACATCCCCACAGCATGATGCTGCCACCACCATACTTTAACGTAGGGATGGTGCCAGGTTTCCTCCAGACGTGACACTTGTCATTCAGGCCAAAGAGTTCAATCTTGGTTTCATCAGACCAGAGAATCTTGTTTCTCATGGTCTGAGAGTCCTTTAGGTGCCTTTTGGCAAACTCCAAGCGGGCTGTCATATGCCTTTAACTGAGGAGTGGCTTCCATCTGGCCACTCTACCATAAAGGCCTGATTGGTGGAGTGCTGCAGAGATGGTTGTCCTTCTGGAAGGTTATCCCATCTCCACAGAGGAACTCTGGAGCTCTGTCAGAGTGACCATCGGCTTCTTGGTCACTTCCCTGACCAAGTGCCTTCTCCCCCGAATGCTCAGTTTGGCCAGACAGCCAGCTCTAGAAAGAGTCTTGGTGGTTCCAAACTTCTTCCATTTAAGAATGATGGAAGCCACTGTGTTCTTGGGAACCTTCAAGGCTGCAGAAATGTTTTGCTCGGACATGCACTGTCAACTGTGGGACCTTATATAGACAGATGTGTGCCTTTCTAAATCATGTCCAATCAATTGAATTTACCACAGGTGGACTCCATTCAAGTTGTAGAAACATCTCCAGGATGATCAATGGAAACAGGATGCACCTGGGCTCAATTGAGTCTCATAGCAAAGGGTCTGAATACTTATGTAAATAAGGTATTTCTTTTTCATACATTTGCAAACATTTCTAAAAAGCTGTTTTTGCTTTGTCATTATGGGGTATTGTGTGTAGATGAATGAGGAAAACAATGAATTGAATCCCTTTCAGAAGAAGGCTGTAACGTAACAAAATGTGGAAAAGGGGATGGGGTCTGAATACTTTCCGAATGCACTGTACTATGTTACTTAACGATGATAGTTTCTTGAATCTCCTAATTAATCAGAGACAATTACTGCTGGCAGGCAGCACTGCTGCAAAACAGATGTTGGCTATTAGACGGAAATCACCTCACTCTCTCTCAATTCAACAGTGGATACAGTTACCACTAGAAGTTCAATCATTAGAATTATCCACAGCGAGATGTTGGGCGTGGAGACTCATTTTTGTTTTTATTTTCCTTTGCAAACAGGGTTTATTGTTACTTTTTGATTCTATGATATGATCAAAATGATCAATACTTTATATTTCTGTACCTTTTTTGGGATGTTTTTTTCTTTTTGAGCATTAGCCAACAGGAAAATGCAAACAGAGTATGAGATTGTATGAGTTTGTGTAGTGTACCTGTAGCCCTCCCCAATGAAAAAAATTATAAAATAAACATTTTGTCACAAAAAAAGAATTTTTTTTCTATCTTCTGAAAATACCTAATCTTTTGTGACAACTGATGCATCCTCTCTCCTTCAGTGTAAGTGAAAGTGTTGAGTCATTGATCAGTTTGCATGCTGTACAACCCCAGGCAGTATCAGTAGCCTAGTCAAACTGTGTACTGTGCCCAGCTTCGCGTGCTGACAAACGCGAAGTAGACTGCCTGTTCCTGCTCTTGCAAATCTGTGTGGCACCTTCAGCATTCAAATACTAAAATGGCTTGCGTGTTGTTAGGTTTTATTAGTTGAGTGACAACCTATATCATTGGCTAGGTTATTGACATCTATGCACTGCTACCGGAGACACAACTGTCATCTGGCTATAGCCTACCTGCTAAGTCTTACAATATAATTGATTGTTCAGGTTTACCATCAGCAATAGTTTTGGTAGTTTTGCTTTAAACAATCAGTGTATATGGTCATTTTTAAATGTAGAGGGTAAAATTGATAATTTCACAATGAGGACACCAATCACCCTGAATTATGAGGAGCTGCTGTTCTCTCCTTTCCTAGTGAGTAAAGTCTCTCCCTGTTGAACACAGCTCTGGAACACACACGCACAGACACCCCTCCTCTCATCAGATAGCAGCAGTGTGTTTCCTTTATTTATGCCCTCAGAATATTTTAAATTGTTTAAATAATTAATACAGTGTACCGAAATATATGTTTTATCCAAGCTTTCTGCATTTGGTACTGCGCAGCACAATGCACAAAAGCGGGAAAGTCTCTTGTGTGATTTTTGCATTTTGAACAATTTGAGAATTTGACAGATGTTCTTATTGAGTGTGTGAGAGGGGATGTCTCTGGTGATTGTTGTGGTACAGTCTGTGGATGTGTGTTCTGCTCAGACACAGCTACAGGAGATGTGCTGACTGCAGCACACTGGGAGAAGATGGGAATGGTTTTATTGGGGTGGCTGTGGCAGGGAGGTAGACAGTTTGCTGGGTTTGACTTACAGTATCGTACAGGCCTCATACACACTTGTGCTTAAATCCATACGGACACTATAGTGATCTATAATGTCTATAATCTTACAGTTTTAGAGATTTTTGACAGCTAATGTGAAGCTACGGTCTTGTGTAGTTTTGGGGTGACCTGGAGTCCCTTATCGGTCTATGTACACAGGAACCCACATCTCCCGCGGGCAGCCCCCCTCACTCCCCCCACGGGAACGGTCTGGACCGGGCCCCCACCCTGAGGAAGGAGTTACCAGGGTCCCCCAGGAGCCCCGGAGAGGTCCCGTCCTCCCCCCTACCATGCAGCCCCACACCGGGCAAGGCCAAGGACCCAGCACAGGTATTATACATTCGTTGTCAAGCATTAACATTGTGCCCAACATCAACAAATGAGAGAACCATCCCTTACTTATCTGTATGAAGTTGTATCATGACTGTATCTCGTTACCTCTCTTTAGGTGGAGAAGTCTGGGTCTTCGTTGTCTAAGTCGAGCACCCCGTCCCCGTCTCACCATGAGGCTCTTACCCCCGGCCCCGCCGGCCCCAGTACGTCCTGCCTTCGCCTGGTCAGCAGGGCTGCCTCCTCCGCTGACCCCCTGGGTGAGTCACACACCTGTCTGTCTTGTCTGTCTTTCATACCTTCTGTCTGTGCCCCTGCTATTATACCCCTGCTATACCATCCTATTAATCTATTGTGATCATATAGCCATGTAATACCATAATTATACTTTTAATCTGCTCATAATACCATTATAACTCACCACTACTCCCTACTGTGATAATGTGCTCCTGTGGTATGGTTGATCAGCCAAAAGCAATGAAGACATGTTATAGTATAAGATATCACCAACACAACTCTCCGTAGACCCCATCTGTCTGACCTCTCTGGTCCTCAGTGACGTAAAATGTTCTCATCCACCCTATCTTCACCCCCCTCCCCCTAGCTCTCCGCAGTCCTCTGTCTGTGCCCCCCAGTTTGTACCCAGCTCAATTTGGGGGGGTGTCCCACGCAGGCGTCAATGGGGAGCTAACCAGTCCCGGGGGCTTCTCGCCCCAGATCAGCACTGCCACCAGCGCCTACACCCGCAGCCCCTTGGTGAGTTCTTTAGCACACCTCACTCACCTCTCTGTTTAAAACAGGTGTCCACAACTCCAGACCTCAAGGGCTGCATTGGCTATCGTCTTTGTCTCTTCCTGGCACTTAATTGATCAATTATGTCCCAAATTGGCCAGTTAGTGCACCCACCTGGTTGCCCGGGTGTGAATCAATTACTAATTATAAGGAAACAAATCAAGTCTAAACACTGTGGCCCTGAAGCATGAAAGATATGCATCACTGGTTTAAAACAAAACTTACAGCCTTATTCTGTTTTGACAATGTTTTCTGTGGTAGTAACTGGTTTGAAAGCCTATGTTGGAGGAATTTGATAAGATTAGGATTTACTGAGATTGAACTGTTACAACACCAGATTATTATTTTAGTAATCCTCCTCATGTCTTGGTCCTCCTCCTAGGCTCTCCAGGTGGCATATGAGTCTCGGTCCCACCTCAGAGCCCCAGGGCTGTCCTCCTCACTGCCTGGTGGATCCTCTGGGGGAAAACCGTATGTCGCTCCTCTCCTCCATCCAAACATAGAGAACTGTTGTTGTTGTTGTTTTAGCTGGGGCAAGCAGCAAGCTCTCCCAATTTAGATATAAAATTACACAACAACCTTGGCGTCACTATGCTATTGATCGTAGGGCCGGGACGATACCAGTATCGCAATATTTTTTATGAAGCAAACCAAACTCTTTGGTCCTTTAAAAACCTGCTCTATGTAAAATATTGTGTGTTATAGCTTGGAAAATAAATAAATGTGACTTTTGATGACAACATATTGATGTTTGTTTCCATCATTAGGTCTGTTTCCTTAAAAAGTTCAATCCGCGTTGTGTTTTGTTCCCTTGCCCACGATACTAACGTTCTCAATACTGGTATTGTCCCGGCCCAAACTGATTGGCCATTGGAAATAGCACTCTTACTCTGGCCCCTGTAACACAATCTTCCCTTTTGCATTCTGCCAACGGCTATTGTGTAAAAACAATTAGCAAGGTTTGGGTGAATATTTCTCAATTGCCATTCCCATTGCAGTGTTGACAGTCTTTAATGCTTTTGCATGACTGTTTGTAATAATATACAGATTTCTATTTCAGTGGATGGCACTCGTTCCATTTTCTCCTACTTCCCTCCCTCTGTTTACCTCCTCTCTCTCACCAGTGCCTACTCTTTCCATGTAAGTGCGGATGGACAGATGCAGCCGGTGCCTTTCCCTCCAGACGCCCTGCTGGGCCCGGGCATCCCGCGGCACGCCCGGCAGATCCACACTCTGAACCATGGAGAGGTGGTGTGTGCCGTTACCATCAGCACCTCCACACGCCACGTCTACACCGGCGGCAAGGGGTGTGTCAAGGTGTGGGACATCAGCCAGCCTGGCAGCAAGAGTGCCATGGCCCAGCTCGACTGTCTGGTGAGTGGACACAAACTTTAAAAGGCTTAACCAATCATATTGATTGTTTTATCTGTTCAATACATATGTTCTCTCTTTCCACCAATCAGAACAGGGATAACTACATCCGCTCATGTAAGATTCTCCCTGATGGGCGGACACTCATCGTTGGAGGCGAGGCTAGCACACTGTCAATCTGGGACTTGGCCACACCCACTCCCCGCATCAAGGCGGAGTTGACGTCTTCTGCCCCGGCCTGCTACGCTCTGGCCATTTCCCCCGACAACAAGGTCTGCTTCTCCTGCTGCAGCGACGGAAACATTGTAGTCTGGGACCTGCACAACCAGACCCTGGTTAGGTAAGGAGAGGAGAGGAGAGGAGAAGGGGGTAAGGAGGAGAGGGGGATAAATAGGAGGTTAGGAGGGGTAGAGAGGGGGGGGACATCAGGGTCTGGGACCTGCACAGCAGGGCAGCAGAATAGAGGAGGGTAGAGGGGGAGGAGAGTGCATAAGAGTAGAGTGAGAGGGTAGGGCAGGAGAGTGTAGAGGAGGGGAGCATGGTAGAGGGTAAGAGAGCAGGGCAGTGGGCTAGATGACTATGGATCACATCTGAATGGCTCTGGGTTGATGTTGATTGTATCTCTGTGCTCCCCAGGCAGTTCCAGGGCCACACTGACGGGGCCAGCTGTATTGACATCTCCAACGATGGGACCAAACTGTGGACGGGGGGGCTGGACAACACAGTACGCTGCTGGGACCTGAGAGAGGGACGACAGCTGCAGCAGCACGACTTCACCTCACAGGTACTGATGAAACACCTGAGACGTTGTGACTAGCTAACGCTAGGTATGACCAACTCAGGACTGTCTTTCTGAGAAGACTTCACCTTAATATGATAGTGTACCTATCAGCCTCTATTTCAGACCAGTCACTCTGCTCCTCTCTGTTGTTTCATATCTCCATGATGATGCAGATGATAATCTTTGTCAGATGAGCTCCGTTCAGTCGTGTAATGAGCTTTCTCTCTCTCTCTCATCCTCTCCCTCCCTCCAGATCTTTTCTTTGGGCTACTGTCCTACAGGAGAGTGGCTGGCAGTGGGCATGGAGAGCAGTAATGTAGAAGTGCTGCATGTCTCCAAACCAGACAAGTACCAGCTGCACCTCCATGAGAGCTGTGTGCTCTCCCTCAAGTTTGCCTCCTGTGGTACGTACAAGCTCAGAACTCTGACTGACACTATCCTAACTTGCATAATTATGCTAATGAGATGTATAGTGGTTGGATACATCAGCTAACTCTGAAGTATAACGTGTGTGTGTTTCAGGCAAGTGGTTTGTGAGCACAGGGAAGGACAATCTGCTGAATGCATGGAGGACGCCATATGGAGCCAGTATTTTCCAGGTGAGAGAGAGAGAGGCAGGATAGCCCTCTGGCTAATACTCATATGGTATTGTACCGTCAGTGAACCCAACACTAACCCTTTCCCACGACCAACACCAATCCATAGCCCAATCTTCTAATATTCTCCTGCTCCCATCAGTGTGTGTGTGAGTGAGAGCACTGGCATAGCACAACCCCCCGCAGCCCCTGGGGTGTTGGGGGCCCCCTGGTTTTCCATCAGCCCCATGGCAAAATGTGTAGAATTTCAGGAAATTAGCTATAAAACTGCAACATTTTCTCTCAGCCGCATGGCAAAATGTGTAGAATAGCATTAGATTAGCTATAGAACAGCAACATTCACTCTCTGCCCCATGGCAAAAGGTATAGAATAGCATGAGATTAGCTATAGAACTGCAAATTCTCTCTCTGGCAAAATGAAATGTGTAGAATTGAAGGAAGTTAACTTCTTCCCACTGAGAGTGAGGGTGGGACAGAGGTTGAAAGACAAGTTGTTTATCACAGATATGATTCAAGGTGACTTTCTGGGCTTTATCAGACAGAACAGACTGCATCACACATACACTTTAGGCTTTATCTATGCGGTATGTATGAGTGTGATGAGCTACAGGAAGACCATTTAAAGGGGAGATATTGTGTTGTGTGTGGGAGGGAGGCAGTATGGCTGTCATTGCTGTTTGCTAGTCTAGTGCAGGGAGGGAGGAATCTGCAGCCTTGGCTGGTGTCTCCTTAGAGCTCTGATGAGCACAGATGCTATCTTTATTATCCAAATGCCCCTCAGTTCCCTCTACATGACGTCTCACAATCTCCCTCTCTATCTCTGTGTCTCTCTCACACTATGATACCCTTTTCAGACATATGGAATGTGGCACCTTGAAAGCACCTCGGCTACGGCATGTTTGTTTGTCTGTAAGGGTACAAATACAACAGCTTTTGAAATGCTGACACGAAACCTTCTCTGGAAATTCGAAGTGCCACTAAAATGGCCATTTTACTTGTCTATAAAGGAATGCCACTTCTAAAGTGGGACAAACATCAATCATTAGGCGAACTGTAAATAATAATCTTGAGATGCCTGCTCGTAACCTGCCTGCCTGCTGCCTGCGCGCAGACCACTCTCCTAAATGTTTTTGTTAAAATTCATTAAATACTGTGACTTTTAGTAGAAAGAAAACACATCTAGCTTCCCCTCCATAAAAAAACAGCATAAAAACAACACAGCAATCAGGAACGTTTATTGTCGTCAGGGAAACAATACAGAACATTCTATGCCGGAGCAGAATTCTACTGTCTGAAAAGGTACAGATGCTTCTGATGGTGCACTTTTTAAAATTGTCTTAAAAGGTTATCAGTTGTTGCTATCGAAACGTTACTGTAGTGGCGTTCTGTCTATAAAGGGTATTATTCTGCTACTTCCTCTCTTGCTTTCTTTCTCTTGCTCGCTTTTACTCCCGATTCATCTCGCTCTCTCTCTTTCTCTCTCACATGTACATACACAAACCCCCCTTTCTCCTCCCTCCAATTGCTCTCACTCAACACTACCTCATCCCTTGTACCGATCCATCCTCTCTCCCTCCTCCCCGTCTCTCTGTAGTGTGAGCGTGTCTGTCAGTCAACATGGCCTCTCTCACCAATGGCCTGCTGATTGACAGCCTTGGTGATATGAACCTGTCATGTGGAGGAGAGAGGGGATGCAAGGAGGAGGATGAGATTGAAAGAGGGGGAGAGTGGAGGGAGAGAAGGAGGGGGAGAAGTGGGAGGAGGTAGAGGTTTAAAGGAGGGATGGATTGAGAGAGGAGCCGTGCTAGTAGGGAGCCATCTGGGGATAGGATCATAGGTCTGATGCAGACAGAGACGGATCCTGGTGGAGACAGAATAGAGGTACAGTAGTAGGGATTGTTTATTCAGTTATTGTAGAGAAAGTCAGCTCCCTGTATTTCTGTGGTTCTGAAAGCTGTGATTAGTGATGCTGAGAGCACAGCTGAACCACGTAGGGTTAAAAGGATAATCCACCTACCAGAAGTGAAACATGAAACTCCTGTCAGTTTGAGGATAGTGTATGTTCTATGAGTGTGTAAAATAACTATTTTCACCATGATTTAACTTCTAAGTGGTCCGTCTATGAAATCATGAAATTGTGTAGGAACTTGTCAAACCTATAAGGTTCTAATCACTGGAGATAGGGGATAAGACAATATCACATTTCATAACGCTTAAAAAAATGTATGTGCTCACTACTGTAAGTTGCTCTGGATAAGAGTGTCTGCTAAATGACTCAAATGTAAATATAAAACAGTTACCTGCACTCCAGATCGCCAGATCAGCCAATAGATGGTATGGGCATACTTGTCTAGAACAGGGGTTCTCAAAGTGGGGTCCGCAGAGGTACTGCGGCCAGATCTCAAAATATATATCTTTTTTATACGCTTTTTTATATTTTATTATACATTGCATTTTTTTATGAATATTACTAACAGATTAAACTACTTTTGGCCAAGGGATCTGTGGAATATGTTTTTAAAGTGTGTAATAATTAGAGGTCGAATGATTAATCGGAATGGCCAATTAATTAGGGCCGATTTCAAGTTTTCATAACAATCAGAAATCTGTATTTTTGGACACCAATTTGGCCGATTTTTTTTACACCTTAATTTAAATCTTTATTTAACTAGGCAAGTCAGTTAAGAACACATTCTTATTTTCAATGACGGTCTATGAACGGTGGGTTAACTGCCTTGTTCAGGGGCAGAACGACAGATTTTTACCTTGTCAGCTCGGGGGATTCAATCTTGCAACCTTACAGTTAACTAGTCCAACGCTCTAACCACCTGATTACATTGCACTCCACGAGGAGCCTGCCTGTTATGCGAATGCAGTAAGCCAAGGTAAGTTTCTAGCTAGCATTAAACTTATCTTATAAAAAACAATCAATCATAATCACTAATTAACAACACATGGTTGATGATATTACTAGTTTATCTAGTGTGTCCTGCATTGCATATAATTGATGCGGTGCGTATCGTTGCTCCAATGTGTACCTAACCATAAACATCAATGCCTTTCTTAAAATCAATACACAGAGGTATATATTTTTAAACCTGCATATTTAGCTAAAAGAAATCCAGGTTAGCAGGCAATATTAACCAGGTGAAATTGTGTCACTTCTCTTGCATTCATTGCACGCAGAGTCAGTGTATATGCAGTTTGGGCCACCTAATTTGTCAGAATTTTACGTAATTATGACATACCATTGTAGGTTGTGCAATGTGACAGGAATATTTAGACTTATGGATGCCACCCATGAGATAAAATACGTAACGGTTCCGCATTTCACTGAAAGAATAAACATCTTGTTTTTGAGATGATAGTTTCCAGATTCGACCATATTAATGACCTAAGGCTTGTATTTCTGTGTGTTATTATGTTATAATTAAGTCTATGATTTGATAGTGCAGACTGACTGAACGATGGTAGGCACCAGCAGCCTTGTAAGCATTCATTCAAACAGCACTTTCTGCGTTTTGCCAGCAGCTCTTCGCTGTGCTTCAAGCATTGCGCTGTTTATGACTTCAAGCCTATCAACTCCCGAGATTAGGCTGGTGTAACCGATGTGAAATGGCTAGCTAGTTAGCGGGGTGCGCGCTAATAACGTTTCAAACGTCACTCGCTCTGAGACTTGGAGTGGTTGTTCCCTTGCTCTGCATGGGTAACGCTGCTTCGAGGGTGGCTGTTGTCGTTGTGTTCCTGGTTCGAGCCCAGGTAGGGGCGAGGAGAGGGACGGAAGCTATACTGTTACACTGGCAATACTAAAGTGCCTATAAGAACATCCAATAGTCAAAGGTTAATGAAATACAAATGGTATAGAGGGAAATAGTCCTGTAATTCCTATAATAACTACAACCTAAAACTTCTTACCTGGGAATATTGAAGACTCATATTAAAAGGAACCACCAGCTTTCATATGTTCTCATGTTCTGAACAAGGAACTTAAACTTTAGCTTTTTTACATGGCACATATTGTACTTTTACTTTCTTCTCCAGCACTTTGTTTTTGCATTATTTAAACCAAATTGAACATGTTTCATTATTTATTTGAGGCTAAATTGATTTTATTGATGTATTATATTAAGTTAAAATAAGTGTTCATTCACTATTGTTGTAATTGTCATTATTACAAATAAATTTCAAAAACGGTTGATTAATCAGTATTGGCTTTTTTTGGTCCTCCAATAATCGGTATCGGTGTTGAAAAATCATAGTCGGTCGACCTCTAGTAATACAAAACAATGTAATATTATTAGTCTACAATGTATGTCTTTAACCCTGGGCAACATGGGCCTGGCTCACAGGGATATGTGTATCCACAGTACTCCTAATTATCCACTTTTCAACTCAATACTATTCCCCCAATGTTTTTAACATTTTTTAAAACGTAAATGCACTGTAATTTAAGCTTTAAAACTGCAATGTTTTCTCTTTGCCTCATGGCAAAATGTGTAGAATAGCAGGAAATTAGCTTGAAAAGTGCAAAGAGGCAGGCTTTTCAAATGTTCTCTCCCCGGGCCCGAGACCTGGTTTGTCTAGCCATGGATTTCAGACGTCATAGTAAAACTCCTTATAGGCTATCAGAACGCACTCGAGTTGTGTTCTGATTATGAGGGGTCCCTGATGAATTTGCTATCACAAAAGGGGTCCCCGGCCACAAAAGGCTTGAGATCCCCTTGGTCTAGAACAGTTCCATCCGCTTATTTCGTCATGACAAAGTATATACAGTGCCTTGCGAAAGTATTCGGCCCCCTTGAACTTTGCGACCTTTTGCCACATCCGAATCCGGCTTTAAACTTCTTCACAACAGTATCTCGGACCTGCCTGGTGTGTTCCTTGTTCTTCATGATGCTCTCTGTGCTTTTAACGGACCTCTGAGACTATCACAGTGCAGGTGCATTTATACGGAGACTTGATTACACACAGGTGGATTGTATTTATCATCATTAGTCATTTAGGTCAACATTGGATCATTCAGAGATCCTCACTGAACTTCTGGAGAGAGTTTGCTGCACTGAAAGTAAAGGGGCTGAATAATTTTGCACGCCCAATTTTTCAGTTTTTGATTTGTTAAAAAAGTTTGAAATATCCAATAAATGTCGTTCCACTTCATGATTGTGTCCCACTTGTTGTTGATTCTTCACAAAAAAATACAGTTTTATATCTTTATGTTTGAAGCCTGAAATGTGGCAAAAGGTCGCAAAGTTCAAGGGGGCCGAATACTTTCGCAAGGCACTGTATCTCGCTTAGATGTGCTCAATCTAAACAGTGTACCAAATTATTCATATCAGTTTTTCCATCAAGTACCATTATGCAATCAGGGTTGCCATGACCATAGTTGCCTTGAAAACAATGTCACGGGTGAAAATGTATTGATTGCATAGTCACTTTAACTATACATTCATGTACATACTACCTAAATTGGCCTGACCAACCAGTGCTCCCGCACATTGGCTAACCGGGCTATCTGCATTGTGTCCCACCACCTGCCAACCCCTCTTTTTACGCTTCTGCTACTCTCTGTTCATCATATATGCATAGTCACTTTAACGATACCTACATGTACATACTACCTCAATAAGCCTGACTAACAGGTGTCTGTATATAGCCTTGCTACTCTTTTTTTCATATGTCTTTTTACTATTGTTTTATTCTTTACCTACCTACACACACACACCTTTTTTCCCACACAAATGGTTAGAGCCTGTAAGTAAGCATTCGGCACATGTGACAAATAAACTTTGAATTGATTTGATGATTGTGGGTTTTTGGGCTACTTCTAAATTGCACTGCGTCAGCCATGACATTTCTCATAATTAAAAAAAAAAAGTATTATTTTCACTGTGACAGTGCTGCTGCTGCTGACTATCATGCAGTGAGGCAGGCTGTTGCTGATTGAGTGAGTGGGGGGCAGGGACAGAGAGGTGTGTGTCGGCCCTCCATTTGCACGTTCCCGTGCGTCTCCGCCCTATGCACAAGTGCCCCAAAACTGGGGGAGTGAAAATTATGGAGGGTGTAGGTAGGGGCTAATTAGACACTGCGATAATCACTTTGACCGAGCCAGCAACGTTGCAGGCTTCAGAGCGAAGTTTAATCTCATAAATCAAATCAAATGTTACTTGTCACATGCTCTGAATAAAACAGGTGTAGACCTAACAGTGAAATGCTTACTTACAAGCCCTTAACCAACAATGCAGTTTTAAGTGTTAAGTACACTTTGTGACATCGTGGCTACCCTCTCCTTACTCATCAACTCCAGGTGTGACGCCATTGAGAAAATGGTAGGCGCGAAGGCTTGAAAAAGACTGTGGAGTTTGCATGTGGTGAAATCAAGGATGTGAAAACGAGAGTGGCAAAAGTTGAAGAAAGGGTGGAAAAGAATAACAATGTCTACCATAGACGTCTCACTGATCTGGAACAATACACAAGAAAATGGAACCTGAGACTCTACGGCTTGCCAGAAGTGGAGAATGAAGATGTGTGAGGAGAGGCTATCCGCATCTGCCAAGAAGTTTTGCCTGCAGAGAAGAACAGAGTTGGTGATAGCATCGAAGATGTGCATCGCCTCGGCAAGAAGCAACAGAAAAACGATTCAAGACCAAGGGGTATCAGCATCCTCTTCACTGCCAGATTCTATAGGGGTGCTGTCTAGAAAGCTGCTAGGAAGAACGCCTTCCTTCAGAGCCATGGTATGCGTTTCACCGAGCATATCAGCCCAGAGGACATAGAAAGAAGGAACAAGTTGTGGCCAACGGTCAAGAAAGCACGAAATGAGGGGAAGGCTGCTTACTTCATCGGAGGACGAGTCTTCATCAACGGTTCAGAAATCCATATTCCTCCCTAAAATCTCACTAGAAGGAACAGGTTGATGGGTTCAGCCATGGTATTCTCATTTTCCTTATGTTGTTTACCTAACAAGCATCAGGTGACTATTTTTCAGGAATACATAGGTATTTCAATTTATTAGTTTGTTCTTGTATGACCAGAAGACCTATTTTGTTTACAAACTTACGAAGAAGACTGAAAGCTGTATTTATTTTTGATGTATACAGTAACTAAGATACTGTTTTAAAGGGCATACAGGTCTGCTCTGACTTTACACGGTTATTGTTCTATTTAGTTATTAATACTTATTTCCAAAAAAGGTCTTAGGAACGTTTATATGTAAAACTTTTTTTATTCAATTATTTTATGATCAGCTTTCATATGCACTTAAAATAGTAGGTACCCTTTTATTTAAATTATTATTTGTTATTTTATTTCTCAGAATAGTTCCTGATTACACCAAAGAGGGTTTTTAGTCTCTATTACTACAAGAACCCTTGGTTTGGTCTTGAACATAATTTTCAGTTGAGTTGAATTTCAAAGCCAGATAACGTCTAGCTCAAAGGTTATAGAATAAGCTATTTTCACTTTAAATTGACTTAAATGGTGCAGATCTCGGTTCCTTATCGTTTACTTTCACTGATCCTACGTCTGACTCATCCTACTACAGTTTATACTTTTATATAATCTTTGTTGTTTTGTCTTTGTCTATAGTTTTTCTTAGTGCTAGGGGGTTACGAAACAGTGTGAAGCGCAAGGCCTTATTTCTATTTGCTAAACCATTTCAAACAGATTTTTGCTTTTTTCAAGAGTCTCACTCAATTTCAGCTGATACCAACTTCTGGAGGTCACAGTGGGACAACGATATTTGGCTTTCCCATGGATCTGAACGCTCCGCTGGTGTCACTACAATGAAAAATACCTTTGGTGGTAATATTCTACACTTGGAATGTGACCCCTTTGGTACCTTTAGTTGTCTTGTGATCGATTACAATGACATTACACTCATTACTGTAAACTTCTACGGGTACAACACCAAACATGAGAATGATGAGTTACTTGAATCTAGATTCCAAGAACACAGGATGAGATGTTACTATCCTTTGTGCAAGCACTTCCAAGAGTTAATGAACAGTGAGCCTGGTGAAATTTGGGGAGCGCATCGTCAGTAGTGTACCTTTGGTTCCTAGGGTGTTTCGGCCTTTCACACTATACACCCTCCCCAAAGGCGGCCAGCGACAGGGTGATCAATCCTACGCTTGCGTCCCATTCCCAATTAGTCATAGGAGTTGCCTTGTTGATGATAGCCAACATCCCATGGGACTATGCATGGCAGGGGCATCCTCCTCCCTGAGTCAAGCATTGTTGACCGCATACCTCCTGGCCCTCTCACTTCGGGGCCCAGCTGGGGTCTTTCCTCTTCATCCAGAGCCACTGATTGCTGCCTTCTGCCGCCTCCGATACAGCTTTGATTGCCGAACACTGGCTCTGGCCCTTAATTCCAAGGTCTCTAAGCAGTCTGGTTGTAGATGTTGCCACAAAACCTCTGCAGCCCACCTCCACTGGTCGGACTTCTGTGTTCCAGCCATGATGCCGTGCTTCGGCAGCTAGATCGGCATAGCGCAGATGCTTTCGCTCATAAGCCTCATCTACTGAGTCCTCCCAGGGTACTGTGAGCTCAATGATGAAGACCTTCTTGAGCGAACGGGACCAGAGCACCATGTCAGGTCTTAGGGTGGTGGTTGCGATCTCCGGAGGAAACACAAGTTGCCGGCCAATGTCAGCTAGCATTTTCCAGTCGCGGGCCAAGCGCAGCTGGTCTCGCTCTAATGGTGTCGAGCCGCGCTTCGGTGGTTTAGCCCCTTCGCGTACAAAGTTTGTCCGTAAGGGGTGTGATGCTGCTGGGGGTGGTAGGGAGTTGGTGGCAGCTCGCTTGTCCTCCAGGGCGGACGCAAGGTTTTTTTTTTTTAGAGAAACATATACTTCATTGGTTATCTAAATTTCCCAATTCGTTATTATTGATAGGAGGGGACTTTAACATTACTATAGATAATTCAACTGATAGATGGCCCCCAGGTAGGCCAACCAATCAGAATTTGGGTTTAATACTTTTTATGGAAAAGTTTGATCTTACTGATATATGGAGAGAGAGGTTTCCGGCAGACAGATCATTCACTTGGAGTAACAAAACAGGTTCCAGACAATCCAGAATAGATTTTTGGCTTATATCCAAATGTATTGATAGTGAGTGTGTTACTAGAAATATTTGTACTACTCCCCTCACAGACCATAGGGCCATTTACATTGATATCAAAATATTTACCCCTGATATTAACCTTGGTAGAGCATCCTACTGGAAGCTAAATAGCTCATTATTAAATAATGATATAGTTACATTTGAGGTTAAAGATCTGCTCTCACACTTTTGGGAAAGGAAAATGAAAGAAAAATCTTATTGCAAGAACTGGGAGCTCGTTAAATTTGAGGTGTCCAAATACCTTAGAAAATATGGTAGTAATCTTGCTAAGACCAGAAGAGCTGAGGAGGAAAAGGTGATAACTTCCCTTTCTCAGTGGTCCACAGCCGGCCTCTCGGGGGAGGAGAAGATGGAACTGATTGAGTTACAAAATAAACTGGATAATATATAAATTAAAAGCAGAAGGAGCCTTTATTAGATCTAGGAAAAAATGGATTGAGGAGGGAGAACAGAATTCACCCTATTTCTTTAGACTTGAGAAATTTCACTCTAAAAATAACACTATCCGTAAGTTAAACATTGATGGTGTTATTACAGATGACCAAAAATTAATCGCTAAATACTGTAGCAATTTTTACAGAAAATTGTATAGCTCTACGTACTGTCAGGAATCTACAAATATGTTTTTTAACTCACTGAATAATGTTCACTCTATCAGTGATATAGAATCTAAACAGTGTGATGAACCCATCAAAGCTGAAGAGATTATAGTCTATCAAACATCTAAAGAACAATTAATCACCAGATGTTGATGGAATTACATCAGAATTCTACAAATTATTTTCTGAACAAGTAGCTCCCTTCCTATTTGAAGTCTTTTTTAGAGAGTATTAAAAACAATGTTCTCCCTCCTACAATGAGTCAGGGGTTAATAACACTGATACCTAAAGCCTAAAAAAGAAGTGCTGCTCATCGATAACTGGCGTCCAATTTGTCTTCTTAATAATGACTATCAGATATTAGCCTTACTACTTGCAAAAATAATTAAAGAAGTCCTGGATGCAATCATTGATGAAACACAGTCTGGCTTCATGAGGAACAGACATATTTCTAACAATGTCAGACTAGTATTAAACATACTTGACTACTCAGACCTAATAACTGAGGATAGCTTCATATTATTTTTTGATTTTATAAAGCATTTGACACAGTAGAGCATCAGTTCCTCTTCCACTCCATTGAGAGACTTGGCTTTGGGGATTTGTTCTGTAAGACTCTCTATGCAAATGGTAACAGCTCTATCAAATTGAAATATGGCACCTCACCTAGATTTGAGTTAAAGAGAGGAATTAGGCAAGGTTGTCCTATTTCTCCTTACCTGTTTTTATTAATCACCCAGCTTCTTACAAATTCTTTAAATAATAGTCCTGTACAAGGTATTTCCACAGCCAGCTGGCTGATGATACTACACTTTTTCTGAACGACGTTAACCAAATTCCCATATCGATCAATGTGATACAATCCTTTTCCAAAGCATCTGGTCTATATCTTAACATGAATAAATGTGAACTCATGCCTGTCAAAGATTGTGTGACACCTTCATATTATGGTATTCCAGTAAAAGAAGAACTTACATATTTAGGCATAACCATTACAAAGGATCAGAAGTCTAGAGGCTTACTAAATTTGAACCCTCTTATTAAAAAAACCCAGAAGAAGCTAAATCAATGGCTAAAGAGGGACTTATCTTTAAAAGGTAGAGTCCTAATAACCAAGGCCGAAGGTATCTCTAGACTAACATACAGTGCTCTATCTTTATATCTTGACAGTAAAATAAGCAAGGAGATAGACCAGATGCTTTTCAACTTTCTTTGGAGAAACCGTACCCATTACATTAGGAAAACTGTTGTAATGAACACTTATGAGAATGGTGGACTGAATTTTCTGGACTTTACTACTTTAAATAATACTTTTAAGATCAATTGGATAAAACAATTCCTAAGAAGACCCACTTCTATCTGGAATTTTATTCCTCATGTCTTCTCTACTTTTGGTGGCCATAACTGTTGTTTTGCAATTACAATATTGACAAAATTCCATTGAAACTTTCTGCTTTTCATCGGCAGGTTTTCTTGTCATGGTCCTTAATTTATAAACACAATTTTTCTCCACACAGATATTATATATGGAATAATCGGGATATATTGTATAAAAATACTTATTTGTTTTTAGAATATTGGTTCTGAAATAATATCCTATTGGTGAGCCAACTGGTAAATGCAGAGGGTCTTTTACTCAGTTATAAAGAATTCGTATCACTTTACAAGGTCCCTGTAACACCTAAAGATTTTGCAATTGTTTTAGATGCCATTCCCTCAGGTGTTGCTATATTATTCAGGAACGTGTCAAGACCTGACCCTCCGAGCCTACCTTCTATTGACCCTGTTGACTCATCAGTAGGAAAGATTTGTTTCTCTTTTGGTCCATTCAACAACAGAGCGATACGAACCTTGTTTCAGCAGGTTGTTGTATCATGCCTTATTGGAATGGATTTATTGATTATATCTGTTGGGGAAAAAAAATTGGGATGTTTCCACACACATACCTACTTGTTAACAAAATTAAGGAAGTTTCCTTTAAAATGATTCATAAATATTATCCTGCCAACCACTACATGAAGAAGTTTAAGGAAAACATCAACTCAAATTGCTCCTTTTGTAATGACCACCCAGAAACAGTGTTTCATCTTTTTTGGCATTGTATGCATGTAAGGAAACTGTAGGTTTATAATTGAACACATTTATGAAGATTTTACACTATTGTGGAGAGATGTACTGTTTGGATTCTTTACATACAATAGAAATAAGCTGAAACATTATGTAATTAATTTCTTTATTCTTTTGGCCAAATTTAATGTACACAAATGTAAATTTACAAACAGAAAACCACATTTTCGTACCCCACTAAAATAAATTGAACTGTATTTTAAGACGGTTAAAGGCTCTACTAACAAAAAAGCTGGTAGAATTGTATGTATATGTATGTCCCTTAAGGTCCTTGTGTAATTATGATGTGATATTGTACCCCCAAGGTCGATTGTCCATTGTTTGTAATATATGTATGCTTGTGTTCCCTCATGTGCTTTATGCATTGATTTGTTGTTAATAAAATATATATATATATATTAGAAAAAAAGCTTGTGCAGGCCTTCAAATAAAAACAATTAAAAAAATTAAAACAGCACTAGCTAGCTAATATGACGTTTCCAAAAATATATGTGACAACTACTCTCTTGCTGCGAAAAAAAATAAGGTCATAGTTTTCAGGCCTTTTGGTCGGGTTTTGTGTAGTCATTCGCTGGAGAATTTAGCTAGACCTGGCAACCCTAAACCCAACACGCCTTGTGTGTCTGTGTGAAAGGGCCGTTGTTACCATAGCAACGTCTTCACCCTGGGCTCTTAGGTAGACTGAGAGGAACTGCAAGTTGAACATGGTTGAGATTGTAGACTCGTAAATTGCAGTTTCTTTAGGTGATTTTACAGGTAGCTAGCTACTTCGCATGCTGATATTGACGTTGGTATTATTGTGTGTAGCTACGTTTGCTGACTAGTAGATACCTAGCTAACTAGCCAGTGGGTTTTGTAGTCGACTTGATCTGCAACAGATTTCCACAACGATTTTCACATGTTGCTACTAACCTTGTTATAACGACAAAATGAGTAATTTGTCAACAAAAATATTGTTCTCACATATTCGTTATTTAACTCTGTAATCATAGGAATTTGTGGTTTTAGGTGGATTGTTCTTTTAAGAACCTGGTTTGACTTTTTGAAATGTTTATTTAACTAGGCAAGTCAGTTAAGAACAAATTCTTATTTATAATGACGGCCTAACCTGGACGACGCTGGGCCAATTGTGCACCGCCCTATGGGACTCCCAATCACAGCCGGTTGTGATACAGCCTGGAATCAAACAAGGGTCTGTAGTGATGCCTCTAGCACAGAGATGCAGTGCCTTTGACCACTGCGCCACTCAGGAGACATCACTCTGCCGATCAGATGAAGAAGAATAAAAGTTACAGGCAGTCTGTTATAAAACATGTATTGTGTAGCAATTACTGTTACTGGAATTATCTAAAACCCTTGTAATGACTTGGTCATTTTCAAAAAAGTAGAGAATGGTCAATAATACACCAGAAAGACCATAATATATTATTTACTATTCCGATTGTGTCCAAACAAAAACATGTTATTTTGTGCCCTATTTTGATTCAATGAATACATCTAGGCGGTAATCAGTGAGGCTGGTGGGAGGAGCTATTGGAGGACAGGCTTGTTGTAATGCCTGGAATGGAATAGAGTCAAACATGTGGTACCGATCCAATAATCCATTCCAGCCAATACAATGAGCCTGTCCTCCTATAGCTCCTCCCCACCAGCCTCCTCTGAAAATACACACTAGTGTTATTAGGGCATTTTGAGCTATAAGGAGCCAACTCTGTAGTGGACCAACATAGAGACAAGCCTGGTTTATACCTAGTGCTTATGTAACAGTATAGCTTCCTTCCCTCTCCTCGCCCCTACCTGGGCTCAAACCAGGGACCCTCTGCACACATTGACAACAGCCACCCTCGAAGTATCATTACCCATCGCTCCATAAAAGCCACGGCCCCTGCAGAGCAAGGGGAACAACTACTTCCAAGGTCTCAGAGCGAGTGACATCACCGATTGTAACGCTATTAGTGCGCACCCAGCTAACTGGCTATCCATTTCACATCGGTTACACTTACATGCGTCCTTTGTCCAGATATTCTTTCAAAATGATTTATTTATTTTAAAGACATGATTTTAGAGGGAGGGATAATGATGATTTAAATGGTTTCACTGTCCAGATCCATCTACACAATGTGTCTGGATATCTTACAGGAGGTGGTCAGGAAGACCTGATCACTATTTTTTATTTCCCCTTTATTTAACCAGGTAGGCTAGTTGAGAACACGTTCTCATTTGCAACTGCGACCTGGCAAAGATAGAGCAAAGCAGTGTGAACAGACAACACAGTTACACATGGAGTAAACAATAAACAAGCTAATAACACAATAAACAAGTTAATGACACAGTAGAAAAAAGAAAGTCTATATACAGTGTGTGCAAAAGACATGAGGAGGTAGGCAATAAATAGGCCATAGGAGTGAATAATTACAATTTAGCAGATTAACACTGGAGTGATAAATGAGCAGATGATGAGTAGAGATACTGGTGTGTAGAGATACTGGTGTGCAAAAGAGCAGAAAAGTAAATAAAACAAAAACAGTATGGTGATGAGGTAGGTAGATTGGGTGGACTATTTACAGATGGACTAGGTGCAGCTGCAGCGATCGGTTAGCTGGTCAGATAGTTGATGTTTAAAGTTGGTGAGGGAAATAAAAGTCTCCAACGATTTTTGCAATTCGTTCCAGTTAAATGAGGTGTTAGCTTTGGGGATGATCAGTGAGATATATATATATATATATATATATATATATACCACAATCAGTTTAATGTATATTTTAATAATCTACACATGTCTGAAAATGTGGGCACAATCAGAATGTGGACAAAGGACATGTTAGAACCAGATATAAACGGTGCTATAGAGGCATGAGGCGAGTGAGACATTAGCTTCCTGAGTAGAGCAGTGATGTGTGGTGCCATGTGGGACCCACAGGGAGATCTCTCCTAATCACTGTCACTCACCCACCGCTGTGGAAGTGTGTTCCTTCCCAGACATATGTGTTCCTGAGTAAACACACATCTGTCTCTCTGTCTGTTTCATACTGTCTGTGACTCCGTTTTGTTTAGTTTATTCATTTGACCATTTAAAAAAAACAAGCAAACATAAAACTTGAAATAGCCATACATGCACATAAATAAAATCGATGATAACACACAAAGTCTGGGACTTATTTCCATTGTGGTACTTGAGACAAGATGGCTAGACAAGATCCAACACAGTATGGCAGTGCCTTATCAGTTTCTCTCGGTTTCACTCCCTTGTTTAAGACATGTAGCTGTGTGGAGCTGAGTGTTATTACACCTACTGATAATGACCAGGCTTTGGCAGGTCCACCTCTGGTCCACATCAGAGTTCATGGATGACTCACTGATTTGTAACAACTTTTTTATTTTCTTCCTCTCTCCATCTCTTTCCCCCTCCCGCTCTCCTTTCTTCTTCTCGTTCTCTCTCTGTCAGTCCAAGGAGTCCTCGTCTGTCCTGAGTTGTGACGTGTCACCGGATGATAAGTACATAGTGACTGGTTCTGGAGACAAGAAGGCCACCGTGTATGAGGTGGTCTACTGAGAACAGGAAATAAGTGTGTGTGTGTGTGTGGGGGGGGGGGGGGGTTACCTACTTCAGGACTACAGCAGGGCAGGTGGGGGCAGCTATGGCTCTTTTGTACAGTAGCAATCTCCCCAGCTCCAGCTCCCAAAGGACCCTACTACAACACCCCCCTCATCTCAGCTAGCTGCTCATCCCAGCATGTACACTACCACCATAGCCCTGAGGATGAGGCAGGGTAGAAAGAGGGAGAGATGTGTAGAGCGCAAGAGAGAGGGAGAGTAAGATGGAGGGAGAGGGCTAGAGATAACAAGAGAAGGAAGAGGAGGGAGAAAAGGAGGGTAATTAGTGCTGTTTTCTGATTAAGAGCTCAGCAGAAGGGAAACCCCAGAGGAGGAGCGCGCCACTCTGGGAGCTGCAGCGAGGAGCACTGATACCAGACAATCGATTCATTAGTCAGACAGTGGAACCCTTAATGATGCCAACGCTGTGCCACAGCTCCCCAGCAAGGGGTGTCAGGAGCTTGGGAGAGCTATCACCGTGAGCCGGGATGGAGAAGTGCTGGAGCTCTGCCCCAGAGATATACCCACAACACAGATATACACACACACACAGCCCTGCACCCAATTAAATATTCATAGCAGCGCTCCCCGTCTCACTCCCCTAATATCTATTTTACTTTTGTCTCACAAAGGCCGCATTTAATGAGGAGCGGAGTCAATCTGAGTCTCAGCGGGCCCCTGTGCCACAAACACTAAACAGACAGGAGCAACACTGGGCTATGCTGTTCATCTTCATGCTTACCAATGGCTTGTTCTCCTGACACCACTCACTGTTTAATGCTCATTTAACTTCCCTGTTTAATACTACATGCTTGAACGTGTAGCAAATAAGGAAATTGATGATATCCACGTACATCGCAAAACCCTGCTTCGATAGAACTTGTCACAGAGCATAATGTGTACATTTGTTTTAAGTCACGCTCAAGGTACTTGAATAGTTGTTGCTTTATATTTTAAGAGGGTGCTGTGTTTGCCTACGTCTGTACGTTGGCCTTGGAGAGCAAAATTAAGCGATACACTACACAACCTAGTGACACACAAGTGGGTGAGGGAAATATATATATATTTTTTTCTTTTTTATCTGTGTCCTTCTCCTTGGTGATGGTGACAAGCAGTGGACTGTACTGCCCTTTTCACAACACCACAGGGGTCCTAAAACTGGGCTACCATTTTGGGGAAGGCTTGTTCCGACTCCTGTTTTTGTTCCTGTTTCAAGCAGAAGTGATAACTGTACTTATGTAGGTTTTCAGTCATTAGTGTGTAATGCTATTTCAGTGTTTCTGTTCAACCTAGTCAGTCAGTATACAGCAGCAGGTGTTAGGTCATGTCGCTGTGTTGGGGAAAGGTGAAGAGACATTGGGAAGTGTACAGTATATGTTGCCTGCCTCCCCACCCCCACTCTCATTGCCTGTCAGCCATAGACAGTCTCTCTCAATTCAAAATTACATTTTATTGGTCACATACACATATTTAGCAGATGTTATTGCGGGTGAGTGTCTCTCAGCTCACTGACCACGTTTACATGCGTACATGTATTCCGGATTGTAGCTCATATCCCGCTTAAGGTCTTATTTGGGATCAGTTATTTACATGCATCTTTGATATCCCTATCGTGAGTATCCCTGTATCTATGAATAAACAGAATATTCCTCATTTTAAATTCATATGGGTTAAATGGAATAGTAACTGAAATCTGGACACTGACTGTAGGTCTATAACCTCACATGTAGTGTAACATAATATTAACTCCTGCTGAATTATGCATTTCTTGCAGTAAAATTATACAATTAATGTAAATTGTCAGGAACTAGAGTGAGAAAAATGATCTCTTGGGGAAAATGCGTGTAATGCGTTTTATCTTGGTCACTTATGCAAGCAGACAGTATTTCAACCACATGAAAATATGCACCAAGACAAACTGAAGTCTTTTTGGAAACTTGTTTCATCAGCTTTTCATTTCCTTAAAACCAGTCAAACTGATGACATTTTGCACAGGACCAATCATTCCACTGTTTAAATTATTGCATTTTCTCCCCGGTCCCTAAATGAAAGACAACTTTACTGGTGTTAATTAGATTACTAATGCATTCATTCTATCGGTTTAAGACATTCTGGTGTGCACTACTTTATTTAGTCTTCTCGGGCAACAAGTTATGACAGAAGAGAAGCTGCATGAATCTAACTAGTTGGCAAATGGTTTACCGAATGTTGGAAATCATAATCTGGCCTACTAAATGTCAGAAATGTGTAAAAATAAGGGTGAAAGTAGTCAGTAAGCTATACGGTCCAGTACGGAGTCTAAGCAAAATAAATTATGGCATTATTATGGTAGCCTACTTTTTGAAGTGATTTGTTTGACAATCAGATGAAAATATCCCAACACCCATGATATTTGAAAAGGGATAAAATGTTTATATGCCACAGTATCCCGTCGAAGATTAGCACATCCCAGGCATCTTATCTGGTTCTCAGAACCGGGATACAAGCCTTTTCGGGTTATTGTAAAACATATCCCATTATATGCGTCTACTTAGAAACAGAACACTTAAGTATCCAGAATAACGGGATATTGGTGTGCATGTAAACGTGGTCACTGTCAGTAAAACCTTCACAGCCCCTGCTTTCTCTGTTACGACAGTTAATGACTTGTTTTAAGTGCTCGATTCAAGCCGTAGCGCGATTGAAATTTAAGGGTCATCTTCGATTGAGCTGACATATGCCGTGTTTACCGTTAATGAAGTCTCCTTGAAAGTGGGAACATTGCGTTTAAATTTCTACCGCACTGTAGCACAGCTCTTCAGCGCTACGGATTGAATAGTGCTCTTATTTAATCACTTAAAGCCAATTAAATTGAAATGTAATAAATTAATTGTTTTCCTTTCTAACGAATTTCCCATGTGTTCTACAAGAAATACTACGACTGGAAAAATAAAGTGTTCATCTTTTAAGTGCCTGCTGAGTATTCATTTTTCTTATTGAATGCAGTTTAGAATGTTGGAAACATGCAGTACAGTATGAAAACACCAAGAATCATACAAAATAGTTTATTGGTCTCATTACATCACCTAGATCTACTCTTGCCCACATCATTCCCCCAGCCCTAGCGTCTTTCACCTAGCCCGCAGGTCCATTCCTTGGCCAGTACACACCGGCTCCCCATCTAGAGAATACCTCCATCATCCCATAAATCACCAGCTCCTCCAGGTAAATGTCTAGGCCAGGGCCACTTCATCCCACTCCTAATGAGTACATTATAAAGACATGGGCCTCCATGACATCGCTGCTATACGAAACATGTACTCTTCAGACCGTTCAGATTTACAGGGGGGCACACAGTAGCTTTGAACACATTGTGTTATCATTATCCATCTGTACACAGGCAGAACTCCCCACTCATGGAACATGTCCACCTTTGGATATGAGACCTACTCATGGTTGAGGCTTCTGTTCTGAGCAAAGCTGTACTATAGAGAACGAATACACAGGGTGTGTGTAGGGAAGGGTTGAGAGGACACTGAAGTTAGAGGCAGGTCCTCCTCAGCCACACTTCCAGTTAAGGACACAATGACATTAAAAGCAGCAGACAGTCAGCCAGACTCATCAAAGCTCCCACTAAGCTGTGTGGCTGCAGACATCTTACCAACCTTTCCAGACCCATCAGCCCTGTATGGTGGTTAGTCACAGTCCTGCTGCTCTTGGGAATATGCACTTAAAAGTTACTCAACTACAATGTACAAACCATCATACAATTTAGTTGTTTTTCCATTTCTTTTTCTCCCCGGCTCTAAGCAAATCCGACCCACGAATGTCTTTTTTTTTGCCTTCAGAGAGCTTTATTTACAGTTGATATATACTGAGTTCAAAGGTCACGATGCAGTAGTGAAAATACCTGTCTATGTGCCCTAACAAATACAATAGAAAACATGTAATTGTTGAGTGTTGATGTAAGTAGCCATTTCCCTGAAGTTGCAGAATACTGTGAACACAAATTTTAGTTTTGTATTCTGGATAGTGTTCTGTCCTTTTATCATGTATTACAATACAATCATATTGCTGCTGAATCTAACCACCTTTAGTCATTGGAATCTCACAGCAAACTGTCTGTCCGCCATGCCATCTGCTAGATGAGTACAGACAGACAGTGATACGAGCAGAGACTGGGTAAGGCTACACACATAACTGTAGTCACCCACACACACACACACCCCTCCGTCCAGTCCAGCCCCCCCCCCCCCCCCCCCCCCAGCACTCACAACCCACTTATCTCCCTCTGTGCACACATCACGGTCCTACTGCTCGTCATGAATTCTAAGGCTAAAAAAATATGTTTTTTCATTTTGTAAAAAAAAGAGAAAAAAGGTGAGGGAAAATCAGAGGTCTTTGGAGGAATCCCACGTTTTGTGTCGCTAGACTACCAGCTTTTTCGGAGCATTCTTTTTAAAGGTCAAAGTTCCAGATATTCGACTTCACCCTCATCTGCATCCTTTACGAAAGTAAATAAAACAAAGTACAATGTGTCTCTGGTCTCCACGACGCCCACCACTCTCTTTACAGTCCATTGGTGCGCCAAGGGAGCCTCACCCCCACTTTATCCAATCAGAGTGCTCCCTCATCAGTAGATGACTTCGTACACAGTGGCCTTCTTGTCACCCGAGCCTGTCACAATGAACTGGTCATCAGGGGAGATGTCACAGCTGAGCACAGAAGACGACTCCTTTGACTGGAAAAACAAAAATTGTTAAAAAAAAAAAAAAATTTAAGACTCCAGTTACACACACAGGCCATATTCAGAGACAATATCATTATAAAAAAGTGATTTATATAATAAATGGCTTAATTAACTAGAAATAGAATTTCTCTAGTGACAAAGTTTAAGGCACAAACCAGTAGTAAATCAAAGCGGGGACCTACTTGGAATATGCTTGATCCATAGGGTGTCCGCCATGCGTTCAGAAGGTTATCTTTGCCTGTGCTCACAAACCATTTACCTGCAGAACCAAAGACACACACAATGGGAGATGGGCAGAGGAGATGCAGCATGACAGAGGGATGGCTAGTTTGTTACATACCGGGAGAAAGAGACGTCTGCTTTGTGAGCCACAGTCATTTCAGGCTAACCCTACCTATTCAAAAGAGTATCTTAAATAAGTCTCCTCCCTTTTTCTTATTTTCCTACTAGCCTTTTGCTCATAGATACTTTACTGAAGGAAAATGTACTTACTATGAATGAGATATGTGGTTGTCCCACCTAGCTATCTTAAGATGAATGCACTAATTGTACATTTCTCTGGATAAGAGCGTCTGCTAAATGACTAAAAATGTTATTTTGTCCTCAAGATCACACAAGAAAACATTTGAATGTAACAATTAGCAGTGTGGTACGTACCACAGTAGGCAAACTTGAGGGAGAGCACACAGCTCTCATGGAGGTGCAGCTGGTACTTGTCTGGTTTGGAGACATGCAGCACTTCTACATTACTGCTCTCCATGCCCACTGCCAGCCACTCTCCTGTAGGACAGTAGCCCAAAGAAAAGATCTGGAGGGAGGGAGAGGATGAGAGAGAACTAGCTCATTACACGACTGAATGGAGCGACAGGTCTCGTATATTAGGCTGTGGCTGTGGATACAGTTTGACAAAGAAAAATACATGTTTAGAACTGATAATTGATCACATGGTGCAAGAATGAACGCAATTAATTGATTAGCGAATGTTATCGATGGACACAGCTTTGTAGAACCAAAACAAACACCCGCCTCTGCTCAACACTCGAACAATTCATTTGGGGAGCTGCTGCAGTTCAAACGATATTGTGCTAATCTCCCTCGCGGCAGTCAAGCCGAAAGCATTCCGCCAAAAGTCGGTCACAATCTAGTCCTTTGTGGCCACAACTAGACCTCGTTTCAAAGCCATCAATAAATAATCGTATGTACATTGATACTTATAAAAGCGTGCTTCAAACAGTCATAAATGACAGCTACAATAAGCCTCCAACAGTGAACTAGAAGCTTGTAGAAACATGATTCCAGTTTTAAGTTTGCCGGTAGGGGGGGGGGGGGGGAGTCCTGCGTGCTCTGGGCATTACTGAATCAAACTAAATGAGTTGAAAGATGTTATTTTGACTGAATGAGTTGAAAAGATTGGAGTCAGTAAAAAGATCCAAACTTCCAATCACTACTGAGAGCCGCTACATAGGCAGCGGAGTGGGCAGTAGGACGTAAATTAAAAAAAGACTTCACATGCGCATAAATCTCCATATTTAGCTACGGCAAATCGGGTTCCAGAAAATCCGGAAACGCAGCCACTCCATATATATTAACAAGTGAAGTACAGTACTGGGGCTGTATCCACATAGCATCTCAGAAAAAGTTTTAGGAATCGTGTTAAGACTAAAAACACTCAAAGCTCAGAGTAGGTTTTAGGATGATGTTAAGACACTGCACAGACTAACTCTGAGCCAGGAGTAAAATCAACACAGGTTTATCTCAGGTGGTAATCACAACAGTTACTGCAAAGAAAAGATAGTGATGACGCTCATTGACATTGTTTCAAATAGGGAATAACCAATCCCGATAAGGCATCGCCAGCTGTGATCTCTATAGCACGTTTCAAAACATACATAAGTCTTCCAGGTCCCCAAACCGTCACTCTACCACCACCATACTTGACCGTTGGTACGAGGTTCTTACTGTGGAATGCAGTGTTTGGTTTTCGCCAGGCATAATGGGTCCCATGTCGTCCAAAACGCTGACTCAAGTTTGCCAGGAAGCACCTGGATGATCACCCTATACAGATTCAATATGTTACTTTTTGGATCCAGCGTTGTGGTAGTGTGATGGTTTGGGGATGCTTTGCTGCCTCAGGACATGGACAACTTGCCCTCCTTGAAAGAACCATGAATTCTGCTGTGTATCAGAGAATTGATACAGAGTAGAATTCATGGTTAAGCTGAAGCGCAGCAAGACAATGATTCAACACACAAAAGCAAGTCTACATCAGAATGGCTGAAAAGAAACCTGGAATTGCCTAGTCAAAGTCCAGACCTAAACCTGATTGAAATGTTGTGGCAGGACCTGAAATGAGCAGATCGTACTCGAAAACCAACAAATGTTTCGCTGAGTTAAAGCAGTTCTGCATGGAAGAGTGGGCCAAAACTCCTCCACGGTGATGTGAGAGACTGATGAACTATAGCTGCAATAACTGCAACCAAACGCTTCCTAAAGGTAGCACAACCAGTTATTGAGTGTTAAGTTAACATTTTTCTTTACAATGTGAAATTGCGCTCTAAAAGAATGACTTGAAATAACACATATGTAGTTTAATTAAATAATCAAAAATAAGATGTATTATTTATTAGCCTTATGGTTCTAAGTATCGAGGCATTTCTTGTGAAATCATTGTCTAGAGCACAAGAGATAAGTCTACTGTTGTACACAGACCTAGATTGTATATGGATTGATCATATAGAAATATCAAAACACTCTTTCAACAACTCCAAAGCAGTTGCATGTGGCGCAGGAACCACTGACTCACTGCATTTTTCTATTATCGAGACACCTGCTGTTAACTTAACTGTTTAGGACAGCTAAATACATGTTGACATGGTGGGACTTATGACTAAGGAGGCTTCATGCAGAGATTTTATTTTCACTCATAAAAGTAGGGGTAAAATGTATATTCTCAGTATATTCTTAGAATCAATTTTATACTCTGAGACACTGTGAATAGTGGCCCTGATCTAGTCTCAGCTGGTGTCAGTACCTGTGAGGTGAAGTCGTGCTGCTGCAGCTGTCGTCCCTCTCTCAGGTCCCAGCAGCGTACTGTGTTGTCCAGCCCCCCCGTCCACAGTTTGGTCCCATCGTTGGAGATGTCAATACAGCTGGCCCCGTCAGTGTGGCCCTGGAACTGCCTGGGGAGCACAGAGATACAATCAACATCAACCCAGAGCCATTCAGATGTGATCCATAGTCATCTAGCCCACTGCCCTGCTCTCTTCCCCTCTACCCTGCTCCCCTCCTCTCCACTCTCCTGCCCTACCCTCTCACTCTACTCTTATGCACTCTCCTCTCCAGCCCTACACTACCCTCCTCCTCCTCCTCTCCAGCCCTACATTACCTTCCTTCTCTTCCTCTCCAGCCCTACACTACCCCGTTCTCCTCCTCTCCAGCCCTACACTACCCTTCTTCTCCTCCTCTCCAGCCCTACACTACCCTCCTTCTCCTCCTCCTCTCCAGCCCTACCCTACCCTCCTTCTCCTCCTCCTCCTCTCCAGCCCTACCCTACCCTCCTTCTCCTCCTCCTCTCCAGCCCTACCCTACCCTCCTTCTCCTCCTCCTCTCCAGCCCTACCCTACTTCTCCTCCTCCTCTCCAGCCCTACCCTACCCTCATTCTCCTCCTCCTCTCCAGCCCTACCCTACCCTCATTCTCCTCCTCCTCTCCAGCCCTACCCTGCCCTCCTTCTCCTCCTCCTCTCCAGCCCTACCCTGCCCTCCTTCTCCTCCTCTCCAGCCCTACCCTACCCTCCTTCTCCTCCTCTCCAGCCCTACCCTACCCTCCTTCTCCTCCTCTCCAGCCCTACACTACCCTCCTTCTCCTCCTCCTCTCCAACCCTACCCTCCTTCTCCTCCTCTCCAGCCCTACCCTACCCTCCTTCTCCTCCTCTCCAGCCCTACCCTACCCTCCTTCTCCTCCTCCTCCTCTTCTTCTCCAGGCCTACACTACCCTCCTTCTCCTCCTCCTCTTCTGCCCAGGATCTGGTTGTGCTGGTCCCATACCACAATATTTCCCCCCTCTCCTAACCTCATCTTCCTCTTTATCCCCCTCTCGTTCTCCTCTCCTTACCTAACCAGGGTCTGGTTGTGCAGGTCCCAGACCCTGATGTCCCCCCCCCCCCACCTCTCTACCCCTCCTAACCTCCTATTTATCCCCCTCTCCTCCTTACCCCCTTCTCCTCTCCTCTCCTCTCCTTACCTAACCAGGGTCTGGTTGTGCAGGTCCCAGACTACAATGTTTCCGTCGCTGCAGCAGGAGAAGCAGACCTTGTTGTCGGGGGAAATGGCCAGAGCGTAGCAGGCCGGGGCAGAAGACGTCAACTCCGCCTTGATGCGGGGAGTGGGTGTGGCCAAGTCCCAGATTGACAGTGTGCTGGCCTCGCCTCCAACAATGAGGGTCCGGCCATCAGGGAGGAGTTTGCAGGAGCGGATGTAGTTATCCCTATTCTGATTGGGTAACAGAGAAAATAACTCCAGTAATTATAGGGTGCAAATGTGTCTGTGTGCGGTGGGCAACATAAAATTCACAACTATTAATAATATGACCGCAGCAATATTAAGTCCTCTAAGGATTGCAGCAGCAGCAGTACCACCAGAGTAAAACATTACCGCCCAGCAGCATTTCCCTTCAAGACAACTTGGTACATACATTTTTCATGTACACTGCAAAGTATAAAAAAATCAAAATAAAATGCCTATCACTTTAAGTTGTCCTTACATGACCACTGTTTGAGTGAGTCCTTCCTTTGCTATCTCTTTGGTGTCAGTGTGTTTGTGTCTCTATGCAGAGTGTGTCTCTCCACTCACCAGACAGTCGAGCTGGGCCATGGCACTCTTGCTGCCAGGCTGGCTGATGTCCCACACCTTGACACACCCCTTACCGCCGGTGTAGACGTGGCGTGTGGAGGTGCTGATGGTAACGGCACACACCACCTCTCCATGGTTCAGAGTGTGGATCTGCCGGGCGTGCCGTGGGATGCCTGGGCCCAGCAGGGCATCTGGAGGGAAAGGCACCGGCTGCATCTGTCCATCCGCACTTACATGGAAAGAGTAGGCACTGGTGAGAGAGAGGAGGTAAACAGAGGGAGGAGAATAACAACAATATTACTGTATACACTACCGGTCAAAAATTCAAGAACACCTATTCATTCAAGGGTTTTTCTTTATTTTTGTATTTTCTACATTGTAGAATAATAGTGAAGACATCAAAACTATGAAATAACACATATGGAATCATGTAGTAAATAATTGTTTAAGTAAATCAAATACATTTTAATTTGTCCAATTTCCTTCCTTCTTAATGCGTTGGAGCCAATCACAAGGTCAGAGTCTCAAGAGCCAATCACAAGGTCAAAGTCTGAAATTGTGTCCCAAGTATAACGAGTCCAGTCAAGACCAGGTCGTGCATTCTAAGAAGAGTCAAGACAAGTCTCAAGTCAAGCAAAAAAAATAAGAAGCTTTACATACAATGACTTGTATGTACAACTACAAATCTGTCTATTTGTTGAAGCTACCAGACAGGCCTTTTCATTATTTTGTCTAACACATTTTGATATGTAAGAATTAAGTTTAATAACAAATTCCAAATGCAAGCTTCATTAGTAAATGATAAATTTACCACAATACCTACCATAAGACCAGTAGCTAGTCCTATGCTAGTCATTGTTCATTGACGCTCCATTGCTGGTGAGCTTGCAAAGTAACCAGTTAATATAGTCACCAAACAATATTTGGAGCTGGATATTTATGTCAATATTTTCTCCCTACAATTTGACGTTTGCGCTGCACCAGATCCTATAGCGGTCCTAAACATTTTGACCCGCAACCCCCAAAAAGCAGCGGTTCAAAGCTCACAACCCCCCCCACGAGTGCAAAGTCACTGCGCATAATCACCTGTCATTAGAGACATCAATGGCAAAGCATTTTCAAAACGCAAGACACAGAAATACAAATCCGGTTATAAAATACAGTTTATCTGAAAGTCATTCATGTTAGCAGCCTATATTAACTGGATATCAGGGATATCATTTCACTTCTCTGTCCAGAGCAAGCAGAATCATAAGGCCTAACTGTAGGGGGTTGCAGGATAGGGTGGAAAGCATGGTCTGTCAGCGCATCGTCCTATCACTTGAGGGCCGCCTGCCCGCCGAATGCTCGTTGCCAACTGGGTAGACCCTCTTCCTCACGAATACCATAATTCATTCGCCAGAATGTTACATCTTCATACCATAATATTGAAGGCAGTGCGATGTTAGAGCCATCTTTAGACCTATAGCCAGTAAGCCACCCAAACTAGGCCTATCTGAAATATGAAAATGATCAATGAAATCGCCAGGTAGCCTGTTCTTGTAAAAATGTGTCTGTAGTAGATTTCTAAACGGTATTTTATATTAATAATATAAAACGTAGGCCTACTCTGTTTTTGCCAGAGAAAAGTAAGCAAGAGCTTTCTGGACACTAATCTCTGGGTATGCGTGCTCGCCTATGGGTGCCTATGCTGATGACTGGTCAACAATCAAGACATGCAATTTTTGTGTCCTGAAACACAGATGAGATGTTTGAGACAATTTAGTGCAATACATTAGGCCTATATTAGAAATCAGATCAAATGGACAAAGATACCTAGAAAATACAAATGGTGGCCTATTAAAATATATATTTATTCCATTCAATTTCACACTCGCGAACCCCCAAAACCATCTCACTTTGAGAACAACTGCACTACCCTGACATGTGTTGATTAACAGTTAGCTGGTCCAATCAGAGAGCAGAGTTTACATTTCACTAGAAAATCTGTTTCACTTCTTTTGCAAGGCGATGCAGCAGCTACCGTCTCTGGCTGCGTGGAGAGTAATCAACAGAGACACCGTGCCACAAAATGAGTGACAAAACTTTACGAAACCTGCTCAGATCATTTAAAGTCATCAGTCTCAAGTCAAAGCCGAGTCTTGAGGCTCCAAGTCAAGTCATTATTTGCTATCAAGTCGAGTCTCAAGTCAAATTTGCAATTGGAGTCAGAATAGAGTCCAAGTCATGCAACGGAGTCCACACCGCTGATTATTCCAACCTCAGTGTGAAAATATATATAAAAACACAGGAAAATGTGTGCAGTTTTTTGACTGCACTGGGCCTTTAACAAAGCTGAAGCTTGAGGTTACCCTCAAGACAATAAAAGCCTACAATAGCAACAAACGAGTATGAAGACATAACAGTAAAATTGTGCTGTGGTCAGAGAATTAGAGGGTGTGATGACCGTATAAGAGGCTGTGGTAGCAGCGGCAGAGAGAACTGTAGAGAACTGTACTCACGGTTTCCCTGAGGCAGTGGACTGCAGGCTGGCGGGTAACCCTGGTACCCTCATGTGGGGGTGAGAAGACTCATAGCCCACCTGGAGGACACGGACAAAATGTTAGCTCAGGCATCTGACAGAGGAGTTACAACTGCAGTTACAACCACATACTAGAAATATACCGTTTCCCCACAGTGAATAATCAGTCCATACCACGAAGAGATATAACTGGTTTATGAGATCATATAATTTCATTTTCAATAAAAGCCTACTCAGTGTGCAAGTGCATGAACACAGACACAGTTGAAGTCGGAAGTTTACATACACTTCGGTTGGAGTCAATAAAACTCGCTTTTCAACCACTTCACATATGTCTTGTTTAACCAACTATAGTTTTGACAAATCGGTTAGGACATCTACTTTGTACATGACACAAGTAATTTTTCCAACAATTGTTTACAGATTATTTCACTTATAATTCACTGTATCACAATTCCACTGGGTCAGAAGTTTACATACACTAAGTTGACTGTGCCTTTAAACAACTTGGACAATTCCAGAAAATTATGTTAAGGCTTTAGAAGCTTCTGATAAATGATGTCAATTAGCCTGAGTCAATTGGAGGTGTACCTGTGGATGTATTTCAAGGCCTACCTTCAAACTCAGTGCCTCTTTGCTTGGCATCATGGGGAAGTCAAAAGAAATCAGCCAAGACCTCAGAAAAAAAGTCTGGTTCATCCTTGCTATCAATCTCCAAACACCTGAAGGTACCACGTTCATCTCTACAAACAATAGTATGCAAGTATAAACACCATGGAACCATGCAACCGTCACCCCGCTCAGCAAGGAGACAGGTTCTGTCTCCTAGAGATGAACATACTTTGGTGCGAAAAGTGCAAATCAATCCCAGAACAACAGCAAAGGACCTTGTGAAGATGCTGGAGGAAACAGGTACAAAAGTATCTATATCCACAGTAAAACGAGTCCTATATCGACATAACCTGAAAGACCACTCAGCAAAAAAGAAGCCACTGCTCAAAAACCACCATAAAAAAGCAGGACTACGGTTTGGGGACATCATACTTTGGAGAAATGTCCTCTGGTCTGATGAAACAAAAATAGAACTGTTTGGCCATAATGACCATCGTTATGTTTGGAGGAAAACGGGGGATGCTTGCAAGCTGAAGAACACCATCCCAACTGTGAAGCACAGGGGTGGCAGCATCATGTTGTGGGGGTGCTTTGCTGCAGGAGGGACTGGTGCACTTCACAAAATAGATGGCATTATGAGGTAGGAAAATTATGTGGATATATTGAAGCAACATCTCAAGACATCAGTCAGGAAGTGAAAGCTTGGTCGCAAATGGGTCTTCCAAATGTACAATGACCCCAAGCAAAATGGCTTAAGGACAACAAAGTTAAGGTATTGGAGTGGCCATTACAAGGCACTGACCTCAATCCTATAGAAATTTGTCGGTAGAACTGAAGTGTGTGCGAGCAAGGAGGCCTACAAACCTGACTCAGTCACACCAGCTCTGTCAGAAGGAATGGGCCAAAATTCACCCAACTTATTGTGGGAAGCTTGTGGAAGGCTACCCAAAACATTTGACCAAGTTAAACAATGCTACCAAATACTAATTGAGTGTATCTGACCCACTGGGAATGTGATGAAAGAAATAAAGGCTGAAATAAATCTCTACTATTATTCTGACATTTCACATTCTTAAAATAAAGTGGTGATCCTAACTGACCTAAGACAGGGAATTTTTACTAAGATTAAGAAAAACTGAGTTAAATGTACTTGGCTAAGGTGTATGTAAACTTCCGACTTCAACTGTGTGTGTGTGTATATATATATATATATTCCGTTTCCCTCTCGCTCTATTTCCGTTTGCTCCATCACTACCCCATCCCTCTCTCACCACTGGTGATCGTCCATATCCGGCTGCAGCGGCGGCGGCTGCAGAGCCATTCATCTGGGGGGAGACCAGATGGAGCCCCGCCCCATAGGCTGCCACTGCCCCCGCCAGCTCCCCGTTCACTCCTGGAGGGGGCAGGCTAAACGCCCCGGGGGGATACGCTCCCTGCACCGCCAGAGGGTTCCTCAGACCCAGAGCTAATGGGGAGAGGAGAAAAGGGGAGAGAGGAGGGCGGGAGGGAGAGAGGAGATAAGATTAAGGATCGGGGTCCTCCCGAGTGGCGCAGTCATCTAAGGCATTGCATCGCAGGGGGTGGCAGAGGTGTCACTACAGACCCTGGTTCGAACCTGGCCTCTATCACAACCGGCTGTGATTGGGCGTCTCAATTGGCCCAGCGTCGTCCGGGTTAGGGGGGGGGGTTTGGCCGGGGGGGGGGCTTCACTTGGCTCATCGCACTCTAGCGGCTCCTTGTGGCGGGCTGGGCACCTGCAGGCGGACCTCGGCTGTCAGTTGAACGGTGTTTCCTCCGACACATTGGTGCGGCTGGCTTCTGGGTTAAGCTGGTGGGTGTTAGGAAGAGTGGTTAGGTGGGTCATGTTTCGGAGGACGCATGACTCCACCTCCGCCTCTCCCGAGCACATTGTGGAGTTGCAGCGATGAGACAAGGCTGTAACTACCAATTGGATACCACCAAATTGGGGAGAAAAAAGGCAAATAAATGTAAATGATTTAAAAGATTAAGAATTGATAAAGCGACAAAGCAAATTAACCTTCAAAAGAATCCGGGCCTCCGAGTGGCTCAGTCATCTAAAGGCACTGCATCGCAGTGCTAGCTGTGCCACTAGAGATCCTGGTTCGAGCCCAGGCTCTGTCACAGCCAACCGCGACCGGGAGACCCATGGGGCGGCGCACAATTGGCCCAGCGTCGTCCGGGTTAGGAAAGGGCCAGCAGGGATGTCCTTGTCCCATCGTGCTCTAGCGACTCCTGTGGCGGGCCACCAGGTGTACGGTGTTTCCGTCACACGTGGTATTTTCTTGAAATGTCTATTTCTTTATCAATTTCACACATTATTAACCCAACCCAATCAGCAATCCGACACATTGGTGTGGCTGGCCAGGTTCCGCGGGCATTGTGTCAAGAAGCAGTGCGGCTTGGTTGGGTCGTGTTTCTTGAGGACACATGGCTCTTGACCATCGCCTCTCCCGAGTCCATACGGGAGTTGCAGAGATGAGACTAACTTCCAATTGGATATCACGAAATTGGAGAGAAAAGCAACAAAAAAACATTGAAAAGCTAGAATCCAACAGAGACCAGTAGCTGATGTTTACCTTAGAACTATGAATACAGAGATGGAGACACAAAGAGAAGTTTGTATTGCTTTGGGAAAGGACATGATTACCATTCCCATTAGTGTGGCTGATAGAGTTAACACTGTTAGAGAAGACAGAGACCCTGTGTAAACAGCCAGCCTGGGAGCCAGCTCTGATCCTCTATGTAGGGTTCCACATCAAACAGGCACAAACGCATAGCTCTCTGCCACAGAAGCGAGAACATCACAAGAGCACTACTGCACTCTGCTGGCTGGTCTGCCACACAGCAGTGTGGAGCCACTTGACTAATGAATGGGAGCTGCTGGGAGGGGAGATTGATGCATTGCAATAGACTGACACAGCATAATTATGAAAGTGCCAGAGTCCTCTCTTAAACTCCCAGCTGAAAATTCACACAACTGCACATCTCTCACAAACATCAGGTAACCCATGTCAAGGGCATTTTGTATAGCTCAAATGGTTGGAACATGGCTTACCATTTTGATTAATGCATGGACTCAAATACTGAATGCAGATGGAAACTGTAGGCTGCTTCAGTCAAAATCTGATAATCAATGATTATGGCTGATATTAAAAAACCTAGTGAAAACTTCAGTACACATGTGATCCATGATGTTCTTGGTTTTACCCAGAGGGTCAACGCCAGGTTTGCCAGGGACGGGCCGGAACTGTGGGGGTGCACTGGGGCCGGGGGTGGAGGAGTCCTGGGAACCGTGGGGGGTGCCTGGCTTCATACCTGGGGTACTGGACTTCTCCCTCTGAGACAGACACACAGAGAGAGCGAGACACAGAGAGGCAGAGCGAGAGAGAGAGATGGGGGAGAGGTGGAAGGAAGTAGAGAGAGCGAGATGGGGAGAGGAGGAGGGAGGTAAAGATTGAAAAGTGTGAAAGAGAACGAGAGGGTGTGAGAGAAGAGATCATGTGACGTGAATGTGAGATATCCTTCCATCACACCACAGTTCTCAGAGAGACACTAGGTGCTAATGCTGTGGAGTTACATGAAGGACACCCAACATGGAGAAACCACTTGGAATGGAATATTTAACAGATGGCTTCTGTATCACTGCTGTTCTATGTATCTAGAATCTATGCTGTAGAGAGGTCATGTAGAAATGCAGTAATTCACTAAGGCTCAGTAAGGCTAGGGTCACATGGGATGTGAGCGTCCTTGCCACAGAGTTGAGGCTGAATGGAAGGACCATCACTGGAACTAAGTGTGTGGGCTGAGCATGCCTCACCATGCATACAAGCACTCATCTTACCCCGGGCATAACTGTATGAAGCTGTGCGTTTGTCTCACAATAAAGGCATGTAATGGACTGATGCGGAGCATACCAGTGGCTCCCGGTCCTTGCTGCGGGAGGGGGAGGCTTGGCTGCTGGAGGAGGCCAGGGACGCAGGACTGGCCTGGGGAGGGGCGTCTTTACGAGACGGGGGCAACTTGTCCAGGCCGTTTTCTCTAGACGAGTAGGAGTGGACACTGCGGGGGGACGAGGGGTCCTGAGGGGGGGGCAGTGTTTCTCTCATCAATCTGAATCAGTCAATTATCAGAGTGATTTGGGGGATTTGAACTGAGATGCAAAGACAGGCCAACTCACCTCATCCACCACCAAATTATCATCACTCTTATCCGCATCGCTGCCCTGCAATCAAAATGTGGTATATTAGTTAAAAAATGTGCACGTACACACACCCACCTGATTACTGAATTAATGTGACAAACGCACACATATTGCTAATCAACTTTTCAGCGATGCAGCATACTAACATAGTCCGTCATGAACTCCTTCTCGTCTGCCCTCCTCTTCTTCCCGTTGCTGAGGTAGTCTGCTGTACGGCCCTTATCCCCGTTGGACATAGAGCTCTGAGGGAGGGAGAAGGAAGAGAAGGTGATGAGACGAGAGGAACTGTATAAACCATGTCAACTTCATAACCACCCCGGCTAAATGTGATGGGGGGGGAAAAAAAAGAAAAAAAAAATTCAGGGCTCAGTGTCTGTGGGAGATTGAGGATCGAGGTGAAGTGTACTATATTGCAGTGTACTTGGGTGTAGGGAACTCGGGTGTAGCGTTCTCACCGGTCCCGCTTCACGGTCTACGTCCATGATGGGCAGCATCGCCCCACGTCCCCGCAGCCAGCCAAAACAGAGCAAACACAATACAACATGACTATCACCATTCTCACACGTGGTATTTTCTTGAAATGTCTATTTCTTTAGTATATCACTATCAATTTCACACATTATTAGTCCAACCCAATCAGCTCCAACAATCTAGCCAAGCCCCAGCCTAGACCAAACCCTACACATCTCATTATTTTTCAGTCTAATCCATCCCTACCAGTCCCGTCCTTCTCTATCTTGCTCCCCTTCCTGTCCCTGTCCAAGCCCATACCTCTGTGGTGCTCTGCAGCGGCTGCAGCAGCGGCAGCCTCCAGGTGGGCCCTCTCGTGGCCCTCCTTGGCAGCCAGCTGGGCCCCCAGGGCCCCAGACAGAGCCAAGAGGCTGGACCCTCCGCCCAGCGCCAGGCCAGGGTGAGGGAGGCCCCCAGGATGGGGCCCCATTTGCATACTGTGCAGACCCTGCAAACCCTGGGCCACATGCTGGGAGAGGTGCTGCGCCTGCAGCTGTTGCTGAAAGGAGGAGAAAGAAGGAGAGAGAGAAGACAATGCAGGGTTAGAGCTGGGCTGGATGGGGGCTGTACAGGGGCTGAAGGGGGAGAGGTATACAGAAAGAGGTCTGTCTCCAGTGATGCAGGAGCCCATGCATGGTGCCATCCAAGATGGAGGGAGTGTGGAGGGAAGGAGAGTCTCCCTAGGAGAGAGAAGACTGCCACAAAATCAATCCATGGAGTGCATGATTGTTAAGAAGATGTGAAAAAAGCCAAGAAAATCAGAATCTCTCAAATAATTGTATTTCTTCATATAACACTAAAATATTTTTCTTAGGCTGTAAAAATCAATGCAATGTGCAATTTGAAAGTCCTCTGGTTTGGTGAGGCCATTGGGTTGTCTCTTGGCACACAGCAGTAGCATTGTGCAGACACACAAACAGTGTCATCTTTCATCCCTCTCTCTTCTCCCTCTCCATTTCCTAACACTCATGTCAGCCTGTTCCAGTCAAACCTGCACTAAGTGACCAATTTGTCTGTCTGTGTGTGTGTGCGCGTGTTTGTGAGCCTGTGTGTGCATGCTGGGAGGAGGGGGAATTGGCTACCCACAGAAAGCACAAACAAAATAACCGAAATAAAGATGTATGAGAGGATGAGTTAAACACTGTATGAGGTAGAGGAGGGAGTCCACGTACCCCTATCGATGCATTTAACTCCCCCATAGTCACCTGCTTGGCGCGCTCCATGGCCTGGACCACCTGTTGTTGGTGCTGTGGGACAAGCCAAGGTAACAGTGAGATGGGGAGAGGAGAAACTTAAATAAACGTCTGCATTTTAACAAAATGTAAATACATTCAATACAAAAATGTGGTATATATAGCAAGGGTTGGAACCGGTTCAGGGAACAGAACCGAAAACTGGAAAATAAAAATTTTAGGAACAGAACTCAAACCAAAAACAAAATTGATCAATACTGTTCCCGGAACAGAACCATTATTTTAAAAGCATGTGAACCGGTTAACACTAAAAACCACCATAGGCCAACACCCACCAACGTTTGATTTTGTAAATAAATAAAAAAACAGCCCCAAAAACAAATTTGTCTAGCTCCTTCCCTGACTGCCTAAATATTTGTATTTTACACTGCTCATTTGTCAGAATTTTGAAATCAGTCTTTTTATTTTTTTCCCCCACACCTATTCTTAACTGTAGATCCTTAGTACCCAGCCAGGCGCTAATTGGTCCCGCTCTCTCACCTCACTGAATGAATGAATGAATGACAAATGGATGAACGGGAAATAATTGTGCACCTTACCCTACAATATATTTTTAAATTAAGCCTAACTGAATGATAAGGAAGGTGAAGAGGCGGATTTAATTTAGAAAGACAATACTCTAATGAGAAGTTTGTTATGCCTATTTTATCAGCAGCAAATAAATTTGCTCACACGTCTTGCGGGTTGATACTATTCTCTTTTACTTCGTAAAAAGAAGCTGTTATGGGACTGTTTTATTTACTAAAACTTTATTACTAATAACATCTATTGTAAGGGAAACGAACATGTGGTACATGTTGCAGTGGGCCTTTAGAATAATGCTTGACTATCCAGCGACGCAAACGATCCCAGCCTACTGAATGAATGACAAATAGATGGAATGGGCGATAATTGTGCAAGTTACTTCACTATTAAATTGAAATAAATACTAAAATACTAAAATATTAAATACTTTGACCACATGGCTTGTAGGTTGATACCATTCTCCTTTACATTTTACTCTGTAAAAATGACCTGTTACAGGACTGTCAAATTTATTGTAAGGGAAACCAAAACATGCTGTGTGTTGCACAGCTCTTAGTCTTTGTTTGTCTCATGCCTTGTAAATGCGAAATACATCAAGCTGAGCAATGTGCATGTTAACAGTGTTAGAATAAGGCTAAACATATCCTTGACTCTATCCAAGTTGATGAGCAGGAAAGAAACGATGACAGTCAGCCTGCACAGCTGGCTGAAGAACTATTAAAATAGTGATTTTGTCAGACAGCATAGGCAACAGCTCTATAGAGATTAGACGATGACTTGGAAAGAAATAATCATTTTAATAATGAAATCATTTTAAAGTCATGAGAATAAATGGTTACTAAGTGATAAGCAGTAAATGGGCAATCGCTATCATCATAGGACTTATATTCATGTTTTTACTCTGTGTCACAGCATCTGTGTTAATGTATGTGTCTGCTTCCTGGTGGTACTGTACGTCAGAATGTTATACTGAGACTTCTTTGTTACGAGGAGCATGTGCACCAGTCTGTGGGTGGATGTCAGATAGATATTGAATGTGTTACTGATGTGTTAATATGCATGACCGTGTGTATGTGTGTGTCACCTCCTGTGACAGGAAAGGGATGAGTTGGGCACAGATCACATTCAGGCGCTTGGCGATCTCCGTCTGCAGAAAAAGAGAGGGAGAGTGTGTGAGGGAGGACACTGTGTTTTTGTGTGTGCTCATCAAAGCAAAACACACCCCAAAACCTTAGCAGGGCTGGCTGCGAGGGCGAGTGTGGTAAATATTTCAGCTCTACACATCTGGTCCATGCAAATCCAAACACTGCCAGGGAACCCAGCTAAAATATTCATGGCCAGCATCTGTGTGTGTGTGCGCCTACCTGCTGGGGGTCAGTGGGCTTAGCCATGGGCGTTTGCCTCTCTGATCCACACAGCTCTCCCTCCCTCCCCTCATTAACATAGCGGTGGCCCCCAGCAAACCTGTTAAGACCAGTAATGATATTCACGCAGAGATCATGATGACAACATCATTATGACTGGGGGTCATTAGTCTTGCTGACAGCTAGCCTCTCCTCTCTCCGGCCGGCCACACAGCCCCACACCATTCTCTACTAAGTGATTTATTGATGCTGTGGTGAACTCCCACCCACAACCTCCTTCACACTCTTCTTCCTCTCCTTCTTGCCCCCCCCCCCCCCTCCATCCGCTTCCCTCTATTCTGCAGACAGGCAGTGCCCACCCTTCAGCACTCTCCTCCATAAATCCATCAGCTCCCTCCCCAGGGAAACACAATGATTTCTTGTTAGAGAACGCCAACTACTGAATGTCATCTTCAGGAGAAAGGGAGCCAGGGAGATTGGAGAGAAGGGCAGCATGGTGGGAGGGAGAGAATGAAAATGAAAGCAAGAGAAAGAGGATAAAGAGGGGAGAACAAAATGGGAGAGTGAAATGAAAGGGGAGGCTCTTGTGCACTTGAGGAATTGACAGCCAATGAGGCAGAATGCATAAGGAAAAGGAAGAGCTAGAGAGAAAGAAAGAGAAGGAAGGAGGGTGATTTGTGTGGCTTGTCAAAATCAGAGCGATTGAGATGGTGTAACGAAGGAAGAGAGCAGACGCTCCGAAGGAAGTGACCTGATTTAAAGTGAAATTCAGCAGCATGGACTGTATACCTGCAGGAGGGAGGGAGGAAAAGACTAACAGAGATGGGCAGAGAAGGGGAGAGAGAGAGAGTAGGAGGCAGTGAGAAAGGAGAGAGGAGGCAGTGAGAGAGGAGAGAGGAGGCAGTGAGAGAAAGAGGGAGATCCAGAAGAGGAGAAAGTTAGAGAAAGAGGGAGAGAGGGTAAAGTCAGCAGCGGTAAGAGAGAGAATGTTTGAGGGGAGTAAAGAGGATGCTCCAGCTGCTTTAGGAAGGGCACATCTCTCCTCTTGTCTGTCTAGAAATAAGAATTCTGTTTGCAGATCCTATTAATGCAACAGCAGCACAGTGTCATGGGTCCACCCTTGGCGGATTAGCATTTTGTGCTGGAGGCCAGTTCACTAGATTCTCCCAGCAGCATAGCATACATAACTCCTCTAGACCCAGATTGACTAGAAAGGGAGGGAGGGAGAGGGGGAGAGATGACAATGGAAGGCGGTTGTACTCACCTGTTTGTGCATTTCAATATTAAGGCCGTAGGACATCTCATAATACTGTAAAAATGAGGCGTAAATCGATGGTTATACATTTGCATATATGTAGATCTAAAAATAAAATACACCTTTCAAGACTAGATGAATGGGCGAGTCATTTTGTTTCATTTATTTTGTGCCCTCAGCTCCAAGCTATGCCAACCTGGCATGTGAGCCCAGAGATGGTGTGTCAATCAATCGGTTCAGAACAAGGATGGAAAATCATCATCGGGCAGAGCTCAAATCATTTTAAAAACAGACGTCCCTTGTGACATTCTGACATGTCATTTTCAACAGGGTTGATTGAGGAGTAAGTAGTGAGTGATTTTATATATATATATATATATATATATATATATATATATATATATATATATATATATATATATATATATACACACACACACACACATGCATACAGTGCCTTGCGAAAATATTCGGCCCTCTTGAACTTTGCGACCTTTTGCCACATTTCAGGCTTCAAACATAAAAATATAAAACTGTATTTTTTTGTGAAGAATCAACAACAAGTGGGACACAATCATGAAGTGGAACGACATTTATTGGATATTTCAAACTTTTTTAACAAATCAAAAACTGAAAAATTGGGCGTGCAAAATTATTCAGCCCCTTTACTTTCAGTGCAGCAAACTCTCTCCAGAAGTTCAGTGAGGATCTCTGAATGATCCAATGTTGACCTAAATGACTAATGATGATAAATACAATCCACCTGTGTGTAATCAAGTCTCCGTATAAATGCACCTGCACTGTGATAGTCTCAGAGGTCCGTTAAAAGCACAGAGAGCATCATGAAGAACAAGGAACACACCAGGCAGGTCCGCGATACTGTTGTGAAGAAGTTTAAAGCCGGATTTGGATACAAAAATATTTCCCAAGCTTTAAACATCCCAAGGAGCACTGTGCAAGCGATAATATTGAAATGGAAGGAGTATCAGACCACTGCAAATCTACCAAGACCTGGCCGTCCCTCTAAACGTTCAGCTCATACAAGGAGAAGACTGATCAGAGATGCAGCCAAGAGGCCCATGATCACTCTGGATGAACTGCAGAGATCTACAGCTGAGGTGGGAGACTCTGTCCATAGGACAACAATCAGTCGTATATTGCACAAATCTGGCCTTTATGGAAGAGTGGCAAGAAGAAAGCCATTTCTTAAAGATATCCATAAAAAGTGTTGTTTAAAGTTTGCCACAAGCCACCTGGGAGACACATCAAACATGTGGAAAAAGGTGCTATGGTCAGATGAAACCAAAATTGAACTTTTTGGCAACAATGCAAAACATTATGTTTGGCGTAAAAGCAACACAGCTCATCACCCTGAACACACCATCCCCACTGTCAAACATGGTGGTGGCAGCATCATGGTTTGGGCCTGCTTTTCTTCAGCAGGGACAGGGAAGATGGTTAAAATTGATGGGAAGATGGATGGAGCCAAATACAGGACCATTCTGGAAGAAAACCTGATGGAGTCTGCAAAAGACCTGAGACTGGGACGGAGATTTGTCTTCCAACAAGACAATGATCCAAAACATAAAGCAAAATCTACAATGGAATGGTTCAAAAATAAACATATCCAGGTGTTAGAATGGCCAAGTCAAAGTCCAGACCTGAATCCAATCGAGAATCTGTGGAAAGAACTGAAAACTGCTGTTCACAAATGCTCTCCATCCAACCTCACTGAGCTCGAGCTGTTTTGCAAGAAGGAATGGGAAAACATGTCAGTCTCTCGATGTGCAAAACTGATAGAGACATACCCCAAGCGACTTACAGCTGTAATCGCAGCAAAAAATCGCACCAATAAATGTCGTTCCACTTCATGATTGTGTCCCACTTGTTGTTGATTCTTCACAAAAAAAATACAGTTTTATATCTTTATGTTTGAAGTCTGAAATGTGTCAAAAGGTCGCAAAGTTCAAGGGGGCCGAATACTTTCGCACGGCACTGTATATATATATATATACACACACACATACAGCTGGCTGTTTGTTCTGCCGCTGTGCCAAGATTCAGAGCTGTTGCTAGGCAACTTGCAGACTCCAAAATTCAGAGCCCCAAAAAAGAAGCGAGAAATGGGTAGAGTGCCAGGGCTGTGCCAGGCTACCACATAGCTCTTTTTGCAACAGTGGGGCCTGGCACCACACAGTCAGCTGCGGTTAGGGGGCTCTCTGATCACGCCTCGTCTGAACACCGCCTGCTCTAAGGGAATGTGGAGGATTACCCATATTTGGTCTGGAGACAACACGTGTGGTCCATGTGGTTTCCAGTGGGTGTGATGTTTAGTCTCTTGCCAGATGCTGGCATCAGTGGTGTTGTGTAGTCAACACACACACACAGCCAGTCTAACCCGAGACAGTTCCAAAAAAGGTCCAGTTGCCAGGACCACAAATTCCATCTAGACACAAATGCCCTAGAGCACACAAAAAAACGATACATACCCCAGCCTAAACATCAGTGCCACAGGTAACTACCAAAGCTGTGAATGAGACGAGAGACAAGGCAAGAAGGTCCTTCTATGCCATCAAAAAGAACATAAAATTTGACATACCAATTAGGACCTGGCTAAATAAACTTACTTGAATCAATACTTGAATCAGTTATAGAACCCGTTGCCCTTTATAGTTGTGAGATCTGGGGTCCGCTCACCAACCAATAATTCAAAAAAATGGGACAAACACCAAATTGAGACTCCGCATGAAGAATTCTTCAAAAATATTCTCTGTGTACAACGTAAAACACCAAATAATGTATCCAGAGCAGAATTAGGCCGATACCCACTAACAATCAAAATCCAGAAAAGAGCCGTTAAATTCTACAACCACCTAAAAGTGATTCACAAACCTTCCATAACAAAGCCATCACCTACAGAGAGATGAACCTGGAGAAGAGTCCCCTAGGCAGGGTGGTCCTGGGGCTCTGTTCACAAACAAAAACAGACCCACAGAGCCCCAGGCAGCAACACAATTAGACCCAAGAAAATCGAGAGAAAAAAAAAAGAGTAGGGAGTCTAGGAGGGGGCTGAGCACGTACCCTTGTGAAGGTAGGAAACACCTCCAATTCGCTGATCCGCAACACAGGGGGCCCACAAGGGTACGTGCTCAGCCCCCTCCTGTACTCCCTGTTCACCCATGAATGCACGCCTCCAACTCAATCACCAAGTTTGAAGACGACAACTGCTCCGCCCACAACTGCAAGCCTCTCCAGAGGGTGGTGAGGTCTGCACGCATCACCGGGGGCAAACTATCTGCCCTCCAGGACACCTACACGACCCGATTTCACAGGAAGGTCAAAAAGATCATCAAGGACACACACCACCCGAGTCACTGCCTGTTCACCCCGCGATCATCCAGAAGGCGAGGTCAGTACAGGTGCATCAAAGCAGGGACCGAGAGACTGAAAAACAGCTTCTATCTCAAGGCCATCAGACTGTTAAACAGCCATCAGTAACACAGAGGCTACTGCCAAATACAGACTTGGGGGGGGAATGTAACCTTTATTTAACTAGGCAAGTCAGTTAAGAACAAATTCCTATTTACAATGACGGCCTACCAGGGAACAGTGGTCAACTGCCTTGTTCGGTGGCAGAACATTTTTTTTTTTACCTCGTCAGCTTGGGGATTCGATCCAGCAACCTTTCGGTTACTGGCCCAAAGCGATTAGGCTACCTGTAAATACAATTGTAAATACAACCCATATTTATGCTAATTAATTTCCCCTTTGTACATCGTTATACACTGTATATAGACATATGACATTTGAAATCTCTTTATTCTTTTGGAACTTCTGTGAGTGTGATGTTTACTGTTAATTGGTTTTGTTTATTATCTACTTCACTTGCTTTGGCAAGTTTGTTTCCCATGCCAATAAAGCCCTTGAACTGTCTGCCTGCTCAGTGAAACACAATAAATCTCAACTCTTCTCCTGCAGACAAGAATCATCAGCATGGTGTTTGTTACAACACCCAAGGTGGGGTGGATTGAGTGTGTTGTTGACTGTGTGAGGGTCTCACCATAACATAGTGTCTCTGGATCTCAGTCTTCTCTGTGGCCAGTTTCTCACACTCCATCTTCAAGCTGTAAGGAAGAGGTTAAGATTTACAAGAGAGCAGATACTCATATCTATATAATACACACCCTGTTCAAAAAAGTGTTCATACAATATCATTCAAAAAGTTCCCACGCCGACAAAGACACACAGAGCCAGAAATACACACACATTAACTAACACACACATCCATGTTTAGTAGGCAGTGCAGACACCTGCAGATAGATGTGTGCCAGCAGAGATAGGATTGGGCAGGTGACAGGACATTATCGCTTCAGAGCACACCAGGAATAGTTGAGCTCACACTTAGCGCTTGCCTCCCAGCCAGACCAGACCTGACTGCAGTCAATTCAATTCAATTCAAGGGGCTTTATTGGCATGGGAAACATGTGTTAACATTGCCAAAGCAAGTGAGGTAGACAACATACAAAGTGAATATATAAAGTGAAAAACAACAAAAATTAACAGTAAACATTACACAGAGGTTTCAAAACAGTAAAGACAGTCTCTCCCAGGACCAAGGTGTCATTGAAGGGCAAGGATGGGGCGCACTTCTCCCTCCCAATCTCTTCTCTCTCTCCATTTGTCCACCTTCACCTTCTAATTGCCCTCTGTGTGTCCCCTCCCTCTCACTATTTATCAGTCCCCTCCTCCCTGTCTTCTTCCTTCCATTTGTCCATTTCTCTCTCTCTGACCCCTCCTCCCTCAGTCCTTCTGTCTTTGCCAAGTCACCCTGATGTGACCATGACCCACCATGGGACGCCAGGAATCCTCAGCCAAGCACACACACAGCGCTCCTTTAAGGAACTAGCCATCGACCTCCCCTCCCCCGTGTCCTCTATAACACACACATCCTCCCCCGTGTCCTCTATAACACACACATCCTCCCCCGTGTCCTCTATAACACACATCCTCCCCCGTGTCCTCTATAACACACATCCTCCCCCGTGTCCTCTATAACACCCATCCTCCCCCGTGTCCTCTATAACACACATCCTCCCCCGTGTCCTCTATAACACACACATCCTCCCCCGTGTCCTCTATAACACACACATCCTCCCCCGTGTCCTCTATAACACACATCCTCCCCCGTGTCCTCTATAACACACATCCTCCCCCGTGTCCTCTAACACACACATCCTCCCTCCTCCCCAGCCCAGGGTCGTATTTCACCCCGGCGGGCATGCTGCTGACTTGTTTGTGTGTAGCAGATTTATGCGGGGGAGAGCAGTGAGGGCCTGGGAAATTAGAATATGATTAATACTGCAACATTACCAGGCTACAACAGGTAATAACAGCACATCCGCTCCCCTTCAGAAGGCCGGCGCTGCCACCCATAATTGACTCATTTATCACCGCCAGGGAGGAGACGGGAGAGGGAGGAGATTGAGGGATGGGAGGGGCGGGTGAGAGCTTGGGGGATTAAATTCATTCCCCTGATAGATTTTATTATAGTGGAGTAGCCCCCCGCAGAGGTCCCCATGGCAGGATTTCTGAAAAGTGACAATTCTATCCGTATCCGTTCACCTAGACAAGGGCCAGGCTGGGCGTTTCCGAGGGTGACTTTCCTCAAGTTGTGTGGAGGGAAACATGCTAACACCGATGACATATACAAACACCGATCCTGGAGTTAGGAATAATTGATCTCAGATCAGGGTAAATATACTATTTTCATAATGTTTAATGGATTTACAACATGTAATTAAAGTACAGGAAACAGTCAAGCTGAGTGAAGTGGTGAGCCCTTACTGAGGTTCCAGAGGATTCTGGAGTGCTGAGGGGGCAGGAGAGATGGATTCTCAGACAGGCAGGTTATCAGGAGTTGAGAAGACTGGTTCTGTATTCCATGCCTTGACAGACTGGGGTTCAGTGGAAAAGTGCATTCATTGAGGCCAATGTCTAATTAAATCCCACAGGTCACAGACAACGCCGAAGAACATGGCTGACGTTTTACATTCTCCCAAACAATTGTGTAATTTTGTTATGTGTTTTGCGCAACTTATTTTTTTAACTGATTGTGTACTTCATGTTGCTGCTACAGGTCTCTTATGACCGAAAATAACTTCTGGACATCAGAAAAGTGATTACTCACCACGGACTGGAAGAATATCCTGCTTTCACTGGAACAGGCCCAGATCCATACTTTTGCATGAAGAAAAGACGCCGGAAAAGGAGACGCCGGAAAAGGGGACGCAGACTGGGGGATCCTTCTGAGAAGCTGGAGGCGAGCAAGTAAACTCCCAATGCCTTCCATTCTACTTGCTAACGTGCAATCGTTAGAAAATCAAATTGATTAACTATTATTAAGATTATCCTACCAACGGGACATTAAAAATTCTAACATATTATGTTTCACCGAGATGTGGCTGAACGAAAAAACAAACAAGAGCTGCCGGGATTTTCCATGCACCGGCAGAACAGAGACGCTACCTCTGGTAAGACGAGGGGTGAGGGTGTGTGTCTATTTGTCAATAACAGCTGGTGCGCGATGCCTAATATTAAAGAAGTCTCGAGATATTGCTCGCCTGAGGTAGAATACTTTATGATAAGTTGCCAACCACCATCTACCAAGAGAGTTCTCATCGGTATTATTCGTAGCCATCTATTTCCCACCACAAAGCGAAGCTCGCACTAAGACCGCACTCAACCAACACTATAAAAAGGCCATAAGCACATCTATCAGTCCAGTGTTTAATTGCTAAATTGTAATTATTTCGCCACTATGGCCTATTTATTGCCTTACCTCCCTAATCTTACCTCATTTGCACACACACACACACACACATATGACTTAATATTCTCTATTGTGTTATTGACTGCATGTTTGTTTATTCCATGTGTAAATCTGTGTTGTTGTTTGTGTCACACTGCTTTGCTTTATCTTGGCCAGGTCGCAGTTGTAAATGAGAACTTGTTCTCAACTAGCCAGCTGGTTAAATGAAGGTGAAAAAAAAGCAAAGAAGAAAATGCTCACCCAGAAGCGGCGCTCCTAGTGGCCGGGGACTTTAAAGCAGGCAAAATTAAATCAGTTTTACCATATTTTTACCAGCATGTCACATGTGCAACTATGGGGGGGGGGGGGAACAAATCCTAGACCTTTACTCCACACACAGCGATGCATACAGAGCTCTCCCCCGCCCTCCATTTGGCAAATCTGACCACAATTCTATCCTCCTGATTTCTGCTTACAAGCGAAAACTAAAGCAGGAAGTACCAGTGACGCGCTCAACACAGAAGTGGTCAGATGACACGGATGCTACACTACAGGACTGTTTTGCTAGCACAGACTGGAATATGTTCTGGGATTCATCCAATGGCATTGAGGAATACACCACCTCAGTCATTGGCTTCATCAATAAGTGCGTTGATGACGTCGTCCCCACAGTGATACATATCCCAACCAGAAGCCAAGGCTAGAGCTTTCAAGGAGTGGGAGACTAATCTGGACGCTTATAAGAAATCCCGCTATGCCCTCAGGAAACCATCAAACAAGCAAAGCATCAACACCGGATTAAGATTGAATCCTACTACACCGGTTCTGATGATTGTCGGATGTGGCAGGGCTTGAAAACTATTACGGACTACAAAGGGACTCTCAGACGCGAGCTTCCCAGTGACACAAGCTTACCAGACAAGCTAAATGTATTTTATGTTCACTTCGAGGCAATCAACACTGAAGCATGCACGAGAGCACCAGATGTTCTGGATGGCTGTGTGATAATGCTCTTGGTAACCGATGTGAGCAAAACCTTTAAATAGGTCAACATTCAAAGCCGCTGGGCCAGACGGATTACCAGGACGTGTACTCAAAGCATGCGCAGACCAACTGTCAAGTGTCTTCACTGACATTTTCAACCTCTCCCTGACCGAGTCTATAATACCTACATGTTTTAAGCAGACCACCATAGTTCCTGTGCCCAAGGAAGCGAAGGTAACCTGCCTAAATGAATACCGCCCCGTGGCACTCACATCGGTAGCCATGAAGTGCTTTGAAAGGCTGATCATGGCTCACATCAACAGCATCCTCCCAGACACCCTAGGTCCACTCCAATTCGCATACCACCCCAACAGATTACGCAATCTCAAACACTCCACACTGCCCTTTCCCATCTGGACAAATGGAACACCTATGTGAGAATGCTGTTCATTGACTACAGCTCAGCATTCAACACCATAGTGGCCACGAAGCTCATCACTAAGCTAAGGACCCTGGGACTAAACACCTCCCTCTGCAACTGGATCTTGGACTTCCTGACAGGTCGTCCCCAGGTGGTAAGAGTAGGCTTCAATACGTCTGCCACACTAATCCTTAACACTGGGGCCCCTCAGGGGTGTGTACTTAATCCCCTCCTGTATTCCAAGTTCACCCACAACTGCATGGCCAAACACGACTCCAACACCATCATTAAGTTTGCTGACGACACAACAGTGGTAGGACTGATCAGCGACAACGATGAGACAGCCTACAGGGAGGAGGTCAGAAGTGTGGTGCCAGGACAACAACCTTTCTCGCAATGTGAGCAAGACAAAGGAGTTGATCGTGGATTACAGGAAAAGGCGGGCTGAACAGGCCCCCATTAACATCAACGGGGCTGTAGTGGAGCCGATGAAGTTTCAAGTTCTTTAGTTTGTTGGTGATGTGGACACCATGGTCCAAACATACCAAGAAAGTCGTGAAGAGGGCACAACAAAACCTTTCCCCCCTAAGGAGACTGAAAAGATTTGGCATGGGGCCCCAGATCCTCAAAAAGGTTCAAAAGCTGCACCATTGAGAGCATCCTGTCAAAGGAAAGCCCATAAAACTGTCAGAGACTCCAGTCAACCAAGTTAGACTGTTTTCTCTGCTACCGCAAGGAAAGCGGTACCGGAGCGCCATGTCTAGGACCAAAAGGCTCCTCAGCAGCTTCTACCCCCAAGCCATTACACTAGAGGTCGACCGACTATGATTTTTCAACGCCGATACCGATTATTGGAGGACCAAAAAAAGCCGATGACAATTTTTTTTTTTGTAATAATGACAATTACAACAATACTGAATGAACACTTATTTTAAAACTTAATACATCAATAAAATCAATTTAGCCTCAAATAAATAATGAAATATATTCCATTTGGTTTAAATAATGCAAAAACAAAGTGTAGGAGAAAGTAAAAGTGTAATAAAAGCTAATGTTTAAGTTCCTTGCTCAGAACATATGAAAGCTGGTGGTTCCTTTTAACATGAAACGCTATTAGCGCGCACCCCACTAACTAGCTAGCCATTTCACATCGGAAACACCAGCCTAATCTCGGGAGATGATAGGCTTGAAGTCATAAACAGTGCAATGCTTGAAGCATTGCGAAGAGCTGCTGGCAAAACGCAGAAAGTGCTGTTTGAATGAATGCTTACGAGCCTGCTGGTGCCTACCATCGCTCAGGCAGACTGCTCTATCAAATCATAGACTTAATTATAACATAATAACACAGAAATACGAGCCTTATGTCATTAATATGGTCGAATTATGGTCGAATCCGGAAACTATCATTTCGAAAACAAAATGTTTCTCTTTTTTTGGGGGGGGTCCTGCCGTACATACCTACACGTACGCTACGGTCACAAGACACAGGCCTCCTAATTGTCCCTAGAATTTCTAAGCAAACAGCTGGAGGCAGGGCTTTCTCCTATAGAGCTCCATTTTTATGGAATGGTCTGCCTACCCATGTGAGAGACGCAAACTCTGTCTCAACCTTTAAGTCTTGACTGAAGACTCATCTCTTCAGTGGGTCATATGATTGAGTGTAGTCTGGCCCAGGAGTGTGAAGGTGAACGGAAAGGCTCTGGAGCAACGAACCGCCCTTGCTGTCTCTGCCTGGCCGGTTCCCCTCTTTCCACTGGGATTCTCTGCCTCTAACCCTATTACAGGGGCTGAGTCACTGGCTTACTAGGGCTCTTTCATATCGTCCCTAGGAGGGGTGCGTCACTTGAGTGGGTTGAGTCACTGATGTGATCTTCCTGTCTGGGTTGGCGCCCCCCCTTAGGTTGTGCCGTGGCAGAGATCTTTGTGGGCTATACTCGGCCTTGTCTCAGGATGGTAAGTTGGTGGTTGAAGATATCCCTCTAGTGGTGTGGGGGCTGTGCTTTGGCAAAGTGAGTGGGGTTATATCCTTCCTGTTTGGCCCTGTCCGGGGGTGTCATCGGATGGGGCCACAGTGTCTCCTGACCTCTCCTGTCTCAGCCTCCAGTATTTATGCTGCAGTAGTTTATGTGTCGGGGGGCTAGGGTCAGTTTGTTATATCTGGAGTACTTCTCCTGTCCTATCCGGTGTCCTGTGTGAATTTAAGTATGCTCGCTCTAATTCTCCTCTTTCTCTCTCTCGGAGGACCTGAGCCCTAGGACCATGCCTCAGGTCTACCTGACATGATGACTCCTTGCTGTCCCCAGTCCACCTGGCCGTGCTGCTGCACCAGTTTCAACTGCTCTGCCTGTGATTATTATTATTTGACCATGCTGGTCATTTAGGAACATTTGAACATCTTGGCCATGTTCTGTTATAATCTCCACCCGGCACAGCCAGAAGAGGACTGGCCACCCCACATAGCCTGGTTCCTCTCTAGGTTTCTTCCTAGGGAGTTTTTTTTTAGCCACCGTGCTTCTACACCTGCATTGCTTGCCGTTTGGGGTTTTAGGCACAGTACTTTGAGATATCAGCTGATGTACGAAGGGCTATATAAATACATTTGATTTCAGTGAAATACGGAACCGTTCCGTATTTTATCTAACAGATGGCATCCCTAAAGTCTAAATATTGCTGTTAAAAATTGCACAACCTTCAATGTTATGTCATAATTACTTAAAATTCTGGCAAATTAGTTCGCAATGAGCCAGGTGGCCTAAACTGTTGCATATACCCTGACTCTGCGTGCAATGAATTCAAGAGAAGTGACACAATTTCACCTGGTTAATATTGCCTGCTAACCTTTCTTTTAGCTAAATATGCAGGTTTAAAAATATATACTTCTGTGCATTGATTTTAAGAAAGGCATTGATGTTTATGGTTAGGTACACGTTGGAGCAACTACAGTCCTTTTTCGCGAATGCGCACAGCATCGATTATATGCAGCGCAGGACACGCTAGATAAACTAGTAATATCAACCACCATGTGTAGTTAGTTGGAACTAGTGATTATGATTGATTGATTTTTATAAGGTACGTTTAATGCTAGCTAGCAACTTCCCTTGGCTTCTTACTATCCATTCGCGTAACGGCAGGTGGTTAGGTCGTGAGGCAGGTGGTTAGAGCGTTGGACTAGTTAACCGTAAGGTTGCAAGATTGAATCCTCGGTGTCCAAAATTACTGATTTCCGATTGTTATGAAAACTTGAAATCGGCCCTAAATAAAATCGGTCATTCCGATTAAATCGGTCGACCTCTACATTAGGACTGCTGAACAATTCATAAAAATCGCCACCGGGCAATTTACACTGACCCCCTTTGTACACTGCTGCTACTCGCTGTTTGTTTGTTACCTATGCCCCACCTAATATGGACAGATAACCTCAACTAGCCTGTACCCCCGCACATTGACTCGGTACCGGTGCCCCTGGTACAGAGGGGCAAAAAAGTATTTAGTCAGCCACCAATTGTGCAAGTTCTCCCACTTAAAAAGATGAGAGGCCTGTAATTTTCATCATAGGTACACTTCAACTATGACAGACAAAATTAGAAGAAAAAAAATCCAGAAAATCACATTGTAGGATTTTTTATGAATTTATTTGCAAATTATGGTGGAAAATAAGTATTTGGTCAATAACAAAAGTTTCTCAATACTTTGTTATATACCCTTTGTTGGCAATGACAGAGGTCAAACGTTTTCTGTAAGTCTTCACAAGGTTTTCACAAACTGTTGCTGGTATTTTGGCCCATTCCTCCATGCAGATCTCCTCTAGAGCAGTGATGTTTTGGGGCTGTTGCTGGGCAACACGGACTTTCAACTCCCTCCAAAGATTTTCTATGGGATTGAGATCTGGAGACTGGCTAGGCCACTCCAGGACCTTGAAATGCTTTTTATGAAGCCACTCCTTCGTTGCCCGGGCGGTGTGTTTGGGATCATTGTCATGCTGAAAGACCCAGCCACGTTTCGTCTTCAATGCCCTTGCTGATGGGAGGTTTTCACTCAAAATCTCACGATACATGGCCCCATTAATTCTTTCCTTTACACGGATCAGTTGTCCTGGTCCCTTTGCAGAAAAACAGCCCCAAAGCATGATGTTTCCACCCCCATGCTTCACAGTAGGCATGGTGTTCTTTGGCTGCAACTCAGCATTCTTTGTCCTCCAAACACGACGAGTTGAGTTTTTACCAAAAAGTTATATTTTGGTTTCATCTCACCATATGACATTCTCCCAATCTTCTTCTGGATCATCCAAATGCTCTCTAGCATACTTCAGACAGGCCTGGACATGTACTGGCTTAAGCAGGGGGACACGTCTGGCACTGCAGGATTTGAGTCCCTGGCGGCGTAGTGTGTTACTGATGTTAGGCTTTGTTACTTTGGTCCCAGCTCTCTGCAGGTCATTCACTAGGTCCCCCCGTGTGGTTCTGGGATTTTTGCTCACCGTTCTTGTGATCATTTTGACCCCACGGGGTGAGATCTTGCGTGGAGCCCCAGATCGAGGGAGATTATCAGTGGTCTTGTATGTCTTCCATTTCCTAATAATTGCTCCCACAGTTGATTTCTTCAAACCAAGCTGTTTACCTATTGCAGATTCAGTCTTCCCAGCCTGGTGCAGGTCTACAATTTTGTTTCTGGTTGCTCTTTGGTCTTGGCCATTGTGGAGTTTGGAGAGTGACTGTTTGAGGTTGTGGACAGGTGTCTTTTATCAAACAGGTGCCATTCATACAGGTAATGAGTGGAGGACAGAGGAGCCTCTTAAAGAAGAAGTTACAGGTCTGTGAGAGTCAGAGTCAGGGGGGGGTGAATTTCATGTAGAAATGATTGCCTGTAATAATTAGTCCATGGCTCAGACAGAGGTGATGTGCATAGAAAGGAAGGAGTGGATGGTGTGTAGATTGAGAGAGAAAGATTAATTGCTCCGTTCTGAACACCCCCTGATCCGACCAGCATAAGTTCTGAATCGGTTCAAACCCCGAAAAACGTAATTGTTCATATAGTTCCTTTTCGTTCATTTAAGCTGTGAAATCAACATGGTTTTCACATTTAGCTCATTAAATTTACCCTACCAATTAGCACAGCTAGACAGCTTGCTATGGAACGTGTAAGGTAGTTGTTTACACGTTTAATTGGTCAGTTAAGTGCAGGTCTGAGATGCGACAGAAATTTCACGGGTGAGTAGAGGGGGATGAAAATAACTTCACTGAATTACAGAATGATATACTAAATAGGAGGAACATTTTTTGTGAATAACATAATTAACCAGTTCAAGATATGAAAATAGTGGTTCTGTTCCAGAATACTAGAGGACATGATGGTTTTGTTCCTGGAGAAATGTAGTCATTTCCCAAATGTTGGGGTTTGTTCCCTGAACCGGTTTCAACCCCTGGTAGAGATAGTAGAAAGAGAGAGAGAAACACAGTGTGAGTGTAAGACAGAGAAATAGAGAGAGAGAAAGAGTGAAATGGAGTCTGCTACATGTCAGCATGCTCTGCCCATCTCTCCCTCACGGTGACAGCAGATAAGATGATCATCGGAATGCGCTACGAATCTGTAGCCTGCCAGCACTCAGACAGCTCTGTCAGCAGAGCACCATTACCACACACACACACACACACACACACACACACACACACACGTGCCACCAGACCTACACTAAATACACACAAATGCATGTTTGTGCACTGCAGTGCCCACACGCACGATCACATGCACTATACCTCAATCAAAACAAACGTGGTCTCATTAAAATACCATAGTGTACTCCCGGTGGCGCGGAGGTCTAAGGCACTACATCGCAGTGCTAGCTGTGCCACCAGAGACTGATTTCGAGCCCAGGCTCTGTCACAGCCGGGAGGTCCATGGGGCGACGCACAATTGGCTGGTAGGGATATCCTTGTCTCATCGTGCACTAGCGACTCCTGTGGCGGGCCGGGCGCAGTGCACGCTGACCAGGTCGCTAGTTGTATGGTGTTTCCTTCGACACATTGGTGTGGCTGGCTTCCGGGTTAAGAAGCGGTGCGGCTTGGTTGGGTTGTGTTTCGGAGGACGCATGGCTCTCGACCTTCGTCTCTCCTGAGCCCGTACGGGAGTTGTAGCGATGAGACAAGACAGTAACTACTATCAATTGGATACCACGAATTTGGGGAGAAAAAGGGGGTAAAAAATACCATAGTGTATTGCATGGTTCCAATGTGTGTCAGAGCTGTAGCAGCAGGTGGCTATACTAAACCTCTACCTCTCCTACCCACACACCTGCCTGGGGTTCATTAGGCCACGCAATGGAACGTTTCAAAACGTCTTGTAACAGAACATTTAAATGAGCAATTCTTATTGGATGAGTCCAGGTCGTCGTCTTCACCTTGTTCCCAATGAGCGCGTGTCAAGGCTCGGACACAAAACGCCTCACTGACAGCTAGAGGGAAATTAATATACACAACAAATGCACGCGTGTAGCAAAGTCTTATGAATAGCGTATGGTGTGGAGTAGGACAGGCCGGCTGGTGTGGAGTAGGACAGGCCGGCTGGTGTGGAGTAGGACAGGCCGGCTGGCGTGGAGTAGGACAGGCCGGCTGGCGTGGAGTAGGACAGGCCGGCTGGCGTGGAGTAGGACAGGCCGGCTGGCGTGGAGTAGGACAGGCCGGCTGGCGTGGAGTAGGACAGGCCGGCTGGCGTGGAGTAGGACAGGCCGACTGGCGTGGAGTAGGACAGGCCGGCTGGCGTGGAGTAGGACAGGCCGGCTGGTGGATGGTTGTTCGTGTTGTGCTCGGGGTACATTAAGGCCATTTACCCCCTCCAGTTGTGTGGATGTTCATTTTACATCTAATTCATTATTAATTAGTTTTTCCTCTGCAGTAACACAGCACATTTCCCCTCCATCTCAGTCCCCCCCTCATCTCGTCCTCTCTTTTAAACCCCCAGCGCTCCACTCAGTGTAGCCTTTCAAGGGTGGGGGCAGTGCTCTTTGTACTAACTAGCATGTGTGAGTTTACAGTAAAGACAGTGTGTGCACACATGAGACTAGTTTACTGTACAGACGGTCCTTTCATGAATACATGCTCAGACCCACCCTGCTCACTTAAGCACCAACCAGTAACCACCAAACACATGCTCAGTCACACACAATCCCACAAAGACAGGCTGTGCCACACACTCAAACAACCCTGAACCACAAACCTTGAGACAGACATAAACCCAATGTTCCATCCGCTCACACAGTTGTTTTGAGCACAGTCCTGGTATCAAAACAGTGTGATCCTGTCAGAGCAGGAGAGAGAAGTGGGTACTCTGTTCTCTGAGTGGCAGCATGGTAACAGTATGAGAGCCTCTCCTCCACTCTAGACCTCCATACACAACATCAACACACTATGTTAGATGTGTGTCGGCGCTGACGTTCGTATGGAAACAGTGTTTCTATGTCACACATTCCCCAGTCAAGACAGATCCGTGTGTGTGTGTGTGTGTGTGTGTGTGTGTAGAGAGAATTACTGTAATGAGAGCCCCATGTCAGCAGCTCCCTCCAGTCTGCTGATTAGAGGTTGTGTAAAGAGCAGCTGCAGAACACACACACAACTAACTTGGCAGGCACAAACAAGTTCATTTCATGCAGTAGCAAGTGACCCACACATCTAGCTAGGTTTAATGAATGTCTTCCTCTATGGGGTCCGGATACTGTATCTTGTATCACACACACAAAGAACAAGAGGGTCAAACACACACAGAAAGAAAGAGACACCAGGAAAGACACATAGCCCATTACTCCTAATCCCTTTACCTTGGTCTCTTTCCTGCCTCCTAATCCACTTAAGCAACAACCATCAGGCTCCAGCCACGATCAATAAGGCCAAAATACTAACCTAAACCCTGCTATTTCTAACCCAGGTCTGAGTGTGAGGCTGCATTCAGCTTGTCAGTCTGTCCACTCGGGTGTGTGTGCGTGCCATGCGTTTTAACCTAGAGTAAGACTGATTAGTCTGTCAGTAATAGGTGAGTGTGTGCTCATGAGATCCTCTGTGGCGAGAGACCTGCCGCTTTCCTGTCTGTCTGCTGAGGGATGCTAAGCAGGTCACCCCTAATCCAATAGACTGGTGTCTGTCCTAAACATGCATTGAATTACACTATGTGTGTGGCTCGCTGCCGTAGAATGCTTAAGTCGAATCTAGAATCTGCTAAAGAATGCAATTTATAGTTGGGGGATAATGAATTCAGGGTTAATCCAGCAAGCTTGATTCTTGCCAAATCATATTTAGTTTATATTAAATGCAGACTTTTGCCCCTACCTACATGTACATATTAGCTCAATTATGTCTACTACCTCGTACCCCTGCGCTTCTACTCGGTACCGGTACTCCTTGTATATAGTTTCGTTACTATCATTTTATTGTGTTACCATCTCCCTTTTTGCAATATTTTTACTTTTTGGCTCTGCATTGTTGTGAAAGGGCTTGTGAGTCCTCCAGTGACTTTTGGGTGATTATGGGATCTCTGTTCTAATTGGGGTTCCAAAGCCTTCTATTTTAAGTTAATTGCCATCATTAATGTATTTTAGCCAGGTTCCGATGACATAGTAGACAACTCTCTCTGTATTCAATTGAGGTGTCTGATATTGGCAGCAAGGTCATCATGATGCTTTGACAGGGAACATACATTAGCTAGGAGGATAGTTGGAGAGGTGGGTGGCTTTTTCTGGCTCTGACGTGTTGCCTCACTACGCCCTTCTTGACTCGTTTGTGTTTTGGTTTCTGTCTTTCCATTTAATCCGGTATGTCTGGAAAACACTCCCTCTCCCCATTCACAGTGTGCCTTAGCAGGATTAGCCCGTCCTTCTTGTAGCAGAGCACATCTCTGTTTCCCAGGGAGCTCCAGCCTCCAGGTGATCCCCAACACTACGCATTTGATAAGGAAGAAGCATGTTGAGATTGCCAGAAGGTTGAGTTCGATGTTTCTGAACATACTGATCACATCTGTACACTTTATAATCCACAAAGGGGTAGGGGAATTATCCACATTAAGGTATCACATAGAACAAGAAAATGTGCAGGGGACCCACACATTTAAAAAAAACATTTTTTAAATTGCTGGCTTGTTTGAGAGAAACGAGTCACCGCCATGCAGCGCCACTGGAAGATATATCTGGAATCAGCCAGGCCTGTTTGAACGCTGGCCCCCTGTTTGTATAGGGAGCCTTTCATCCGGGAGCTGGGTAGAGGGAGAGGGGGCCATACAATAGAAGTTAGCTGGAGGAGAGGGTGGATGAGCTGATTCTGGCTGGTCGAATCAAAGCGGGGGACCGTGTGAAGGTGTGCCAAGAGAACAGAGAGAGGCAGAGCAGGCTGGGAGGCAGGCTGGGACGACACTGACAGCTAGAGGCCCACAGTCAAAGCCAGTCAGGCCAGCTCGGTCTACATTCTTAGACATCAACCACACATATAGACATTCAGGAAGACAGACACTGAAATGCACACATACATGTTGGAATATTGTTATGTAGTCTCAATCTTCTGAAAGTCCTTAACAACAGAGCCCCAACCCATCCCCAATGCCCAGCAGCCTACAGAAGGAAAACTCTCTCAAAGCCTTGAAACGCATAAAAAACTACTCGTATACAGTTAACGACATCCAGAAGATGCACGTTCCAGTTCATCAACAAAAATAAAGGATGAAGAAAGCCTGTGAGCCTCCATCCATTGTTGTGGTTTTCCCCGTTTCCTTTCCGTGGCCTGTTTCTCCAATGTACTCTCTCACTTCTCCTCCCTCTTCCTCCCCCTCAGTACAAGCTGAGGTTGGGTCAAGTGGGCGTTCTACAACAGCTCTAGTATATAACCAACCCACTCCTGCCTCTGGTCATGGTAGCCTAATAAGATGTTAAGCAGCTCTTCAAACCCTCGTGGCCCCTGTGAGCTACATAAGCTGTAAACTAGCACATAAACAAACACGCACACAGAGAGAGCGAAAAGGCTGCCGTGTTGAGTTGGGTACTAGGGGAGGTTGTGTACCTGTGGTACTGGGTCTGGAGGAACTGGAACTCCTCCTTGATGCGGTCCAGGGTCTCTGGGTAGGTGAGCTTTAGGGCCTGGGGGGCTCCCGAGGCTGCAGCTGCCGCCGCAGATGCTGAAGACCCAGGGGGTGGCTGGAGAGGTGCCTACGCAGAAAGACAATAAGCACTTTTAGCATATCTTGTCAAAAGTGTGAACATCTTTCAGACTCTATATACAGGTCACTGACAAAATAAACGATACACCAACATAAAGTTTCTTAATAGGGCATTGGGCCACCATGAGCCAGAACAGCTTCAATGCACCTTGACATGGATTCTGTAACTCTATCGGAAGGATGCAACACTATTCTTAGACAACAAATTCTAGAATTTGGTGTTTTATTGATGGTGGAAAATACGGTCTCATGCGCCGCTCCAGAATCTCCCACAAGTGTTCAACTGGGTTGAGATCTGGTGACTGAGACGGCCATGGCATATGGTTTACATCGTTTTCATTGGGGCGGCAGGGTAGCCTAGTGGTTAGAGCATTGGACTAGCAACCAAATCCCTGAGCTGACAAGGTACAAATTATGTCGTTCTGCCCCTGAACAATGAAAACGATGTAAACCATATGCCATGGCCGTCTCAGTCACCAGATCTCAACCCAGTTGAACACTTGTGGGAGATTCTGGAGCGGCGCATGAGACCGTATTTTCCACCCTAGGCCGTCATTGAAAATAAGAATTTGTTCTTAACTGACTTGCCTAGTAAAATAAAGGTATAATAAAAAAATAAAAAATACTCATCAAACCATTCAGTGACCACTTATGCCCCGTGGTTGCAGCATTTTTATGCATGACCCTAAGCATGATGGGATGTTAATTGATTAATCAACTCAGGAACCACTCCTGTGTGGAAGCACCAGCTTTCAATATACTTTGTATGTTTCATTTACTCAAAATGTTTCCATTAATTTGTCAGTTACCTGTACATAACCAGTATGTTTTGTGGTGATTTGATAATAATGTTATACCTGTACATGTTTTATCACTGCATGTTTACATTCCAAGTCAGGTCAACATCCTTCATGTATGACTCTAATACCAGATGTATGCCCAACACTAGTCATCTCTGTGTGTGGGTCCTATGAGAGATGTGATTGTATGCATGGGGAACAGTTGTTGTGAGCTGGAGAGCCATGATGAGTTTCCTGGAGCTGAAGAACAAAGCTGAAAGACTCAGAGGGGTGTGAGCACAGAGGGGGGGGGGGGGGGGGGGGGGGGGTGGTGGTGGTGGTGAGACTGTCGGGAAACCAGGAGAGGCCAGGGGAGACAGGAACCATTGACCATTGTGATGGGACAAAAAAGTGTCAGGGCCAGATGTTTGAGGGGAACCGGGAGGGAGGGGAGAACAAGGGGCTCTTGACCATATTAAGACACTTGTTTAATATTAAGTCTGGGTTGGAAGGAAGGAAGGAGAGAGGGAGAATAGGTAGGACCCCATCAGGAGTAGCACCCCCGGTAACCTGGCCCTCCTCTCTCTGGAGTAGCACCCCCGGTAGCCTGGCCCTCCCATCTCTGGAGTAGCACCCCCAGTAGCCTGGCCCTCCCCTCTCTGGAGTAGCACCCCCGGTAGCCTGGCCTTCCTCTCTCTGGAGTAGCACCCCGGTAGCCTGGACCTCCTCTCTCTGGAGTAGCACCCCCGGTAGCCTGGCCCTCCCCTCTCTGGAGTAGCACCGCCGGTAGCCTGGCCCTCCTCTCTGGTCCCTCTCTGCGGGGCTTCGAGCAATTAGTTAGCAGGGCCTCAGAGGTAATGCTGCAGGACAGCCAGACAATGGGCCGGACCTTGGGCTAGCGACTGTCTGTCTGTCTCGGTCTCTGTCAATGGAGGCCCACCCCTCCGCCCTGGTGCTAAAGCTACATTGAAGGATATACGACAGGCCGTTCACACCACTGCTCTCTTTAATGAGAACAGAAGTGGTGTGTGTGTGTGTGTGTCTAGAGGAAATAATTGAGTGGGTATAGCTCCACTCATGGGCCCTATGCAGAAGAATGTTATTGGTTTATAAAGTGACATTAGTCACATTAAGTAGATTGCTTGTTCGTTCTGCTGGATTCCCTGGTGGAGGGGGAAACTGGAGAAGGGAGAGGTCAAGAGAGAGGACATATGGAACTCAGCGCTCGGTCCTGCATGTGACTGCACTGTGGATCTGCACAGCACCGCTAAAAGCAGGTGTGGGTTAGTATGACATAGGCAGACAAGAAATATTCACCGTCATAGTAAGGATGAAGCCAGAGCTGGAATGTGAAGCTAACTGAAGCCGGCAAGCTTTAGAAAACCCAGAGTAGATCTAGCTTAAATCGTAGTACACCCCTCAGGTCCACTGAGGTTCAAGAGAGGGGCTGCTCATTGTTCCAGCCTCTAACGAGCTCCTCTCCCCTGCCTGCTTGCCTGGCTGCCTGCGCTCCAACTCAATCTGCTGGCCAGATCCTCCCCCTGAGCACAGGCAGTGGCACACAGACTCCCTCGCTCTCGCACACACACCAATTACTCTTCACAGGCCAGAGAAAGGCGCCTCAGGAACAAGAGCGCCAAGGCCATTTTGTAGGAGGCGAGGGAGGTAAGGAGGGGGAATAATTCTGCCCTTCTCTCTCCACCTTCCACTCCCTGTTTTCTTGTTTTTCACCTCAGTGTGTATGCGTGCGCGCGCGCGCTGGAGAACAGGTGCAGAGAGCCTTTTTGAGACAGAAATGGGGAGTGTGGGATCGAGGCTGACCCAGTAGTTGAGTTCGGTGATGGGGGAGATTTATGAAGACAGAGGAAACTGCTGCCTGGGCTTCTGCTAACATCAGACATTCTGGCTCTGATGCCCAGGTGCTGTTATGATTCAGGCCAACGTCAGAATAGGTGCCTGCAGGTACACAGCAGACCCCTGTGGCCCCTCACAGAAACAACAATATGAAAGAGTGGAATGCTGCAGAGCAGACCCTCCCATTAGCTGTCAGTCAGATGACTCACTGATCCCTCTACCTCACTGGTCAGCTGCTCTGGTTTAGTGTGTGATGTCAGAGGTCACACTGCTGACCTGATCACCATTGGATTACCCAATCACCCACCCAGGCATCCAGCCAGATAGGACTCAAAAATGTACTCAACTCTCAAGTACAATACAATACTCCAACTAATCCTGTTTGTCCCTATAGGAAGTCAGGGAATATGCCAAGCTCCAAACAGCCATATTCCACCGTGCCATGAAGAGCCAGAGGCTAGAGAGCACCATCAGGGTAATGGAACCATAGGGAGTCAGGTGGCTGATCAGATAGCAGCCTTCCTCCCTGAGTCCCCTGGTAATCTGCCCTGGTCCAGCTCAGCAAAGAATACATTGTAGTGATTAAATCAGGCCCCAGCTGGGAGCAGTAGTGGTGGAAAGGAGAAGAGGTGAAGAGGCATCCCGGGACAGTAATGGCTCTAATCACGCCTAAGTTGTCTTTAATGGGCCTTTAAAATAGGCTGGAGGAAGGCCTACAGGGACACCCCAGGCAGGGAAGACAGCCGCTAGGTGCTGGGCTAGGCTGGGCAGCACACACAACCTGCTGCTACAAATGACTGATGCTTCATATAGAGAGTCTGGCTTCTATTAAAGTCCTACATGTTAACACACACACACACACACACACAAACAAACAAACAAACACAGAGAGAGAGCGAGACATGCACACACAGAGACAGACATGCACAGACACACACCCTCTAAGGAACAGTGGGTGTGGCATTCCCTGCATGCAATCAATGTTGTTTTCCTTTTACTCCTTCTAATTAAACCAAATAGCACTAAACCACTATGACCTCACATCCCTTGATTCTCCCCAAAACACACACGACGCAACACGCCCACACACACACACACACACACACGCCACAAGCGTGCACACACACACAAAAGGTGAAGCCCCGTGAAGATTTCAGTCCTTTATGTTACCTGCACTTCTATGCCAAGCAGTCTTCCCCCAGTCTCCAACAGCATAAGAACTGGGAACCAATCTAGCCAACGAACCATCCTGCTAATTACACTGTGCCTTCCCACAGAACCGATTGTTCCGAGTAAACAGCCACCATGCTCCCTCACTGCTGGAGCACTACCTGCCTGTCTGCCTGCCCGTCTCTGGGGACACAGTAGTGGGAAGGAGGGCACGGCAGACCTATCCCCAGCCCCCAGCTGGAGAACCATAGAAGAGTAACAGCCCCCTGCCCCCCTCCACTCTCACCCAAGCATTCCCCTATAGATTTAAACAACTGTGAAACATGGAAATATATTGTCCTTGCAGAAAGCTTTTGAAGTTCAAGCCTCATATCAAATTATTCAAATATGATAGTCAACAAACCAGTTATTTGCATTTTAAAGCACCTCTGTGGGTGGATGACGTGCACACAAATACACATAGACAAACACACGCACACAATTGATCACAAGCGCCAGGATCTCTCTGCTGTGATGTGGGAGTGAATGAGAGAGAAATGCCCCAGTTCTCTCTAACTAAGGAGAGGGCTGCTAGGCACCACTTTCATTTGCGCTACACCTTTCTTTTTCCCCCTTGCTCCTGAAAGCTTGTTATTCAAATGTCCCCGCTGTCAGTGTATATAGGCGGTGCATAACTGTTTGGTTGTCAGCTGTGTTAATTGCTGTAAGTACCTTCCTTTATTAGGTAACCCACCCACAGCCAGTTTGTTCTTTCCATGGCTCAGACTTAAGCGCCACACCTCCAGAGCTGGTTTAAACCTTGCCCAAAAAAACTCTCCTCTGGCAGGCAGGCGGCCATCTAATCGAACACTGGAAATGAAGAGCTAAGCAAGCTGGGTTACCTGGCGCTTCCCTCCTAGCCCATCACTCCCCGGCGCTTCCCTCCTAGCCCATCACTCCCCGGCGCTTCCCTCCTAGCCCATCACTCCCCGGCGCTTCCCTCCTAGCCCATCACTCCCCGGCGCTTCCCTCATTGCCCATCACTCCCCGGCGCTTCCCTCATTGCCCATCACTCCCCGGCGCTTCCCTCCTAGCACATCACTCCCCGGCGCTTCCCTCCCAGCCCATCACTCCCCGGCGCTTCCCTCCCAGCCCATCACTCCCCGGCGCTTCCCTCCCAGCCCATCACTACCCCGCGCTTCCCTCATAGCCCATCACTCCCCGGCGCTTCCCTTCCAGCCCATCACTACCCCGCGCTTCCCTCATAGCCCATCACTACCCGGCACTTCCCTCCCAGCCCATCACTCCCCGGCGCTTCCCTCCCAGCCCATCACTACCCCGCGCTTCCCTCATAGCCCATCACTCCCCGGCGCTTCCCTCCCAGCCCATCACTCCCCGGCGCTTCCCTCCCAGCCCATCACTACCCCGCGCTTCCCTCATAGCCCATCACTACCCGGCACTTCCCTCCCAGCCCATCACTCCCCAGTGCTGCTGAAGTGGACCTGTCCAGAATCAGCCCAGTGGGAGTCCTGGATCAATCAGGGTCTGATGGGAGAGCAGGAGGGTCTGCTGACTGGGCCAACGGAGCTCCAGGAGCCTGCTGGCATTACTGGACCTCAGAGGAACAGGGGGGTGGGGGTGGAATGGATGCATGTACAAATAGAAATCTTAATCATTAGGTGTGATTGTAGATCTACACTCTACAGCCAGACCTGTGTAGTGTGGTGCATTTCCATAAGCAGAGTTTGGTTCGGTGAGCTGACTCTGGTGGACGTCTTACTGCCGACATTGTCGTGTGATTCTACATGTAGAATCGGTTTGCAAATTACGTCCAGCACTCTGCTCAGAGGTGCTAAGTACTCTTGGCCGGCAAACGCTACCGGTAAATGGAACTGGATGCTAAGCATTGAGAACAGCAGTGCTGACACATCTACTACTAGTCCGCATTATGCTGATTTCCAAGAACTGTAAGGTGGAGCTGGTCTCCTTGGTCAGGCTATACTAAGCAGTCTGCCTGCCACAGCAAAATGTTAACAAATAAATGTCTCACTGCTATGTAACAAAAATGAGGAAATATGTTTCACAAATCTGCATGTCAGGTGTTTACCTAAACATTAATTGAACTTCATTCATTGTATGGCTTCCCAACATTTTGAAAAAAGTCAAATAAATCATAAGAACAACTCTAGCAAGAGCAGATTTCTGGATCTATATTCTGTTACATATACAGTGAGTACACAACATTAGGAACATCTGCTCTTTCCATGACAGACTGACCAGGTAAAATGTATACTCAGTACATTATACTCACTCTACCATGCTTTTCACATTAAAGGAAACTTGACAAACAAAGTTCCATAAAGGATTATATATACACTGAACAAAAATATAAACGCAACATGTAAATTGTTGGTCCCATGTTTCATGATATGAAATAGCCCAGAAATGTTCCATATGCACATAAAGCTTATTTCTCTCAAATTTTGTGCACAAATTTGTTTACATCCATGTTAGTGAACATTTCTCATTTGCCAAGAAAATCCATCCACATGAAGGATGAGGCATATCAAGAAGCTGATTAAACAGCATGATCATTACACAGGTGCACTTTGTGCTGGGGACAAAAGGCCACTCTAAAATGTGGTTTTGACACACAACACAATGCCACAGATGTCTCAAGTTGAGGGAGTGTGTTATTGGCATGCTGACTGCAGGAATGTCCAACAGAGCTGTTGCTAGAGAATTTAATGTTCATTTCTATACCATAAGCTGCCTACAACGTCGTTTTAGAGAATTTGGCAGTACGTCCACCAGCCTCACAACCACAGAACACATGTAACCACACCAGCCCAGGAACTCCACATCTGGCTTCTTCACCTACGGGATTATCGGAGACCAGCACCCGGACAGCTGATGAAACTGAGGAGTATTTGTCTGTAATAAAGCCCTTTTGTAGGGAAAAACTCATTCTGATTGGCTGGGCCTGGCTTCCCAGTGGGTGGGTTTCCAGGCCCACCCATGGCTGCACCCCTGCCCAGTTGTGAAATCCATAGATTAGGGTCTAATTTATTTATTTCAATTGACTGATTTTCTTATATGTACTGTAACTCAGAAAAATCGTTGAAATTGTTGCGTTTATATTTTTGTTCAGTATAGTTTCATAAATTGTTCCCTGAGTCTTCCAAACATACTTTAATGAAAGCCAATGACTTTGGAGACAGGCTTTCAGTGTTTCAAGCCTGTTGTGGTTAAAATGAAACAGAATCTGTGCTTTCTTTCCCAACCCAGCGCCCCTCTCCCTCCAGGATGCATACCCATACATTTTAGCTGTGGTTGGTAGCTAGCTCCCCAGGGGATGCAGTGTAGAGTTGTTGGATGAGATGGATTGGGTTAAGAGCTGTAACCACAGCGCCACGTTCTGTTCTGTTCTCCCTTTAGTCCTACAGCTGGCTGGGGTGAGGGCACATTAAGTTTGTTTAGAGCCCTCTCACTCTTCTGTCAGGGTACTATGGGCATGGTATGGAGAGAACCTGAAGAGGTAGAATTTCCTCTCAGGAAGTGGCATAAATAAATTACAAATTACTAGTAGAATCCATTTTAACCCAATTCAACTACTTTCAAATATGTACACGGTTTTATTGATTAAAAACAGTGTAATGTCTGGTACTAGCCATCAGAAAGTACACCTTGAATTATTCCACATTGTTGTATTACCGCCTGAATTCAAAAATGGATTAAATATATGTTCTCTCACCCATCTACACACAATACCCCATAATGACAAAGTGAAAACATGCTTTTAGAAATGATAAGCAAATGTAATGCGAATTAAATACAGAAATGTAATTTACAGAAGTATTCACACCTGAGTCAATATTTTATAGAAGCACCTGGCAGTGACTACAGCTGAGAGTCTTTCGGGGTAAATCTCTAAGAGCTTTGCACACCTGGACTGTACAATATTTGCCCATTGTTCTTTTCAAAATTCTTCAAGCACTGTCAAGTTGATTGTTGATCACTGCTAGACAGCCATTTTCAAGCCAATTTAAATCAAAACTGAACTAAACCACTCAGGAACATTCAACATTGTCTTGATAAGAAACTCCAGTGTAGATTTGGTATTGTGTTTAAAGTTATTGTCCTGCTAAAAAGGTGACTTCATCTCCAAGTGTCTGTTGGAAATCAGACAACCAGGTATTATTTAGGATTTTTCCTGTGCTTATAGCTGTATTCCATTTATTTTTATGCAAAAAAAAATCACTCCCTAGTCCTTGCCAATGACAAGCATACCCATAACATGATGCAACCACCACCATGCATGAAAATATGAAGAGTGGTACTCAGTGATGTGTTGGATTTGCCCCAAACATAATTCTTTGTATTCAGGACAAAAAGTACAGTTCCCTGGTCTTTGTGGTTGAATCTGTGCTAGAAATTCAGTACTCGGTTAAGGTACCTTACAGCTAATTGTATGTGTGGGGTACAGAGATGGGGTAGTCATTCAAAAATCATGTTAACCACCACCATTGAACACAGAATGAGTCCATTCAACTTATTGGTTAAGCACATTGCACCTGAACGTATTTAGGCTTCCCATAACAAAGGAGTTAAATACTTGACTCAAGAAATTTCAGCTTTTAATTTGTTAGTAATTTCTCAAATCCCCGAGCTGACAAGGTAAAATCTGTAGTTCTTTAAATATAATTTTTTATTTAACTAGGCAGGTCAGTTAATTAAGAACTAATTATTTTTTCAATGTCAGCCTAGGAACAGTGGGTTAACTGCCTTGTTCTGGGGCAGAACGACAGATTTTTACCTTGTCAGCTGGGATTTGATCTTGCAACCTTTCGGTTACTAGTCCAACGCTCTAACTACTACGTTAACCCACTGTTCCAAGGTCGTCATTGTAAATAAAAATGTGTTCTTAACTGACTTGCCTAGTTAAATAAACAACCCAAACCCTTGCCTAAAGTTGACTCACCCCTCAAATAGACTGCCGAGTGTGGAAAGGACAAACAAACCTAGACCACTCCATCACCTAGGGCAATACAGCCTACCATTTGGATAACTCGAGGTTGGCTGTTCTAATTTGACACTTTAAAGTTATACCAACAACAGGAGACTAGAATTTGCACAGAATGAGTTAAACCTAAAGTTCTTGTTTTGCCAGATTCTGGCGGTATAAATCCCCTCTGTTTATAACAGACCCATGTTGGATTGAGTTTACACCGCTCGTCGTTCAAGTACTAAACGTAAAATGAGTATGGGTTTGCAATGTTGCAGCATGTGTTACTTTTTGACCAACATGATCACAAAGGAATTCCGGATACAAATAGCATAGATACAATGACAGAGATAAAAATGGAACAATAAATCATGTAGCAAGTTTATGGCCCTACCTCTGTATACATTCTTGCTCAAGTTGTTTCCTTTATTTCAAATAAACTTACTTCAACAGACAGAGAAGGGTTAGATAATAATGTATAGATCGCTGAGGTTTTAAAGTATCACTCCAACAGAACAATTACCGAACGTTACATGCTAATCGTACTTACCGGAGGTCGGTTTTGAGGAAACATTCTGGGCGCCGAATTCTTTAAAAAAAATCTTCTTCCTCTCTTATGGGCAAAAAAGGACAGAAATGGAGAAGACGTTATATTGTCGGTTTCAGAGACGCATTTGGCTTGGTTTCAGAGGCAGTAATGACAAAGCTAGTCTCGGCTCGCTAATTCCTTGCTCAAGACTCCCTTTGTTCTGGTCTATGTTCAACCCACAGACAAATAACATTCGATGTAGTAAAGATGCACCCAGTCCACGACTAAATGTTTAGAGGCCTCGTGACTACGCACTTCGAATGAGTAAAATGGCACCTTTTCTTCTCGTAAATACTCCCCTCCCCGGTGTATTCTCACCTAGAATAAAAAGCAAATGTGGCTAGGTTGTACTATGTGGGTTCTGAGTCGGACACCACCACATTCAATGCAGCCGCAGCCTCTTTTGTCTCGTTCGTCGCCCTTCTCCTTTACAACACTGCTCTCCTCACACTCCCACCTTCTTTTCTGGTCCTCGCCTGATCTTCAAGACATAGCTGACTTGTTTTCTTGAGAGAGAAACTAAAGGGACATTTGCTAGACAGAATGAGAAGGGAGTATCTCGCTATTCTCGTTGATCAAGCCAGCATAGGACTGGAGCTAAGGTTTCGCCTTTCTGTCCTTATTTATGAACAACGCATCTAGCCTACCCACTCTAATGAAAGAAGGCCAAATCTGTTTGCTGGTGTTAAAACATTTCAGACCAATGACATACAGTTTGCCAATTGCTCTTGTATAAATAGTCTAATGATATTAGTAAAGTAAACACCCTTGTTAATTTTCTCACCATGCGTGTACATTTTCTACTCAGTTCGTTCATTCGTGTAGCCATGCAAATGAAGCCCGCTTTGTACTTAAACAATATATATATATGTGAGATTCCTACATTAACCATGTTATAATTGTATATACACTACGTGTAGCCTACAATGGAATCGTTCAACAATTGAATGAAATCTCCACGTGGGGCTCGACCCAGTCACAATTAACGCTGGTGAAAGTAACCAATGAGTAATCCGAACACCCACGTGGGGGACACCGATCGTTTGTTTATTGGATGATGCTGGTATTACAGTGCTCCAAACGTCAATCAAGTAGTCTGAACCCGCTGAGAGGACAATTTAACCCTTTAGACGTGATAGTGATGAAGTTGTGGTAGACCTATAGAACAGTGTCTATAAAGCTTATTTCCTCTTCCCACAAATCGTATATCGGTGCACAAATCTTGAATGTTGCATATATATATATATATATATTTACATATTTTTTAGTATATATTTTTATATATTTTTTATATATTGTCAGGCCCTATGATAAAATGATATTCTAAATCTGAGTAATGTTCATTTTTGGACATCTGAAATAAACAATGAACATGAGTAAAGAGAGCATCCCACCTCACAAACAAATGTATTTAATCTCATAATTAGTTAATATTGCAAGTATGGTACAGAAGGAAAGCTATAGTTGTAAGCTTTAAAAATGTTTTTAAAACACACTGCCATTTTTGTTGTTGCTGATTTGAAAACAACACAGCATTGAGACTTGCACTCTTGATGATCCAATGGTGATTATAGCCAAGCACCTGCATATTTCAGTATGTATTGTTTGTTCCTTTAAACTTTAAAGAATCAAAAATAGCATTTAAAAGAGGAAAAATTCAGAGACATTTATTGGTATTCTGGTGGCACGACCCCTTTAGCAGGCCTCATAATTAGAGAGACAGATATTGAAAAAGCAATTTTCTGACAGTGGAAATCACAATCTGCCAGGGGTGGAGTTGGAAAATACAGAGTGTGAGAGAGAGAGAGAGGGATGAAGGACAGCGGGGGATGCTAAGAAAGAGGAGCCAGTGTGAGAGTTAGAGATTGAATGAAAGAGAGTGCCCAAGGGTGGTATAAAAATAGAGTGAAAGAGAGAGAGAGAAATGGGGAGGGTGAGAGAGAGAGAAATGGGGAGGGGGAGAAAGAGAGAGAAATGGGGAGTGGGAGGGAGAGAGAGATTTTATTGCAATTTTTTCCCAATGAATTTTAATGCAGCTTGCTGGTCTCTCTCCCAGGGTCTAGGATCACATTTATTAGAATAAAAAAATTTGTGAGGAATGCAATGTATTGCAGGCTTCTGCTTGGAGATGTTTCATGTAGTAGGTGGGCGGGTAGGGCGGGCAGCGTAGGGCAGGCAGGCAGCCAGCAGGATGTATGGGTGTGCGTTGTGTGCTGGAGGAGGCATAATAATAGATGATAGAATGTGATCTGGTAGAAGTGAAGGACACACATTATTGCTATAGGCAGGTCAGCCCAGAGAGGGGGTGATACTAACTGGGGTCTGATTGAGGCTTGCAGATCCCAGTGCTGTCTGGTCTGGAGCACAGCACTCCCTTCAAAGTCCTCAATCACCACACCATTGTTATGGAAGAGGCTCTTTTGTTTTTAGGAAAATGTCCTGTTGAAAAGCAACTAGTCCATATGATCAACTCACTCCTTTTACATCATACATGCACACATGGTCACGCACCTGCAATATCCCTTGTAATCACAACTTGTAGAACTGCATTTGATACAGAGATGGACTTGTACACAGCAGTAAGAGCAAGGCAAACTACTATTTATGGACAGGAAAATATCAGCAGCCAAAAAAACATCAACAGGGAGTGGTTGAATATGAGGAATTGTGGAGATGCAGCAACCTGTTTTTTGTCTGCAAAAACACATACAATTGCCTAGCTACATTTATCAAATAGAATAGTATTTGTCACATGCTTTGCAAACAACAGGTGTAGACTAACATAGGGAGGAGGGCAGAAACATGGCAGTGTGGTGCCAAGTTAACAACCTCGCCCTCAACGTGATCAAGACAAAGGAGATGATTGTGGACTACAGGAAAAGGAGGCCCAAGCATGCCCCCATTCTCATCAACAGGGCTGTAGGGAGCAGATTGAGAGCTTCAAGTTCCTTGATGTCCTAATCACCAACAAACTGTCATGGTCCAAACGCACCAAGACAGTCATGAAGATGGCACGACAACGCCTATTCCCCCTCGGGAGACCTGCATGGGTCCTCAGATCCTCAAAAAGTCTACAGCTGCACCATCAAGAGCATCCTGACTGGTTGCATCCCTGCCTGGCATGGCAACTGCTTGGCCTCCGACGGCAAGGCACTACAGAGTGTAGTGTGTACGGCCCAGTACATCACTGGGGCCAAGCTTCCTTCCATCCAGGACATCTATTCCAGGCGGTGTCAGAGGAAGGCCCTAAAAATTGCCAAAGACTCCAGCCACCCCAGTCATAGACGGCTCTCTCTTCTACCGCACGGCAAGCCGTACTTTTGAACAGTGAAATGCTTACTTAAAGGCCCTTCCCAACAATGCAGAGAGAAAAATATATAAAAAAGAATAACATGAGGAATAAAAACACAATGAGTAACAATAATCTGGCTATATACATGGGGTACCAGTACCGAGTTAATGTTTAGAGGTACAGGCTAGGAGGTAATTGAGGTAGATATTGTATGTACATATAGGTAGGAATAAAGTGACTAGGCAACAGGATATATAATAAACAGTAACAGCAGCATATCTGATGAGTCAAAATAGTTAGTAAATTCATGCATTTCACATCAAGTTTTAACATAGAACTAAGCTGTTTCAGTACATCCATCTCAAATGAAAACAAGTGATAGAATGAGGTATCATATTGAACCGATGGGGGGTTGGGTACCCCCAAATGCCCCCCACCCCCACATGCTGGGGATGGCCCCTGCCCAGCATGGGGGTGAGTGACAGAGAGACAAGGCTCCAGTGTTGTTATGAGTGCCCCTCCCCCCAGCAGACAAGCCTGGTGTCAGCACAGAGACAGCACAGTGATTTATAGGTCTCTCTTCTCCTGGGAACCCGCCTCCCTCTCCCATTCCCTCCATCCCCCACTCCATCCCTCCATCCTCCCTCCTCTCTTTCCTCCTGGCCCCTGGGGGAAAAGAAGGGGTAATGACCCACATCAGCAGCCACACACAGACACACACACATACAGAGACACACTTTCACGCACTCGGAAATAAACACAAAATACACAAACGCACACACACACACACACACACACACACACACACACACACACACACACACACACACACACACACACACACACACACACACACACACACACACACACACACTCCTGACACAGACTCAGGCACATTAACACCCACAGGCATGTGTATCTGTGAACTCAGGATTCCACTGCTCTCCTTTCATGTTGCATTCCCCGCCCACTCAACAGTCCCTCACATTCCTGATGCAATATGATGCTATATGTCCATACTACACTGGAAACTGAAACAATACACCACATCTGAATCGATGCGTTAGTTGCATACAGTCATATAGGCCTACCAGTATTTAGGAGTGATGCAATTTTGTCTTCTTTCAAATACTTGTTCATTGCTCTCTGTGGATGCGAACAACAACAGCAGACATTGCTCAACCAAAACTACCTACACATCTCTTTGGAATAAACCATGGGTCACCATAAAAATACAATTCCCTTAGCTTAACAATGTTTATGCAATATGACTATGACATTTTTTGGGGATCTTTGAAGGGGTCATTGTCAATATCTGACATAAGCCTACTGTAGGCTATAGGCCATCATTGTAAGTAAGAATTTGTTCTTAACTGACTTGCCTAGTTAAATAAAGGCTCAATAAAGTCAATATTCTCTTGTTCTCTGTATGATCAATATAACGGATATAGCCTATGTATTTAATACAGTCCAGTATCTTTGCATAAACAATTCATTTTGAATTCAAACACACTCTGCAGGAGGAAGAGATGTTGGTCTAACATTAACTTGCAAATTACAACTTTTTCACACTGCCCTGTCATTCATTACATACAGTATAGTGGGACCTGTTATTTTCTCACATCTAGAAAAACCTGCTCATGGGCAGTCCCATCACATAGGCTATTCCCTATTGTATGTTAATCATGGGCTCGACATTCAGGGATGCCCTCTGGCCCTGCAACATCTTCCGAGCACACAGGGCCAGTTAATTAAACTTCCATATGGCCCGCTTGGGCCAGTAGGCTACATTTTCAAACAAAACAAAAAACAAACAAATATATTTGTATTTAATGCTTCACAATCTTCCCGACCTCTGACGCTTCACACTTGTTATCAACCAGCGTTTCCAAGCAGAGGTAAGAATGCCAAACCATCTCCATCTCGAGTGAGCCCCTCCTATACGTCCTGGATCCTTGCGCCAGACCCATCTCAGCGGAGGCAGAAAATCATAAATTCAGTGTTGAACATCAGCATGCGCATTAAAAAGATAACCAGTGGTGGAAAAATTGTCTTATTTGAGTAAAAGTACAGATACCTTAATAGAAAATGACTCAAGTAAAAGTGAAAGTCACCAAGTAAAATACTACTTGAGTAAAAGTCTCAAAGTATTTGGTTTTAAATATACTTAAGTAGTAAAAGTAAATGGAATTGCTCAATTGTACTTAGGTATTAAAAGTAAAAGTAAAAGTATAAACCATTTCAAATTCCTTATTTTAAGCAAACCAGACGGCGCAATTCAATTTAGTATTTTTATTGACGGATCGCCAGGGGCACACTAACACTCAGACAATTTACAAATGATGCATTTGTGTTTAGTGAGTCCACCAGATCAGAGGCAGTTGGGATGACCAGGCAGATTTTTAAAAAAATACGTAAGTAGTACTTTAAAGTATTTTTACTCAGGTACTTTACACCACTGAAAATAACCACCTACTTTTCTGTATTTTTTCATATTAGACACAGCGATGTCATTATTGGCAAAGAAAAGTTTATGTAGGCCTATACTATGGAGCTGCTTGTTTGTCAAGACATGAACAGTATTTAAACAAATAACATTTTGGTTAAATAGGCTAGGCCTACAGGAATAAATAAAAATTAATATTGTAGTAATGCGATTCTGTAGTCTGTATAGGCCTAATTGTAAAAAATAAAAAAATGTTTACGAAAAGATTAATTCCCGAAGCTGTTAATGAGCTATGTCATTTATTTATGAACTTAATATATCAGCTGTCGGGTGGCAAGAGTGTGCAACTCCTCACACACAGCTGATTGCTGCGTGGAAAGAAATATGTTCGAATAAGTCCAGTCACTGCCAACATTCCTAAATACAATTTAGGGAAAAGACAACAGTGTTGCTGATTGAAAAACGCTGGATACCAGTTTTTTTTATGCTATACTATATATTTCTCAACTCCAATTTTTTGTGCAATTGGCAGGGTTTTACAATCTGAGTGTCTGGCATGACAATATTTTCGAAGTCAATCTTGAACGATCTGGCTGCTATAGCCTATTAACTGTAAAATTCACACAATTTCACTGTATTTATTAACACTGTAAAAAAATCACATGATTGTATTAGTGCCAATGGGAGCTTTTATTTAAAGACAATTAACAAGCAACAACATCATATTTAGAGTCTGTGACCTAGCTAATGATTAGCCCATTGGGGTAAACAATGCAGGGGAGGCTTTAACCTTTGCCAAAGTTTTTAAAAGTTGTTTAGGAGTCCAAGGGCGAATTTAGTTATTGCACATGCGCATTAAGTGTCCCTAATGAAATATGCAAATGACCTACATGTTAGAACACGCCAATAGGATCTCGCTAGCTCGTGCTTGGCTCTGCCCATCTCCTTGCTTGTTCTGCCCACTGATTAATTTGCTCCCATTGAAAACGAAAGACCGTGATCTATCTTGGGTTAGTTATACAAATCTTTGGTATTACCATTTGCCAAAGCTTCCAAATCATTCTGTTTCTCATCTTGGACACCATATGGACTTTCTTTGAAAGGAAATCTGTCTGCGATAATAAGCACAGGTTGCCGCCTCCCGTTCATTTGTGGCATTGCAATTGCATTGAAACGAAGAGGAATGATTTGTCAGATCCTAGACACCGCTAAATATGGACTGTAATATTGAGTTAAGCGAATACAATCATACTAAAGATATATCTACAATTATTTAATGTTAACATCTGAACGATAGATCATTTTTATATTTTATAATTCCTCTCGCCATGCGCAGCACGGTTCTATGGTGTAATGGTTAGCACTCTGGACTTTGAATCCAGCGATCCGAGTTCAAATCTCGGTAGAACCTTATTTTATGAAAAATTGCAACTTTGAATTTCTATTTGACATATTATCAATAGGCTAAATCATCAGTGATAATACTGGCAAGTTAGTAGATATCAGTTTGGTGTATTGGTACACCAAATATATGCAAAACACTGAATCATTAGATTTCTTGTTTTATAACAGTAACGTTGTATTACTTGTGATATATAGAACCAAAGTATAACAGCAGTGGTGTAAAGTACTTAAGTAAAAATACTTGAAAGTACTAGTTTAGTAGTTTTTTCGGAGATCTGTACTTTACTTTACTATTTACATTTCGACAACTTTTACTTCACTAACTTTCCTAAATAAAATAATGTACTTTTTATTCCATACATTTTCCCTGACACCCAAAAATACTTGTTCTATTTTGACAGTAAAATGGTCCAATTCACACACTTATCAAGTGAACATCCCTGGTCATCCCTATTGCCTCTGATCTGACGGACTCACTAAACACAAATGCTTAATTTGTAAATTATGTCTGAGTGTTATCTGTCAATAAAAAGAAAAAAAGGGAAATTGTGCAGGTTTGAAATGGTTTATACTTTACCCTTTTACTTTTGATACTTAAGTACATTTTAGCAATTCCATTTACTCTTAATACTTAAGTATATTTAAAACCAAATACTTTTAGACTTTTACTCAAGTAGCATTTTACTAGTTTTCTATTAAGGTGCCTTTACTTTTACTCAAGTATGACAATTGAGTACATTTTCCACCACTGTATAACAGCAAATTGAAATGTAAAGTATAGCAGCACACGTTTTACGATCCATGCAACAGGCATAATATATATTTTCACAATATGAACAGTAAAAGGCACATGACTGCCCACTTAGTCTTATTTCATCGCTGCAACTCCCATACGGACTCGGATAAGGCGAAGGTCGAGAGCAATGCCGTCCTCCGAAAAACACAACCCCATCAAGCCGCACTGCTTCTTGATACCCTGCTCGCTTAACACAGAAACCAGCCACACCAATGTGTTGGAGGAAACACCGTACAACTGGCGACTGTGTCAGCGTGCATGACCAGCCACAGCACAATGGCCAGCTAGAGTACAATGGGACAACAACATCCCGGCTGGCCTAACCCTCCCATAACCCGGACAACACTGCGCTGCCTCATGGGTCTCCAAGTCACAGTTGGCTGTGACACAAACCGGGATTGAACCTGGTCTGTAGTGACTCCGCCAGCCTTAGACCACTGTGGACAACGACTGTAAGCACACAGCCAAGACAATGCAGGAGTGACTTCAGGTCAAGTCTCTGAATGTCCTTGAGTGGCTCAGCCAGAGCCCGGACTTGAACCCTAACGAACATCTCTGGAGAGACCTGAAAATAGCTGTGCAGCAACGCTCCCCATCCAACCTGACAGAGCTTGAGAGGAACTCCCCAAATACAGGTGTGCCAAGATTTCTTTATTTTTAGTATTTTCTACATTGTAGAATAATAGTGAAGACATCAAAATAACACATATGGAATCATGTAGTAAACAAAAAAGTGTTAAACAAATCAAAATATATTTGATATTTGATATTCTTCAAAGTAGCCACCCTTTGCCTTGATGACAGCTTTGCACACTCTTGACATTCTCTCAACCAGCTTCACCTGCAATGCTTTTCCAACAGTCTTGAATGAGTTCCCACATATGCTGAGCATTTGTTGGCTGCTTTTCCATCACTCTGTGGTCCAACTCATCCCAAACCATCTCAATTGGGTTGGGGTTGGGTGATTGTGGAGGCCAGGTCATCTGATGTATTACTCCATCACTGTCCTTCTTGGTCAAATAGCCCTTACACAGCCTGGAGGTGTGTTGGGTCATTGTCCTGTTGAAAAACAAATGATAGTCCCACTAAGCGAAAACCAGATGGGATGGCGTATCACTGCAGAATGTTGTGGTAGCCATGCTGGTTAAGTGTGCCTTGAATTCTAAATAAATCACTGACAATGTCACCAGCACAGCACCCCCCCACAACATCACACCTCCTCCTCTATGCCTCACGGTGGGAACCACACATGCAAAGATCATCCGTTCACTTACTCTGCGTCTCACAAAGACACGGCAGTTGTCAAATTTGGACTCATCAGACCAAAGGACAGATTTCCATCTGTTTAATGTCCATTGTTCATGTTTCTTGGCCCAAGCAAGTCTCTTCTTCTTTTTGGCGTTCTTTAGTAGTGGTTTCTTTGGAGCAATTCAACCATGAAGGCCTGATTCACACAATATCCTCTGAACAGTTGATGTTGAGATGTGTCTGTTACTTGAACTCTGTGAATTTATTTGGACTACAATCTGAGGTGCAGTTAACTCTAATGAACTTGTCCACTGCAGCAGAGGTAACTCTGGTTCTTCTTTCCTGTGGCAGTCCTCATGAGAGCCAGTTTCATCATAGCACTTGATGGTTTTTGCGACTGCATTTGAAGTTCTTGAAATTTTCACGATTGACTGAACTTCATGTCTTAAACTAATGATGGACTCTCGTTTCTCTTTGCTTATTTGAGCTGTTCTTGCCATAATATGGACTTGGTCTTTTACCAAATAGGGCTATCTTCTGTATACCAACTCTACCTTGTCACAACACAACTGATTGGCTCAAATGCATTAAAAAGAAAATAAATTCCACAAATTAACTTTTAACAAGGCACACCTGTTAATTCAAATGCATTCCAGGTGACTACCTCATGACGTTGATTGATAGAATGCCAAGAGTTTGCAAAGCTGTCATCAAGGCAAAGGTTGGCTATTTTAGAGAATATAGCCAAATATTAAATATGTTTTGATTTGTTAACCACTTTTTTGGTTACTACATGATTCCATATGTGTTGATTCATAGTTTTGATGTCTTCACTATTATTCTACGATGTAGAAAATAGTACTAATAAAGAAAAACCCTGGAATGAGTAGGTGTGTCCAAACTTTTGACTGGTACTGTACGTAAATATGATATTTCAAAAACCTGTTTTCGCTTTGTCATTATGGGGTATTGTGTAGTCTTTAGGATTTAGTTTAGGAGTTAGGTTAAAAGGTTAGGGTTAGCTAAAAGGGTTAAGGTTAGGGGAAAGATTAGCTAACATGCTAAGTAGATACAATTGAAAAAAACGTTCATTAATTTTAGAATAAGGCTGTAACGTAGGGGTCTGAATACTTTCTGAATACACTTTATAATCTAATCGACGCCACAATCTGAAAGACAACAGGAAGTTGAGACATCCCACTAGCTGATTTGCACGTTTTTTGTCAAGGCATTAAGACCAGAAAAATAATTCCCCAGCCCCACATACATAAACACACACACCAACATGGACGTCTCTCTCTCTCTCTCTCTCTCTCTCTCTCTCTCTCTCTCTCTCTCTCTCTCTCTCTCTCTCTCTAAAAAAAAAAGTAAAAGTTTATATACATATTTACAGGAGACTAAGGAAGAATATAGAATACATAAAGTGTACAGTGCCATACGCTTTAGCAATGAAGAATGTTTACACTATGGAGTAAAGTGCCAGCCATGTAAACCTGGTCTCAGAGCATTTCGTATTATTCAGTATGTAAATCCGAGACACTCTATTTAGTATATTATGTTACGTTTTGTATGGTATGTATTCATTTGTGGATGTCCATCACTCATTCCGTATGTTATGTCACGAATTACGATTTGCATTATATGTTACGAATTTGCTAAACGTATGATATGTTATGGATTCTGCTAGGTGGCTAGGTATCTAATGTTAGTTAGCTGGCTAACGTTATCTAGGCTAGTCGTTAGGGATAGGGGTTAGACTTTAGGGTTAAGTTTAGGAGTTAGGTTAAAGGGTTAGGGTTAGCTAAAAGGGTTAAGGTTAGGGGAAAGATTAGCTAACATGCTAAGTAGATACAATGTAGCTAAAAAGTGGTAAGTAGTTGAACATTTGCTAATTAGCTCAAATTGTCTGTGAGGTTACCAAGCGTAACATATCACACTAATTTGAGTGTCCCGGACTAACATTTACTGTGTTCCATCTAGTCTATGAGTTTTACTTTGTAACTTGATGTTTTTGTTGCTTAATTTGAGCCTAACAGGATCCAGCACCTCTCAGTTTTGGACTGTTTCGTTCTGGGAACCTATTTGCCAGCATCCGGTACCTCTCCTGGCATGAAACATAATGTTCACTGTTTGCAATGTAAACAGTCAAATAAAAGCGACCAAAGTTAATTAGAGTTGTCTCCTCTGTAATTGTCCTGCTCCCTATAAAAAACATAGCCTAATGTGAAAACTTAGATTTTCAGCCTGTATTCTAACAATGTTTTCGGGTTGGGCCAGCCCTGGTTTATGATTTGCTCAACATTGTAGCCTAGATACCAACTCGTGGCAGTTTCCTGTAGCCTGTCTCTCACAGAACCAGAATGAGATTCACTTTCTATGATCTCTTTCCCCATCTCTGCTCTGGTAGACATGAGCCTGCAACTACCATCTCTCCTGAGTTGTACTTCATAATTTGTTTCCTTATAGAATCATAGGGTGCTGGTGGCGCTTCAGCACCCCATATAAATTTAAATACAGTTGCCGAAGTTATAGCAGTAATAAATGAAATAATTCAGAATACTACACCAGGAGTAGGCCTATAATTTAGCCACAGAGGATCACTCGCTTTTGTTGTTTAAATAGCATAGCTGTGGATGGTGTGCAGCCCAATAACAAGGCATTGCCTACATTCGGGAACGTGTGGCAAATCTGTCAGTGAACAGCATGCAGCCAAAACAGGCCTTTAGCAATATTTTTAACACAATCGTGCGATAGCACAGGTTGTAAAGTAAATGGCTCCTGCTGAAACAAAAATACTTATCTGTCTGTAGGCTGCAAAAATATTGTACACCTTCCAAATAGGCCTATTGAGTGAATAGCATTGTTTTTACAAACTAAAACAATGGCTGGTGAGTGAGCTGTTCATCATTGGTTGAGTCAGTGAAACTGGAAGCGTTTTAGGACTTTAATTTCCTCATATTGTACGATATGTGTCTCCACACACCTAGGCCTAGGCTTTTGATGGATTCAAGACAAGGTCGTTTTTAATGATCTCAGATTCTCAGTTTGTCAGTGTCAAAGTAGCCTGACAATTCAATCATTTGTGTGGTATTAAAAAAGATTATTCTAAAGTTTCTAGTCATATAAAATGACATATATTTGCATGAAATGCGTTTCTAAAAGGCCCCGTTTTTCTCGGACCCTAGGCTACAAAAAAATAATGCAAGCGCCTCTACTCTACTGCTCTAGTCTAGACCACTAAGTAAATGTAGTGTTATTATAATGGCGATTTTCCGGTACCTCATAGCTCCCCAGGTCACCCCCCTCTCGCGCTCACTATTTGGTCCGGCACCTCCTGATGGACAAATTAAGTACTGCGTGTCTCTAAAAACACCTGAATGACAGAAGTGAAGGATACCATATATTTCAGTCCAAGGATGTCTTATGACCGTAAAACAACCTCAGGACTTACCCATACTTGTTGGCAATACAATGTCCCATCAATCTTACTCTGGTAGAGTGTGGAATGCCCATCGCAAACTCAAAGAACACATATGAACATACCGATTTCGCGGGTTTCATAAAAAAGACAGTCCCACAGATTTGAACATTCTAAGTACGTCAATTGGGCTCATATCATGGAAATATTGGGTGCATTTGTAAATTCACTCTAAGCTCACAACATTCAACACACCGTTTGGACGCTACAGGTTCCGTCGCCTGCCTTTTGGGATTATCTCAGCCCAAGACGAGTGTCAGCGAAAGGTCGATGAAGTGTACGAAGGCCTCGACGGAGTTGTGGCCATTGTGGACGACATCCTTGTCTATGGTCGAACCAAAGAGGAGCACGACCGAAACCTCCGCGCAATGCTGCAAAGGTCCCGCGAAAGAGGAGTCCGGCTCAACCCCGAGAAGAGCGCTACAGAGGTCAGCTACTTCGGACATCTTCCCACAGCAAATGGAATCAAGCCAGATCCACAGAAGATCTCAGCCATAAAAGAAATGGAACCACCAAAGAACCATGCAGAGCTGGAAACAGTGCTTGGCATGGTCAACTACTTAGCCAAGTTCGCACCCAGCCTCTCCAATGCTAATGCACCCCTGCGTCAACTGCTAAAGCAGTCCAGTGAGTTTCTCTGGGACAAGCAACACAAGATTGCTTTCCAGAATGTGAAAGACTTGATCACGAGAGAACCAGGACCAATCCTTGCCTACTACGACCCCGACAAAGAGCTCAGACTCCAAGTGGACGCGTCAAAGTATGGACTAGGTGCAGTGCTACTGCAAGAAGGAAAGCCCATCGGCTACGCTTCCAAATCTCTCACAGACTGTGAAATCAATTACGCTCAAATTGAAAAGGAGCTCTACGCCATTCTGTTCCGATGTAAATGTTTCCATCAGTACGGATATGGACGACAAGTCATTGTGAAATCCAACCACAAGCCCCTTGAGTCAATTATGAGGAAACCACTAGCCGCTGCCCCGCCAAGGCTACAGAGAATGATCCTTCAACTACAAAAATACGACTTCACAATCACTCACCGTCCAGGCATAGACATCCCTGTCGCAGACACACTCTTCAGGAAGTTTCTTACCTATAAGGACAGCAGCCTCAGTGAAGGCATGGACATGCAAGTGCACACAGCAACTTACCAGTTAGTGACACAAAACTGAAGCAGATCCAAGCAGAAACCGAAAAGGACTCACAACTCGCACAGCTGAGGAAAGTCATACAGGATGGATGGCCTGAGGAGAGGAGAAAATGCCCTCACAGCGTTTCAGAATTCCGGAACCATCGTGATGAACTATCACAGATCAACGGAATAATTTTCAAAGGAGAGAAAATCATTATTCCTACGAGTCTCAGAGAAGAGATTTTGACAAAGATCCATGCTGGACATGGGCATGGAAAAGTGCAAACAGAGAGCACGGGACATTTTGTTTTGCCCCGGAATGTGAAAACAAATAGAGGACATTGTTGGTAAATGCGCCATATGTCTTGAACGACGCCCCTCAAACACCAAAGAGCCAATGTTACCTCACTGATTCCCAGACCGACCCTGGCAGGTCGTGGCAACCGATCTGTTCACCTGGAACAACAAGGACTACATCGTAACAGTGAACTACTACAGCAGATACTTCTAACTCAACAAGCTTCACAGCACCACATCTGCAGCTGTGATACACAAGCTGAAAGCAGCCTTTGCCAGGCATGGCATTGTAGAGACTTTAATATCTGACAATGGGCCCTGTTACAAATCAAATGAGTTTGTATCCTTCACAAAAGCATGGGGGTTTACACATGTCACCCACATTACCCTCAAAGTATGGCCTTGCTGAAAAATCAGTGCAGATTGCTAAATCACTCGTGGACAAAGCAAAAGCAGACAAGAGAGACCCCTACCTCAGCCTCCTTGAATACCGCAACACTCCAGTTGACAACTTAAAATCACAAGCCCAGCTGTTGATGAGCCGCAGACTTTGCTCAAACCTTCCCAGCACCAACCATAAGCATAATGTTAACGTTCACTGCTATGGGGAGGACACACAGCTGTACATTTCAATGAAACATGGTGAAGCCGCAAAATTGCCCTCGCTAGAAGCCTGTGTTTCAGACATAAGGAAGTGGATGGCTGCAAACTTTCTACTTTTAAACTCGGACAGAACAGAGATACTTGTTCTAGATCCCAAGAAACAAAGATCTTCTGTTGAATCTGACAATTAATCTTAATGGTTGTACAGTCATCTCAAATAAAACGGTGAAGGACCTCAGCGTTATTCTGGACCCTGATGTCTCTTTTGAAGAACATATCAAGACTGTTTCAAGGACAGCTTTTTTCCATCTACGTAACATTGCAAAAATCAGAAACTTTCTGACCAAAAATGGTGCAGAAAAATTAATCTATGCTTTTGTTACTTCTAGGTTCGACTACTGCAATAAATAAACTTCAGTTAGTGCTAAATACGGCTGCTAGAATCCTGACTAGAACCAGAAAATTTGATCATATTACTCCAGTACTAGCCTCCCTACACTGGCTTCCTGTCAAGGCAAGGGCTGATTTCAAGGTTTTACTGCTAACCTATAAAGCATTACATGGGCTTGCTCCTACCTATCTCTCTCATTTGGTCCTGCCATACATACTTACACGTACGCTACGGTCACAAGACGCAGGCCTCCTAATTGTCCCTAGAATTTCTAAGCAAACAGCTGGAGGCAGGTCTTTCTACTATAGAGCTCCATTTTTATGGAATGGTCTGCCTACCCATGTGAGAGACGCAAACTCGGTCTCAACCTTTAAGTCTTTACTGAAGACTCATCTCTTCAGTGGGTCATAGGATTAGGTGTAGTCTGGCCCAGGAGTGTGAAGGTGAATGGAAAGGCTCTGGAGCAACAAACCGCCCTTGCTGTATCTGCCTGGCCGGTTCCCCTCTTTCCACTGGGATTCACTGCCTCTAACCCTATTACAGGGGCTGAGTCACTGGCTTACTGGTGCTCTTTCATGCCGTCCCTAGGAGGGGTGCGTCACTTGAGTGGGTTGAGTCACTGATGTGATCTTCCTGTCTGGGTTGGCGCCCCCCCTTAGGTTGTGCCGTGGCAGAGATCTTTGTGGGCTATACTCGGCCTTGTCTCAGGATGGTAAGTTGGTGGTTGAAGATATCCCTCTAGTGGTGTGGGGGCTGTGCTTTGGCAAAGTGGGTGGGGTTACATCCTTCCTGTTTGGCCCTGTCCGGGGTATCATCGGATGGGGCCACAGTGTCTCCTGACCCCTCCTGTCTCAGCCTCCAGTATTTATGCTGCAGTAGTTTATGTGTCGGGGGGCTAGGGTCAGTTTGTTATATCTGGAGTACTTATCCTGTCTTATCCGGTGTCCTGTGTGAATTTAAGTATGCTCTCTCCAATTCTCTCTTTCTCTCTTTCTTTCTCTCTCTCGGAGGACCTGAGCCCTTGGACCATGCCTCAGGACTACCTGGCATGATGACTCCTTGCTGTCCCCAGTCCACGTGGCCGCGCTGCTGTGTCACGTTCTGACCTTTATTTCCTTTGTTTTGTATTTATTTAGTATGGTCAGGGCGTGAGTTGGGGTGGGCAGTCTATGTTTGTTTTTCTATGATTTGGGGATTTGTATGTTTCGGCCTAGTATGGTTCTCAATCAGAGGCAGGTGTCATTAGTTGTCTCTGATTGAGAATCATACTTAGGTAGTCTGGGTTTCACTGTTCGTTTGTGGGTGATTGTCTATGTTGATTGCTTGTGTCAGCACAGTTCTCATTAGCGTCACGGTCGTTATTTCGTTTATTGTTTTTGTATAGTGTGTTCCAGTGTTCAGTGTTTTCTTTATTACATTTCATCATGAACACATACCACGCCGCATTTTGGTCCTCCGATCCTTCTCGCCTCTTTTCTTCAGACGAAGAGGAGGAAGACCGTGACATGCTGCTCTAGTTTCAACTGTTCTGCCTGCGGCTATGGAATCCTGACCTGTTCACCGGACGTGCACACAGCACAACATACACCATACTGACCTGCAACACCACAAGAACTGTTGACTGACACAGAAGCATGCTCAGCATCATATCGCACAAGGTCAGGAAGAGAGGTCAAGCCCAGAGCTGTCCTAGACCTGTGAAATGTCAAAGGGTGTAGGCAGATCGCTGCCCTAAAAGAGTTCCAGACTGTAAACCTGTTATTGAAAGTTCACTTGAAATGCTTTGGTATTGTAGTTATTTGAAATGTTAAGATGTTATTTCTACAGTGAAAGCTGAGTTGCTGAGAATCCCTTGTTTGAAAAGTAACAGTATGTTGGATTATTGTTTCAGAGTTTATGTTGATTCAGTTGGTGTAGTATGTAATATAAATGGTTACCTACCTTGAGTTCAAACTACAGAGCATGTATTCAAAAGAAACCTTTAGAATATGTAGACATTTTGTTTTAAAAGAAGGGGATGTAATATTCATATGTGTAAACATACTGAATTGTAATTGGATGCATTTTACCACCATATCATACTGTGCTATGATTGGTTAAGACCACCCAAATGGTTAGGTCATGGTCAGTTTGATCCTGGTTGGCGATACGTGAACATGCCAGTTATAGCTAGCTAATAAAGAGCTACGTTAAGAAATATCCTGTAGTACTGCATTATATTATTTTGTACTAAGTGTACAAAACAAGACAGTATTGTGGTTAACAATTTCCACATTCATGTTTTCAAATTATTTATTGGAAATTTTGATGACCACATTATTGACATTTAGTGAAAATTGATTTGATCACTGCTCTTTTTTGTAGAGTCACATAACACCCTATTATTATGCAAAGCACATTTCTCAAGCTGGCACCATGGGAAAAAATACATAATCAAAACTGCAGTTATAAAGGTTTCCACAAGGCGTCAGTGTAGTACAGCTGATAGAGGATAGTCATTAGGCACAGGGCTTTGTATCGTTACTTTTGTAACTCATGGTCATACATACACACACAGTGAATGAGAGAGAATTAATGAGAGATAAAAATGTATTTCTGTCTTCATCTTGTTACGAATTGTGTTTTCACAATAAAATACAAAAAATAATTATCTAACTTTAAATAGTACCACTTTACATTACAATTCCCTTATTGCTTTCTAGCTACTTGTGCAATTACAGTTGAACAAGTATTGTAATTACTTATTGATTCAATGTGTTACACTGTACTCACAGCAGTAATCCTAAATGTAGCCCTAACCCTAACCCTAGCTTCATGCCCACATCACTGGTCAACCCTCAACCCTATTCCTATAACCCTAACTATCACGTTTAGTTAAGACCCAGATGCAGACAGTGTTTATTACAACAACAGGGGCAGGCAAACGACAGGTCAATGCAGGCAGGGGTCAATAATCCAGAACGGTGCGGTAAGGTACAAGGCGACACCTGGAGGGGGGTGGAGACAAGCACAAAAATAGGTGAAACAGATCAGGGTGTGACACTAACCCTAGCTTCATGTCCACATCCCAGCTTAACCCTAACCCTTGACCCTAAACTTGGCATTATGTCCAAAACACAGCTCAACCCTAACCCTTAACACTAACCTCAACCCTAACTTCTAAAGGTGTGTGAGGGTCTTCCACTGACTTTCCCACAACTGGTTATATTATTATTATACTTCCCCTTTCCTTCCCTTTTACGACCAACATTCTTTTCCTATAAAAAATGTGATAAGACATATTAATCCCTCATGGGTCCATCATACGCTTTTCACAGACTGATAAGGGATCAGTGCAATCTTGTCAACAATAAAATCAGTTTGTGTTTGTGCTTGCATGTGTGCATATTTTCTAATGAGGCACAGAGGATGATGTCCATTAGGAGTCTCAGTTGTCACAGGCAGTGGATGACTGTAATTCAGAACAAATGTACCACTCTGATTATGTGTGTGTAGTCAATGTTCTGAAGCTTGACTAATAACCATAAACTTTTGGAGACACTAAACCAGTTAATATCTTCCATGTAGAGTCATCGCCACACAGGGAGGTTTGTTGGAAGAAAACAGCATCATTTTTTTTTAACTACACAAGTCAGTTAAGAACAAGTTCTTATTTACAATGACATCCTACCCTGGACAAATTGTGCACCCCCCTATGGGACTCCCAATCACAGCCTAATGTGATGCAGCCTAGATTTGAACCAGGGACTGCAGTGACATCTCTTGCACTGAGATGCAGTGTCTTAGACCGCTGCACCACTCGGGAGATCGCAATGTCCAAAATATGATTTTTTTTATCATATCCATTCTTGCATATTAACATTATTAGACAGTGATCTATCTACCTGTATTCATATGGAGTTGTGCCATTCAGAAATATCATTGACTAAACTATAACATGTCGGCACTGGCGCCCTGAGCCCAATTAGTGGGTCCTGCTGGCTGTTGCTGCTTAGTAGTTCTCACCCATAGTCTCCTTCACAGTAGTCAATAGATTGTTCCAGTGCAATAACATGTCATATACTAGAGATACAGTAGAGATCTTGTCTCATCAGTCAGACTCCAGGGTGACTACATGACTAATGAAAGCCAATAATAACAAGAGTGTTTATACATATCTGACTTGGCACAGGAGCTGGACAAACAATAACAATTGTGTAGAAATATGATAATGTCCTCCCACTCACTGTCTGTTTGCTGTTGTCTACAAAAACCAATAAACCCAGAAAGACATTCATGAGTGAGCTGAGTCTTCCTGACTATCTAGATATCTGACTCCTCTCTGGACCATGAAGATCAGGGGTCAAGGGTGCCTCCGCTGTCTGGACAAACCCAGCTCTGTGGAGCTAAAGGGGCCCAAATATTAATCTTAGTGAATCTGTATCAGTCAGCAATATTTCACATCCTTAATGCACAGAATGAATGATAACAAAAACAGACAAATTAAAATAATCAGTGGAAACCAGAGATGATCTGCTCTGCTGGGGAATGGAAGAAAGTCACTGTTATGAGGTTGGACTAAGCTCTCAAGTACATTGTTTTGACCTAAACGCCACCATGTTTATATTCATCTTTATCTACTTTTACCCATTTTTCAGTATCCAATTGGTAGTTACAGTCTTGTCTCAATGCTGCAACTCCCATATGGACTTGGGAGAGGCGAAGGTCGAGAGCCATGCGTCCTCCGAAACACGACCCAACCAAGCCGCACTGCTTCTTGACCAAATGCCCACTTAAACCGGAAGTCAGTCACACCAATGTGTTGGAGAAAACACTGCGCACCTGGCAACGTGTATTGTGTATACTGTATTGTGTCAGAGTGTATTACACCTGGCCCACCACAGAAGTTGCTAGAGCACGATGGGACAAGGACATCCATGCCGGCCAAACCCTCCCCTAACGCGGACTACACTGGGACAATTGTGTACGGCCCCAGGAGTCTCCCGGTTACGACTGGCTGCACAGTGCCTGGACTCAAACCAGGATCTCTAGTGGCACAGCTAACAACTGCGATGCAGTGCCTTAGACCACTGCGCCACTCGGGAGGCCATATTACTCATTATCTAATGAAGTACAGTATTTGTCTCTCTATTGAAAGAGTATTGTGTATCAAGCCTTTGGTTCACATTCAGCAGGCCTAGATGAATACAATATTTTAGGAAGCACCTCTTCCCTATCCTGAGGACTGGTCATGCTTAACAGACTGCAAACCACTTTGCTCTCTCTCAAGTATCCCTTCTTGGTGAGTTTGTGGTGTCTCTTGCTGAATATATACTACTGTTATTGACATGTCTGTTCCCTTAATTGTCTTCCCAGTCTCTCCGTAACACTAGCCAAAACGTCTGCCTCAGGACAGCCACATAGAAAGCTATGATGACTATCCTCTCTGGCTCTATTCATCATCAGTTTTATGAGGAAAAACCATGCATTAGGTTACTCTTCCACTTATCCATCCTCTACCTTTTTTTATTCTTAAATTTACATTTTCCTTTGTGTTTCTCTCCCACATGTATTGGCTCCTTCTCCCTCTATATGACTCTCATCCTCTCTTCAAGCCTTCTTATTTCCCCATGGGGCGCCAGAGCATGGGAACTGAACTGCCCTCCACTCTCTAGCCATCACACTCAGAATTTCCTTTTTTCTCTTGTTTTTCCCTCTCCCCTCCACATTTCTGACACAGGAAGGGACCTAGCATTTTCCAGGGGAGCCCAGCTGGCTGTGCAGAGTGCAATAAACCCAGGCCTCCTGGTTCCCCCTGTGGTCCCTCACACTGTCTGGAACTGGAATAGGCCCACTGCACCACCCCAATGGAAACCAGTACAAACCCAGTAGATGTGATCCAGCCCTTTGCTACATCCAGTCAAGTCTGGATAGCAGTAGCTAGTAAAGTCAACAATGCTTTTGGCTAATGAGTTGTGGGGTTTGTAATAGTGTGCAGGGGCATTTCATGACAAATCCAGTGCATTGTGATATACTGCACTCTAACCCACTGGGATTGACTATGAGGTGCTAGTCAATATGATTTATGGACAAGTAATTTGATTTCAGGCAAGTGGTTAAGGTGCCATGTAAAAGCAGATATTTGTTGACAGTTATCAGGAAGTGCAGAGTTTGTGAATTTGAATGATGGCATTAAATTAATGCTCAACCGCATTCACCTCAATTCACTACCCCAAAAGATAATACTTCATAAAGCCAATCTAAATATAGTATGACTTAAAGACAGTGTTGTAGTACTCAAATCTGGTCTTGAAACCACATATTGAGTGTCTGTTCTAGTCTGGATGTAGGATACATTTGTACTCGGTATTGACTCGGTCTCGGACAGTGAGGACTCAGAATTTCTTCCAAAGGACTGTGTTTTTTTGTTTGTTTATTTGTGTTGTTTGTAACTTATTTTTTAACTTATTTTGTACATAATGTTGCCGGTACCGTCTCTTATGACAGAAAATAACTTCTGGACATCAGGACTGTGATTACTCACCATGGACTGGCAGAATCCTTTTTATCCTTTAACGAGTGTAACGAGCCAAACGCAAATTATGTGCTGCGTTCTCGGGAACAGGCCCAGATCCCTGTGATTTGCGTGCCACCGAGACTCTGGGTTCGAGCCCAGGTTCTGTCGCAGCCGGCTGCGACCGGGAGGTCCATGGGGAGACGCACAATTGGTCTAGCGTCGTCCGGGTTAGGGAGGGTTTGGCTGGTAGGGATATCCTTGTCTCATCGTGCACTAGTGACTCCTGTGGCAGGCTGTGCGCAGTGCATGCTGACCAGGTCGCTAGGTGTACGGTGTTTCCTCCGACACATTGGTGTGGCTGGCTTCCGGGTTGGCTGTGCGCTGTGTTAAGAAGCAGTGCGGCTTGGTTGGGTTGTGTTTCGGAGGACTCATGGCTCTCGACCTTCTTCTCTCCCGAGCCCATACGGGAGTTGCAGCGATGAGACAAGACAGTAACTGGTAACAATTGGATACCATGAAATTGGGGAGAAAAAGGGAGTAAAAAGAAAGAGGTGGAGAAAAAGGGGCCAGAGAGCGGGCTGCCTTTGGAGAATTCATAGGTGATCGAATAAACCTCCACTTCCTTCCATTCTGCTAGCAAATGTGCAATCTTTGGAGAATAAAATAGATGACCTACGCGGAAGATTAAACTACCAATGGGACATTCAAAACTGTAATATCTTATGTTTCACAGAGTCGTGGCTGAACGACGACACTATCAACATACGGCTTGGCTGGTTATACGCTGCACCGGCAGGATAGAACAGCGGTGGATTATGCATTTTTGTAAATAACAGCTGGTGCACGATATCTAAGGAAGTCTCAAGCTATTGCTTGCCAGAGGTATCTCATGATAAGCTGTAGACCACACTATCTACCTAGAGAGTTTTCATCTGTATTTTTTGTAGCTGTTTACATACCACCACAGAGGCTGGCACTAAGACAGCATTGAATGAGCTGTATTCCGCCATAAGCAAACAAGAAAACGTTCACCCAGAGACGGCACTCCTAGTAGCCGGGGACTTTAATGCTTGGAAACTTAAATTAATTTGACCAAATTTCTATCAGCATGTTAAATGTGCAACCAGAGGGGAAAAAACTCTGGAACACCTTTACTCCACACAAAGAGATGCATACAAAGCACACCCTTGCCCTCCATTTGCAAATCTGACCATAATTCTATCCTCCTGATTCCTGCTTACAAGCAAAAATTAAAGCAGGAAACACCAGTGACTAGATCAATAAAAAAGTGGTCAGATGAGATTCCTCCGATGGCATTGAGGAGTACACCACATCAGTCATTGGCTTCATCAATAAGTGCATTGATGAAGTCGTCCCCACAGTGACCATACGTACATACCCCAACTAGAAGCCATGGATTACAGGCAACATCTGCACTGAGCTAAAGGTGAGCTGCCACTTTCAAGGAGCGGGACTCTAACCCGGAAGCTTATAAGAAATTCCGCTATGCCCTCAGATGAAGCATCAAACAGGCGAGCGTCAATACAGGACTAAGTTCGAATCGAACTACACAAGAGCATCCTGACTGGTTGCATCACTGCCTGGTATGGCAACTGCTCGGCCTCCGACCGCAAGACACTACAGAGGGTTGTGCGAATGGCCCAGAATATCACTTGGGCCAAGCTTCCTGCCATCCAGGACATCTATACTAGACGGTGTCAGAGGAAGGCCTTAAAAATTGTCAAAGACTCCAGCCACCCTAGTCATAGACTGCTCTCTCTTCTACCGCACAGCAAGCGGTACCGGAGCTCCAAGTCTAGGTCCAAGAGGCTTCTAAAACAGCTTCTACCCCCAAGCCATAAGACTCCTGAACATCTAATCAAATGGCTACCCAGACTATTTGCTTTTCCCCCCACCCCCCCTCTTTTACACCGCTGCTACTCTTTGTTGTTACCATCTATGCATAGTCACTTTAATAACTCTACCTACATGTACATATTACCTCATCTAACCGGTGCCCCCACACGTTGACTCTGTATATAGTCTCGCTATTATTATTTTACTGCTGCTCTTTAAATACATGCTACTTTTATTTTTTAGTATTATCCGTGTTTTTTTTTAAACTGCATTGTTGGTTAGGGGCTCGTAAGTAAGAATTTCACTGTAAGGCCTACACCTGTTGTATTGTGTATGTGACTAATAAAATTAGATTAGATTTGATTTGATTTGACATTCAACAGACATTCGCCACAAGTAGAACCTGCAAGGAAACAAACACGTGCAAGGAAACACGTGCCGTCAACATTGCTTTGCACAAAAATGGCTTCACAGGCAAGGATATTGCTCCCAGTAAGATTGCACCTAAATCAACCATTTATCGGATCATCAAGAACTTCAAGGAGAGCGGTTCAATTGTTCTGAAGAAGGCTTCAGGGCACCCAAGAAAGTCCAGCAAGCGCCAGGACTGTCTCCTAAAGTTGATTCAGCTGCGGGATCGGGACACCACCAGTACAGAGCTTGCTCAGGAATGGCAGCAGGCAGGTGTGAGTGTATCTGCACGCACAGTGAGGCGAATACTTTTTGAGGATGGCCTGGTGTCAAGAAGGGCAGCAAAGAAGCCACTACTCTCCCAGAAAAACATCAGAGACAGTCTGATATTCTGCAAAAGGGATTGGACTGCTGAGGACTGGGGTAAAGTAATTTTCTCTGATGAATCCCCTTTCCGATTGTTTGGGGCATCCGGAAAAAAACTTGTCCGGAGAAGACAAGGTGAGCGCTACCATCAGTCCTGTGTCATGCCAACAGTAAATCATCCTGAGACAATTCATGTGTTGCTTCTCAGCCAAGGGGGTGGGCTCACTCACAATTTTGCCTAAGAACACAGCCATGAATAAAGAATGGTACCAACACATCCTCCGAGAGCAACTTCTCCCAACCATCCAGGAACAGTTTGGTGACGAACAATGCCTTTTCCAGCATGATGGAGCACCTTGCTATACGGCAAAAGTGACAACTAAGTGGCTCGGGGAACAAAACATTGATATTTTGAGTCCATGGCCAGGAAACTCCCCAGACCTTAATCCCATTGAGAACGTAAACCCACACATTCTGACAAACTCCAAGCATTGATTATGCAAGAATGGGCTGCCATCAGTCAGGATGTGGCCCAGAAGTGAATTGACAGCATTCCAGGGCGGATTGCAGAGGTCTTGAAAAAGAAGGGTCAACACTGCCAATATTGACTCTTTGCATCAACTTCATGTAATTGTCAATAAAAGCCTTTGACACTTATGAAATGCTTGTAAGTATACTTCAGTATTCCATAGTAACATCTGACAAAAATATCTAAAGACACTGAAGCAGCAAAGTTTGTGAAAATTATTATTTGTGTCATTCTCAAAACTTTTGGCCACGACTGTATATGATTTTAATAAGATTTGATATGGCTAAAATGCTGTCACATCCACTTTAAATGTTATTCTTGAGAAGTGAGACACTAACAAATTAGCAACAACATCCTCATTGATAACACCTGCTGCAGCTGCTGCAAACTAGCCAACAGCAAAAGCTAGCTAGCTAGACTGTGGGAACACTACTGCTCGCTATTGCGCAGTGACCTGTTGGCCTTCAAGAAGGCAGAAGTTTCCATAAGTTTTTGTAAAAACAGTCCAAATGTGATTGGTTGAATCCACTGCCACTCCGACATTTTGCCCTAACACAGTTGAATGGCTGACATTGCTCATCCATATATTCTTAATTCCATTCCATTACTTAGGTTTGTGTGTATTAGGTATTTGTTGTGAAATTGTTAGATATTACTTGTTAGCACAAGCATTTCACTACATCCGCAATAACATCTGTTATAAACATGTATGTGACCAATAACATTTGATTTGATTTGATTTATCTAGCTTCTGATGGCCTAGCCAATGACTGACTTACCTACCTAGATTTATCTCCCCAGAGAACAGCAAAAATCCTGATTTTTCTCTTCAGTGTTAACCCTTTCATTTCCAACAAAAATTGAGGAGATTAAATCAGAACATCGTTGAAAATAGTAATTATTATAATAATTATTTTATAAATCCTTAGCCCTTCTCTGAAGGCATAGAAGGCTCATTGTTCTCCACTGTATTTGGGTTAGTAATAATTTGTAGAGTAGCTCTATTTTTCCCTCAGCTCCGGTCTTGGTCTTAAATCGGTCTCGCTTAAAGATAAACACATAAACATGGTAAAAATCTAGTTGGATAAATACTCCTTTTCACCCCTTTGGCAGAGACATAAATCAGTTCCACACTAGATGAGATGGCTGAGTTGTGTCTCATCAGTACGCCATTAAAGTATATAATTCATATGATTCGTGTGTACATTATTGTATATGTAAACACATAGACACAGCAACATATCTGCTCATCATCATGTCTGATCAACAAATGAGGTATTATCCCATGCTGCAGTAAGTGTATCCTTCCCTGCAAAATGACATCATCCCATACTGAAACAGAGCCTTCTGCTGTATCCATATCAAGCCCCATGGCTCTCACGCTGCGCTTTCAGGTACTGAACGTCTGTTTTTCTCTGTGTGTCTGAGATGGTCGTTCCCAGTGAGCCAGTAAGTCATCCACAGCTTTATAGATTTATGAGGGGCCGGCAAAGCACACGCCGCTGTGAAATAGTAGCGATTGGAGCCGCAGTTGAAGCGACAGTAACAGTGGCCATGTATAAATATATAAATCCGTCGTCAGGGCTGGTGGTGGTTGTGGGAATGGCTGGGTGCCAGACGTCAGTGCACTGCTCCACAGGCTGAAAGAAGTACAGCATTGTCCAGCCAGGCCCCGGGTCTAGAGCTCAACGCCTGTCTCATGGTCTGACAAACATCGCTGTAGCTCGGCCACCTTCCACGGTGGATGCTGTGGATTGAGACATATATAGACCATGCAAAAAAACAAATATCTCTCTCTAGCTTAAATGGATTTTGATGGGATTTTTAAATTATGTGACTTAGATTAATGCACGGTGAGTCAGTAGACTCTTAAGGATTTAAAGAGTTTATGGTGGGTGGAGGAATTGACCTACAAATCTATGGATTTAGCAGCCTATAGCCTATAGTCTGTCCAACAGGTAGGCCTACCTCTTACTTCTTAAAAAGGAAGAAATAGGCTCCAACACAAAGCCATCTTGTTTTTGATAAAGTCTAATTAAAATGAAGATGGTTGAAATGAATTATGCCTACTCAAATTTGCTTACTTTCAGCACCATGAACTGTCCACTTCCAATTGATTGTGATGCAGCTGCTGCTTCAAGTTTGAGCACCACAATGTAAGTTACTCGAAGCTGGCTTATAGTGAGGTCAATAACTCTGATAAATACATCATGGGCAAGAAACATATATATTTTTTAATTAAATTAAATTATAGTAGTAGCATGCTATCAGAGTTAACCTCCGGTCCTCCTTCTCATCTTCACGCTCTCCTTCTCAAACTGAACAGAATATATAGAGCATTCGGAAAGTATTCAGACCAATTGACAATTTTCCACATTTTGTTACGTTACAGGCTTATTCTAAAATGGATTAAATATTTTTTTCCCTCATCAATCGACACACAATACCCCATAATGACAAAGAAAAAACATGTTTTTAGATTTTTTTGCAAATGTATAAAAAAATATATATATCACATTTACATAAGTATTCAGACCCTTTACTCAGTATTTTGTTGAAGCACCTTTGGCAACGATTACAGCCTCGAGTCTTCTTGGGTATGACGCTACAAGCTTGGCACACCTGTATTTGGGGAGTTTCTCCCATTCTTCTCTGCAGATCCTCTCAAGCTCTGTCAGGTTGGATGGAGAGTGCTCTGGCTGGGTCACTCACTGACATTCAGAGACTCCTGCATTGTCTTGGCTGTGTGCTTAGGGTTGTTGTCCTGTTAGAAGGTGAACCTTTGCCCCAGTCTGAGATCCTGAGCGCTCTGGAGCATGTTTTCATCAAGGATCTCTCTGTACTTTGCTCCGTTCATTTTTCCCTCTATCCTGACTAGTCTCCCAGTCCCTGCCGCTAAAAACATCACAACAGCATGATGCTGCCACCACCGTGCTTCACCGTAGGGATGGTGCCATGTTTCCTCCAGACAGGCCTGATTGGTGGAATGCTGCAGAGATGGTTGTCCTTCTGGAAGGGTCTCACATCTCCACAGAGGACCTCTGGAGCTCTGTCAGGGTGACCATCGGGTTCTTGGTCACCTTCCTGGCCAAGGCCCTTCTCCCCCGATTGCTCAGTTTGGCCGGGCGGCCAGCTCTAGGAAGAGTCTTGGTGGTTCCAAACTTATTCCATGTAAGAATGATGGAGGCCACTGTGTTCTTGGGGACCTTCAATGCTGTAGAAACATTTTGGTACCCTTCCACAGATCTGATCCTAGACACAATCCTGTCTCGGAGCTCTACGGGCAATTCCTTCGACCTCATGGCCTGGTTTTTGCTCTGACATGCACTGTCAACTGTAGGATCTTATATAGACAGCCTTTCCAAATCATGTACAATCAAGCATTTCAGATTTACGTAAATAATAATGCGAAAGGCTATGAGACCGGGTTGAACTCTGCTCTTCTTTTTTTCAATTTTTGCTTCAGGGGAAGGAGAAAACTCTAGCTCGCTAACATTAAGGGACAGTTTGCATCTGAAATTAATGGTTTGTAAAAGGAATGTCTGCAAAAGCAATACATCATTCTGTAAAGCCTAGATATAAATGGCAAATATGAATGGGTCACATGAGAATCAAACCATGGGTTAATTTGCGATACAAACTATGGAATGGATGGGAGTGTGTGAGTAGAGTAAGGATTTGGAGGCACTCCACCCTTTGGCTATTTTGCAGGATGAAATGTATGCACATATTTTTATAAATATCTGCTTTGGACTGTTTTACAGTCAAACCCTACTAGACATGAACATAATAGGCTTAAGGACGTGGTTACGCTCTGTCACAGATTACTTAAATGAATTGAAGCTTCCTGAAATAGACGCAGTGAAATGGACCAAAACATGTTAACATACTTGATAGCGAGGCATGTGGCTTTTCTGTTATGACAATCAGTTTTGACTCAATTTTACTAAAGCGTTAGACAAGTCGACTAATGGAGTTATATGAAAAATATGACGGTGGACTAAAACTTGGTCAAATGGCTCGGAGAAAGAATCATTATATTTCTAGGGATTACAATACAATTTCAAGAGGATTTAGAGTATTACCATCCATGACACGAGGAATGAACACAGAACACAACAGTGAATAGATGCTATGTGGACAAGGCCACATGAGGGGTGGTGTCTCATTAGGAGCCAGCAGTGAGACAGAGAGCTGCCTGTAACAGGAGGTGGAAAACAACAGTGACTCAAGCACTGGCAGCTTATTTTGTGGATACATTTTAATTGGTAGATTGTAAAGCTAAGCTGAAAATGCCTCTATACAGGGATCCTGCATGAGAAAATAAAACTTTAACCATGACACCTACTGTATATCTACAGTTGATGGTGGATACACTACATGGCCAAAAGTATGTGGACACGTGCTCGTTGAAAGTCTTATTCCAAAATCATGAGCATTAATATGGAGTTGATCCCCCCATTGCTGCTATAATAGACTCCACGCTTCTGGGAAGGCTTTCCACTAGATGTCCACATACATTTGTATACATAGTGTACATTTTACATTCAATAGCGACTGGCAAATGAGTGAATGCAGCAGAATCATTGAGTAGCCAGACCACTATTTGTGAAATGTTTGAAAGGACATTGGCCTAATGGTCTTATCTAGATAACCTTTGAACAGGGCCATTTGATCAATAGGTCTAATCCCCTGTTTAAGTCTGATAACAGCTAGGAGCTAGTTACTGAGAGTGGGTGTTGACATTGTGAGGAGCACTCACTTCCCTTGTCTTAAGCACGTGAACCATGAACATAAACAGAGACACACCCCAATGAAAGCCGCAAAATAACAACAATGAAAGCCGCAAAATAACAATGTAGGCCGAGGTGAAGAGAGACAATACAAGGCTACAATCTAACGTGCTCCAGTGTTTGCCCAGGCATTCCAGCTTGGGACCACATGGTCGTCACAGTGTGTGTGAGTCGGACCAGAATGAGGCGCACGACAGGGCTGGAGCCACAGCCCCAACACTGCAGCCGAAGCCCATTCTCTCTCTGTCAGACTTCTAGACTTCTTCCCAGCTGAGGTTTCTCTAACCGCTCATTTGAGGAGCCACTTTTCACCAGGCACTGAGCCATTCACCCCTGGACCATTCATGTCTCTAGAGCTCAGATGGGTTTTAAGGAACTGTGTGAATTACTGTGTTATTTGTCATGTATGAAGATTATGATACCTGTATTTTGGATTAATACTGAGATTTCAGGGTTATAATAAATGCACACCTGCAAGATTAGCCTAATCATATTTATCGTGAGGTTACCTCTCCAGTCAGATCTATGAATGTTCTTATTACTATGCTAAATAAGGGGTTGAAATGTCTTAGCATTTCAGCTATAGGTCCATAGCCTCACACTCATTGCTCTGAAATGTGCCTGTGTTACCATAGGAACAGATATTCAGCAAACTCAGGATACTATTGTATGCATGTGTTATTTATTACTGAGAAATGTAGCATATGCATTTAAGTCCACTCAGTACTTAGCTGCAACTCAATCAACGATTTTTACTCTCCTAACCACCTGACATTGAAAACACAAAACAAGTTAGAGACATACTCAGGTATTTCGAAATAGGTCAGTAACTAATATTGTTTTAAATGAGTGGTGTATATTTGAGCTGCCAATAAGACTTTTAAAAATATGGGGTCCAATGTTTATTTAGATATGTATGTTTATTATGGTTGAGAGTTCCCATTCTCCGGCCCTTGTCTGAGGGGGTAGAGAGTCTTGCTCAACTTCTCCCAATCCCTGGAACTTGATTTTAATTAGTCTTGTTGAAAAGCCAGGGGGATAAGTCAAGGGGTTTTGTACTGAACTTGTAAAGCAGGACAGAGCTGGGGCCACAGGACAGGATATCTCCAAGTAAAAACCATGTAATTCATGGATCTGCCCAGTTGAGCCATATTCCCACCATGCATTGCATGCAAAGCCTTGGGCTCTCAGACACTAATCAAACTTATAACCTTATGTAGTCAGTGTTGCGATCTAAATGGTCAGAAAATTTCAGTTGAAGTGTCATGATTAACCACCTCAAGATAGCTTCTCCAAAGCTCTACTCCATCACAAGTGTGCAAGAGCAGAAAACCAACAGGCATTGATGATTGTGATATCTCTATTCATCTCTTTAATGTACACAGGATAAACTCCCTACAATGGCTAGTGAAAATACTCAGGGCCAAGTGCACACAAACAGTGAAGGAAACTGAAGAATCACTAAATATACCCTCCTCACACAAGAACAGAAACTCAGATAAGAGAACCACGGTAATAGCAGAACAATGAGCAAATAGCTTTTTACAGAGAATGTTGGTTTCCTCTTTGCACAGGAACAATAGGTGAGGCAGGGTGTTTTTAACAGTCAGAAATTCCACTGTCAATAGGAAGGATGTCAAACTCATAGAGATTATCTTTCTATGGTCAGGTTTTTCTCTCACAAACAATAGACCCATAAAAGCAGATACCAATCCTTTATCAGTAGATGTATATAAGTTACTGTATATTTGTGAAATAAAAATTTACATTAATTTGTTTAATTTTAATTTCTGAGTGAGACCTTCCACCTCGTACAGTAAGTAATTGCAGAGGGACTGGAATCATCAAGCAGCTGGAAATCATGATTCATGATTATTATAAACAAGCTAGCTGGAGCATGACCAGATTAGAAGGGATACAGCTTTTGTTAAATTGACGCCATTTTGCATTTTAGCTAGCTCTAACCCTTTCCCTAACCTTAACCTATGTCTGCTATTTTAATTATCCTAACCTGCTGCATAAATTCTCCTAACCTACTACAAAAAGTCAAATCTGACAAAAGCTGTATCCCATTGAGTCAAAACCAGACTAGATGGCAAGGCATCCCGTTTCTCTTATTGCCCAAAAATTTACTTCAAAACGCACTCTGATATCATACCCACTTCATCACGATTTACAAATCACTCGGACACAATGTGAGATCAGTTACATTTCACACTTCTGAACTCATAATTCCCACCATTTAACCCATACTTGTGAAATGTGTTGCAAGAGTGAAACCAGCATGGCAACAAATTATTTGATTACTGAATGAGTTCTTTGGAATGCACTCATTAAATGTGGAATGGAATGTATGACAAACAACGTGTCAAGACAATGCATACATCGAAGATTAAACCTTGATGAAAGCTACGCAGAGACTCAGCTGTTTTGTTAATATGAAGCATTGCATTGAAACATGGTGTATTTGGTATTTATTTAGATTCCTTTTGTGCATACATAAACAGCTATGGATAGATACATGTACAGTGAACAGAACAGCATAATGTTTGACATACAGTTGAAGTCGGAAGTTTACATACACTTAGGTTGGGGTAATTAAAACTAGTTTTTCAACCACTCCACAAATTTCTTGTTAACAAACTATAGTTTTGGCAAGTTGGTTAGGACATCGACTTTATGCATGAAACAAGTAATTTTTCCAACAATTGTTTACAGACAGATTATTTCACTTATAATTCACTGTATCACAATTCTAGTGGGTTAGAAGTTCACATACACTAAGTTGACCGTGACTTTAAACAGCTTGGAAAATTCCAGAAAATGATGTCATGGATTTAGAAGCTTCTGATAGGCCAATTGACATCATTTGAGTCAATTGGATGTGTACCTGTGGATGTATTTCAAAGATCATTCTTTTTGGAGAAATGTCCTCTGGTCTGATGAAACAAAAATAGAACTGTTTGGCCATAATGACCATCGTTATGTTTGAAGGAAAATGGGGAGGCTTGCATGCCGAAGAACACCATCCCAACCATGAAGCACGGGGGTGGCAGCATCATGTTGTGGGGGTGCTTCCAAAGTTGTGGGAAAATGGCTTAAGGACAACAAAGTCAAGGTATTGGAGTGGCCATCATAAAGCCCTGACCTCAATCTTATAGAAAACTTGTGGGCAGAACTGAAAAAGCGTGTGCGAGCAAGGGGCCTACAAACCTGACTCAGTTACACCAGCTCTGTCAGGAGGAATGGGACAAAATTCACCCAACTTATTGTGGGAAGCTTGTGGAAGGCTACCCGAAAAGTTTGACCCAAGTTAAACAATTTAAAGACAATGCTACCAAATACTAATTGGGTGTACGTAAACTTCTGACCCACTGGGAATGTGATGAAATAAATAAAAGCTGAAATAAATCACTCTCTACTATTATTCTGATATTTCACATTCTTAAAATAAAGATGATCCTAACTGACCTAAGACAGGGAATTTTTATTAGGATTACATTTCAGGAATTGTGAAGAAGTGAGTTTCAATGTATTTGGCTAAGGTGTATGTAAACTTCCAACTTCAACTGCACATATAATGGCCAACCAGGGCCAATCCGCTAATGGGAATAGTATTATTATTCTTTAAAAACATTTTTCACCCCTTTTTCTCCCCAATTTCATGGTATCCAATTGTTAGTAATTACTATCTTGTCTCATCGCTACAACTCCCGTACGGGCTCGGGAGAGACGAAGGTCGAAAGCCATGCGTCCTCCGAAACACAACCCAACCAAGCCGCACTGCTTCTTAACACAGCGCGCATCAAACCCGGAAGCCAGCAGCATCGTGCACCTGGCGACCTTGGTTGGCATGCACTGCGCCCGGCCCGCCACAGGAGTCACTGGTGCGCGATGAGACAAGGATATCCCTACCGGCCAAACCCTCCCTAACCCGGACGACGCTAGGCCAATTGTGCGTCGCCCCACGGACCTCCCGGTCGCGGCCAGCTGCGACAGAGCCTGGGCACGAACCCAGAGTCTCTGGTGGCACAGCTAGCGCTGCAGTGCCCTAGACCAATGCGCCACCCGGGAGGCCAGGAATAGGATTATTACATATGAAACACACACCACCCAGAACAAGGCCTTTTATGATGGAAACCTGGAGGAAACTCAAACCCCATAACATTGTGATACTATTGCTTCATGGGTCAATTTGGGCTGGGGATTCAGTAATACACAGGTGAGACGTTACACAACAACAACACTTCACTGAAGCTGCTCCAGGTGGTTATCATTTATGGAATTCAAAGAAAAGTCTTTAAATCTCTTGAAGTCCGTAGGACCTGCGTCTTAGCAGGAGGCCCCTCTGAGTACCTTGCCATTCCACAGTCACAGGCCAGCTCTGAGTCAGCTCTCTGAGCCTCACAATTACTACCAGAGGTGAGCCTCTCTCTGCCAGAGCTGACTGATCTGTCATCAGTCCTCCTGTGCCAAGCAGGGCCAGGCCTGACATAGTCACTGTACAGGAGCATTTCTTCACAAATTAGCCCCAGCAGTCCACACAAGAAAGGAAAAATCCTTGAACTTTGCATAGAGCATTATACCAGCTTGCCACAAATGACTCGAATGGTAAGCTGTATCATTACAACTCTTAAAGGCTCATGTTAAGGCATCTGGTTTGTGTTGTGAACTTGGAATCTGATCCATTTGTGTCAATCTTAAAGGCCACTAGTCCAAGAAGGCACTGGTTTGATATGGGCCACAGAAAAAATAACATACTTGAAAAAAGAAAAATGCCATAATATTAGCAGATCCAGTATTTGTGGCTCATAGTGGCTAACAGGGGTGATTGTGATTGCACAATACCTTAACAGTGCTGGCATTATAGACATTTCTGACCTTGTGAATAAAGTAATCTATAAAATAAAAATGAATAGGCGCTTTCCAAATACCTTAAAGGAGCAATGTTACTGTTAAAACATTGATTTCTTCATTAAGAAAATAGAGTGATTGATGCCAGAATGTGCATAGCTAAAAGCAGAATTTCTCATTTTCAATTTCTAAAATCTTTATGCCAAACGTTTGCATTGATTGTTTGTGATCTAGTGGTATATCAAGCTTACACAATCAACATCAACATTTCTAAATCTCTGCAGTCCATTTCACATAGGTGAAACAATCAACATATCAATCCCAAACTCCCACTGAAGTTCAGATTACTCATATGACTAAAGGTGCACTAAAATGGGACTCATCTAGACATCTTCCCTTCTGAGAATGGTCTTTCTTTCTTATCTGAATGTTTGGTACTCTTACCTAATCTATTGTGTTAAAAAAAGCAACATAAAAACTTCTGAGACGAATATACTAAGAAACTAGTGAACATCAACCATGATGTCTCAATATAAAAGTCCTCTCCCACTCATGCGCTGGTGCACCCAGGACATAGAGGATTCTGGTAATGTGCGCAGCCCCCTCAGTCAGTCCAGTGGTTTGTGGGAGCTTGTTGTGAGAGTGGTTGACTGGGTTGGCCCCTCTCACACAGGCCCTGGGTAGCTGTAATGGTTGTTGTGATCTGCATCTGCAATCTGCAGGCTGGGTTTGCAGCGCTCCAGTTCCTCGTTCTCGACCGTGTCTGGGCTGGAGCAGTGGGGAGGACCCTGCTTGAATAAGTCTGACACGTGGCGCACCTGTAGGGAGGAGAGGAGTGAAATGGTGTGGGTCAGACAAAGTGAGAGGACCAGAGTAGGGCTGGAAAATGTGATTGTATACTGTATGTCTGGTGGTGGAAGGCACCATGCAGCTTCTCCACGTCTCAGAGGAACACACAGTGCATTGCATAACCCCTCCAGCTCTCTAACCAGGCCAGAGAAGTCATAAAACATTGGGCCTGGGAGGGTCCCCAATTGCATGCAGTAGTCTGAAATACGAATCGCAGCTACGCTTTCCAATATGAATCACCCACGTCTCCGAGACTTCCCAAAGGCGCTGCTGAAAGAGGTTAAATCAAAACAGGGGACTAGGAACAATAAAAAGCCAGCAGGCAACACTCACGTTGAGGATGGCAATGAGAGCGCCTTGGAGGAAGCCCACCAGAACGTCGCTCCAGTGGTGCTTGTAATCGGACACGCGGGTGTAGCCCACGTACACTGCAAAAGCCACCAGGAAGAACTGGATTGTGGGTCGGAGGAGTCTGGCCCACTTTGCCCTCAGCCTCGCCTGGACATACAACTAGAGAGAAAGAGAGGGAGGAGATGTTTCAGTTCTCATAAGTAGAGCTATCTTTGTTTGAAGACTATTTGCTTTTACTGCTGATTGAGGTCATTAGTGTTTTTTGTGTTCACAAGTGGTGAACCATCTCACCAAATAAGGCAATGTTATTTGACTGTAAACTGGCCCCAGTAACATTAAGCCTATCATCATATTTCAGTCCATCAAATATGCCTCAATGAATGTCTGAAACACAGCATTTGTTAGTAAATGTTATTTTCATGTATACAGTGTGTGAGAGTCCATTCTACAAGTGGCTAATATGAAAGCACATTGTTCAGCTTTTACAAAATGCTAACATCAGCAGGCTACATGTAGTCACTAGTCAGATAAACATGTAACAGGCAAGAATTGTATTCAATTTCTTTCTGTCAAGTGTGTCGTTACTTTGTTAAATACACATTAAATGAAATGTGATTTGATTTAGTCAGATAAACATGATAACAGGCAATAATTTAAAAGTTAAATGCCCCTTCATTCTAAATCAAATCCCAGTAAAAACAGAAATATGGTATGCTTTGAATTGCATAAACCATGAAAATATGTTGAATGTTGATCTAATTTATGCCCAACTATGGACTGAAAACCATTTTCACAGAAGAGGAGAGTTGCTGCCAGAATATCTAACTGGCACATTAATTTCTCTGGGCTGCTACCAGGCTCCTGCCATAGTAGGTGTGTAAATTGGCATCCATGCATGCCCCCCTACCGCACATACACTCAATCTCAGCATTCAACACTTGTAGGGAGATGGAGATATTAATCACATCTAATAGGGAATATGAAAGAGGAACAAAGCAGAGCAGATTACTGATTGCTTTGATTGGCAGTGAGGACCGAGTCGTCTGCTAGAGTCTCCTGTCTGTCTGTCAATGGCTAGATTTATTGCTGTCGATCAATGATGTCACACCATCTGGTGCTGACAACTTGGATGGAAAATGACTGAGGATAGTAGTGGACCGTATTGCCATTCCTATTTGCCATCTCTTCAATCTAAGCCTACAGGAAAGTGTGTTCCCTCAGGCCTGGAGAGAAGTAAAAGTCATTCCGCTACCCAAGAATATTAAAGTACCCCTTTCTGGTTCAAACAGCTGAACAAATTAACAACTGACTTTCAGCACGCTGATAGGGAGGGGCACGCAAATGCATGGCACTGAGACAAATGACTGATGATAAGCAGAAAGAAGATTGTGGGAGATGTTTTGTTAGACTTCAGTGCCGCTTTTGAGGTTATCGATTGTAATCTGCTGCTGAAAAAGACGTGTCATGGCTTTACATCCTTTGCCATATCGTGGATTGAGAGATACCTTTTATTTTATTTTTTTTATTTTACCTTTATTTAGCCAGGCAAGTCAGTTAAGAACAAATTCTTATTTTCAATGACGGCCTGGGAACAGTGGGTTAACTGCCTGTTCAGGGGCAGAACGACAGATGGCCTTGTCAGCTCGGGGGTTTGAACTCGCAACCTTCCGGTTACTAGTCCAACGCTCTAACCACTAGGCTACCCTGCCGCCCTACCTACCTAATAGAACACAGGGTTTTATTTAATGGAAGCCTCTCTCACGTAAACCAGGTAGAGTGTGATATACCTCAAGGCAGCTGTCTTGGTCCTTTACTGTTTTCTATTTTTACTAATGACTTACCACTAGCCTTGAGTAAAGCTTGTGTGTTTATGACTCAACATTTACACTTCAGCTACCACTGCAAGTGAAATCACTGCAACCTATAATAAACAGCTACAGTCAGTTTTAGAATGGGAGGCTAGTAATAAGCTACACCTAAATATAAAAAACAATTAAAAGCTAAACCCTAAACCTTATCTAAATATTTTAATGAATAATGTGGCAATTGAGTGAGTTGAGCAGACTAAACTGCATGGTGTAACCCTAGATTGCAAACTTACATGCTCAAAACATATTGATGCAACAGTTGCTAAGATGGGGAGATGTCTGTCTGTGATAAAATGCTGCTTTGCTTTCTTGACATTACAATCAACCAAACACATCCTACAGGCCCTAGTTTTATCACACCTGGACTACTGCCCAGTTATATGGTCAAGTGCTGCAAAGAGGGACATAGGGAAATTAGAGTTGGCCCAGAACAGAGTAGCACGGCTGAGCCTTAAATTAACACAGAGAGCGAATATCAAGAACACGAATGTCAATCTCTCCTGGCTCAAAGTAGAGGAGAGATGGACAGCAGAACTACTTGTCTTTTTGAGAGCTATTGACGTGTTGAAAGCACCAAACTGTCTCTTCAAACAGCGAACACACAGCTCAGACACCGATACATGTCCCACAAGACATGACACCGGGGGTCTCTTCACAGTCCCTAAGCCCAAACATAGAGGCTGGGAAATGCAGTGCATTGCACTGTACAGCAATGTACTAGAGCCATGACCACATGGAACTCTTCCACATCATGGCTCCAGTACAAGCTAGCAGTGAAATCAGAAAAAAAAACAGAAAAAATGGGCGGCAGGTAGCCTAGTGGTTAGAGCGTTGGACCAGTAACCGAAAGGTAAAAATCTGTCGTTCTGCCCCTGAACAAGGCAGTTAAACCCACTGTTCCCCGGTAGGCTGTCATTGTAAATAAGAATTTGCTCTTAACTGACTAGTTAAATAAAGGTTACATTATAATAATGTAAAAAAAATAAAACACCTCACGGCAAAACACGGACTGTAAAGACATGCATGCACACACAGTAATATTGTATTATTGTAAATTTGTATAGTGCACAATGTCTTTTGTGATGTATCATTTTATTTATGTTTATTTATTGTTTTGTTGTGATGTAATTGTTTTATTTTATAATTATTTTATTTATTTATTATATTTTATTGTATTTGTATTTATTATGTAGATTGTTTTGTTATGATGTAGTTGTTTTATTTATGATGTAGACTAGGTATTCCCAAACTGGGTACTGGGGGTACGCGCAATGCCGTCGGAGGTACGCCAAATAAAAATGTGATTCACTTTTTTTATTTTTATGTTTTAGTTGTATTTGTTTAAAAAAAATTATCTTCACATTTTCAAACAGTCCATTTATATTTTCCAACGGGGCTATACATTTGTGTGAGGGTTTTTTCTCACCTGAGTAGCCTCGTTTCACTGCCAAAAATACAATTAAACCATCTAGTGTTCAGCAAAATAACAATATCAAATTCAGGTAGCCTAGTCAAATAATTAACATCCAATCACATTAATCATTACTCTCTCGTGGGAATCCCACTAACAGTCCGTATGTAGCCAAATGTAGCTGCTGCTCATTCCGTTTGCTCTAAAATTGATAAATGGTTAAAAAAAATGTAAGGCTCGCGTCCATAGAGACACATACCAGCTCTACTGGTAGTACTGCTACTACCAGCAGTACTACACCTGCACCTGTTGACGACACAAGTTGTTCTGCTTCCAAGAGCACATCCAATGCTAGCATCAGTGCATCAATGCTAGCATCAGTAAATCTACATTTGTTGATAGCCAAGCTAGCATGGACACTGACAGTTTCTAAGAGCTACTACCCCCTTACCCGGGAAAGCACCGAACAACAGACAGGGACGTTGGACCATCGAAGAGGCGCAAATATGATGAGAACTACATTGATTTGGGGTTCACCTATATTGGGAGTAGTGCCTTTCCTCAGCCAAAGTGTGTCATATGTGCTAAAGTACTATCTCACAACTCGATGAAACCTTCACTCTTGCGCAGACATTTAGAAACAAAACTTGCCAATTTGAAAAATAAGCCACAGGAGTTTTTTGAGTGAGAATTAAGACGACTTTCAAGTAGTAAGACATGTATAAAAGCAACAGATACCATTATTAAGAAGGGGCCAGAAGGTCTTATATGGTGAACTACAGAGTGGCTAGGACAGGCAAGCCCCATACTATTGTGGATGACTTCATTCTTCCTGCTGCCGCGGATATGGCTGGGACAATGCTGGGGGAAAAGGCCCCAAAAAAACTTCATCATCCTGGTATATGTCCGTAACATTTATGAGGGTCAATTAAGGAAGACACCCTCTTTTGCAAACCACTGGAAACCAGGACAACAGGAGAGGATATTTTTTTTTTTTTTTTTTTTTTTTTGTTGAATTTTACCCCTTTTTCTCCCCAATTTCGTGGTATCCAATTGTTGTAGTAGCTACTATCTTGTCTCATCGCTACAACTCCCGTACGGGCTCGGGAGAGACGAAGGTTGAAAGTCATGCGTCCTCCGATACACAACCCAACCAAGCCGCACTGCTTCTTAACACAGCACGCATCCAACCCGGAAGCCAGCCGCACCAATGCGCCGGAGGAAACACCGTGCACCTGGCCACCTTGGTTAGCGCACACTGCGCCCAGCCCGCCACAGGAGTCGCTGGTGCGCGATGAGACAAGGACACCCCTACCGACCAAGCCCTCCCTAACCCGGGCGACGCTAGGCCAATTGTCCAATTGAGCCTGGGCGCGAACCCAGGGACTCTGATGGCACAGCTGGCGCTGCAGTACAGCGCCCTTAACCACTGCGCCACCCGGGAGGCCCGGAAAGGATATTTTTAAAGTACTGGACAGCTTTGTGTCATCAAATGAACTTTGGTGGTCAAGATGTGTTGATATCTGTACTGATGGCGCATAAGCCATGACAGGGAGACATAGTGGAGTGGTAACGCGCGTGCAAGCAGTTGCTCCCTACAGCGAGACATAGTGGAGTGGTAACGCGCGTGCAAGCAGTTGCTCCCTACAGCGAGACATAGTGGAGTGGTAACGCGCGTGCAAGCAGTTGCTCCCTACAGCGAGACATAGTGGAGTGGTAACGCGCGTGCAAGCAGTTGCTCCCTACAGCGAGACATAGTGGAGTGGTAACGCGCGTGCAAGCAGTTGCTCCCTACAGCGAGACATAGTGGAGTGGTAACATGCGTGCAAGCAGTTGCTCCCTACAGCGAGACATAGTGGAGTGGTAACATGCGTGCAAGCAGTTGCTCCAGACGCCACTTAGGTACATTTCAGCATCCACCGAGAGGCTCTTGCTGCCAAGGGAATACCTGACAGCTTGAAAGACATTTTGGACACTACAGTGAAAATGGTTAACTTTGTTAAAGCAAGGCCCCTGAACTCACATGTATTTTCTGCACTATGCAATGATATGGGCAGCGACCATGTAACGCTTTTACAACATACAGAAGTGCGCAGGTTATCAAGGGGAAAAGTATTGACAGGTTTTTTTTAATTGAGAGACGAGCTTAAAGTTTTCTTTACTGACCATCATTTTCACTTGTCTGACCTCTTGCATGATGACGAGTTTCTCACATAACTGGCCTATCTGGGTGATGTTTTTTCTCGCCTGAATGATCTGAATCTAGGACTACAGGGACTCTCCGCAACTATACTCAATGTGCAGGACAAAATTGAGGCTATGATTAAGAAGTTGGAGCTCTTCTCTGTCTGCATTAAGAAGGACAACACACAGGTATTTCCATCATTGTATGATTTTTTGTGTGCAAATGAACTCAAGCTTACGGACAATGTCAAACGTGATACAGCAAAGCACCGTGAGTGAGCTGGGTGCGTAATTGCGCAGGTACTTTCCCGAAACAGATGACACAAACAACTGGATTCGTTATCCCTTTCATGCCCTGCCTCCAGTCCACTTACCGATATCTGAACAACAGAGCCTCATCGAAATTGCAACAAGCGGTTCTGTGAAAATGTAATTTAATTAGAAGCCACTGCGCCAGATTTCTGGATTGGGCTGCACTCAGAGTATCCTGCCTTGGCAAAGTGTGCTGTTAAGACACTGATGCCCTTTGCAACCACGTACCTATGTGAATACCAGCACAGACTGCGTGGAAAATTATTTAAGACAGAGACTCTCTCCAATACATTGCATAGTTATGTGCATCCTTTCAAGCACACCCTTCTCATTAACCTGTGGTGAGTTATTCACAATTTTCAATGAACAAATAAGGTTTCATATGTAAGATGGTCAAATAAAGAGTAAAATGATTGATCATTATTATTTGTGCCCTGGTCCTATTGTATAAGAGCTCTTTGTCACTTCCCACGAGCCTGGTTGTGTGTGTGGCAGGCTTACAATGATGGTAAAAAACTACATTTAAAAGTGCGCTGATCCTGGTGCTAGGGGGGGTACGCAGCTGGAGGCTGAATTTTTGAAGGGGTACGGGACTATAAACACTTTGGGAACCACTGCTGTAGACTATTGTTTTGTTGTGATGTAATTGTTTTATTTATGATGTGGACTATTGTTTTGTTGTGATGTAATTGTTTTATTTATGATGTGGACTATTGTTTTGTTGTGATGTGTTGTTTTATTCCTGTTTGGACCCCAGGAAGAGTAACGGTTGCCTTGTCAGCAGCTAATGGGGATCTTAATAAATACTTTTTTTCACAATGACAAGGCCCAGGGCAGTTGAACTAGATAACCAGGAACAGAACACAGGCCTAGCCTCCATCTCCGGTCTATGACAGTCCAGCAGGGCATTAGCCTCTGTGTCCAAATTCTGCAGAACTTTTGACTTGCCCTTTATATATATTTATATATGAGCACAATCACTCTCAGTAAAGCCTGCTCTATTTTGCCTTTTCATATCTACGCCATTACTCCTAATTTAAATGGAGAGGCGTTACATCAATTGATTCCATTTGAGAATGTTGAATATAAGGGTGTTTGTAGTCGATATTTGCGTCTGTTCCATGAGCCTTGTATACTCACTGCTAGAAACAGCATACAGTACATCCCGAAGGAGGAGTGGCCAGAGTAGAAGGACAACCTGGAAAAATGGAAAAAAATTGATGTTCTTAAAAATGGTCATGTCAACCTGTCATGACTGTTTGGAGACTACAGTGGATCTATTCAGTGTGTTTCTACCAGAGCATTAAGCTGTGGTCACCTTGTCCTGGTGAGCAGCAGTTTGTACAAGCATTGGTTCCAGTTCAGCAATAACCACTGGCATAGAGCAATGCACCAGTCAACAATATTCCCCTCATACCCTCTACCTCAGTAACTACCTGGACTCAGTGACGTCATGAGAGTTGCCGGTGCAGTTGATATCCAGCATGTAGCCTTTGCAGACCTTGGGGTTGCAGACGGCCATGAAGTTGGGCCGCAGGCGTCCAATGGTGAACTTAGCCAGGTCTGTCAGTGATTGGCTGACAGCTGCTCCGAACAGGAAGGTACCTAGCACCTTGTAGAGCGCCGCCACATACCCGTTGAACTCAGAGTTAGAGTGAATCCTCTTACTGTAGACCAGGTAGGCCTCTCCTGATGCTAGCTATGGGAAGAGAAAGAGAGAGGAGCTTGAATTACATCTAACCTTCCAGTATCTTCCAGTATGACAGCTAATATATGGTTTGGTCCACTGGCTACATAGACAAACGCCTGTTTGTGACACTGATCTGGGAATCAATGTAGTCAGATGTTCTTTATCTCACCTAGGTGTCAGAGAGGAATGTATAGGGCGGGACTCACGATGATGACGGTGCAGGAGATGGTGACTGCAGCCAGCAGGCCGTGGGTGATAGTGTCATGTTTGAAGGGGTACTTGATGTCCTCATCGTCACAGTACACACCCCTCTGGTAGGGCCGGAAAACGACGGTCATAATGAGGAAAGGCAGTGCCGCTATGAGAAGAAAGAGCAGGCAGGCAACTTGTTAATTCACTCCAACTGGAAAGATTATGTCTGCAACAATTGTATAGATCCAACTGCTGACATAATTTCATTCTTCATTCATTTTTATGTCCAGCACCTGAACTAGCAGGATGTGAATTGTATTTTCTCTTTCATTATTTCACTTCAACTAGAGGTCAACTAGATGCGTCTGCACAACGCATCACCGGGGGCAAACTACCTGCCCTCCAGGACACCTACACCACCCGATGTCACAGGAAGGCCATAAAGATCATCAAGGACATCAACCACCCGAGCCACTGCCTGTTCACCCCGCTATCATCCAGAAGGCGAGGTCAGTACAGGTGCATCAAAGCTGGGACCGAGAGACTGAAAAACAGCTTCTATCTCAAGGCCATCAGACTGTTAAACAGCCACCACTAACACTGAGTGGCTGCTGCCAACACACTGACACTGACTCAACTCCAGCCACTTTAATAATGGGAATTGATGGGAAATGATGTAAATATATCACTAGCCACTTTAAACAATGCTACCTTATATAAATGTTACTTACCCTACATTATTCATCTCATACGCATACGTATATACTGTACTCTATATCATCGACGGTATCCTTATGTAATACATGTATCACTAGCCACTTTATACTATACTATGCCACTTTGTTTACATACTCATCTCATTTGTACATACTGTACCCGATACCATCTACTGTATCTTGCCTATGCTGCTCTGTACCATCACTCATTCATATATCCTTATGTACATATTCTTTATCCCCTTACACTGTGTACAAGACAGTAGTTTTGGAATTGTTAGTTAGATTACTTGTTATTACTGCATTGTCGGAACTAGAAGCACAAGCATTTCGCTACACTCGCATTAACATCTGCTAACCATGTGTATGTGACAAATAAAATTTGATTTGATTTGACTACCAGCATCGACTTTCCCTATAATAAAGGGTGATAAAGTACATCAGGAGCGATTAATGATAATGCTGTTTATTCAAGCTAACGTATATAAAGATTTACGAGAGCATCCATCAGTTAAATAACATATATTTTCCATTTCCAGAAACCCAGACATTACATCACTATTCAATCTGGGAGGTTAAATGTTTCTTCAAGGTGCTCTGAGAAGTTTTATTTCTCCTCCTTTCCTGAAGACCTCGTTCAGTGGAACAACACTATCCTGAAAATATACCACATTCATGGCCCAGAAAAGCCCAGCATACCGAAGCAGTGCACAACACACATTGAAGTAGGTTGTGAAATGTTGTAGTAAAATCTTTAGAGTAAGGGATTGCAAAAACAAACACATGGACTCAGATGTACACACACACACACACACACACCCCTCCCCAGTGCACTTCCTTAGAAGACTGACTGATGTGGTGGTGTGCACAAACAAGCCCAAATATAGCCTCTCAAGGCTATAGAGTGGATGGAAAATGCACTTGAAACATTCGGAACACATCTTCGAATCCACACACACACTCAACCTGTCTGACGTGTGATGCAAAGCCACAAACACACCATGAGGAAGGCATTATGTGTTCATTACTGCAGTTCATGTTGATAAACTCAACCTAATGAATAATACTCTTCTCGTCTGTGCTGCATCTAAAATTAAAACGTATGTGAAAAATACCTTATTGGTACAACTGCTAGGAGCTCTTCCCAGCTAACAATTCTAGGGAGAGAGAAAGTGTTTGTCATATCACCCCTAATGTTTGAGGGTCCAGTTTTCCAGGAACATTCAATGACAAACTATTCAGCATGTTTTGGGGTTAGAGTTAGGCGAACATTCCCTTAATGTCAAACCAATCCACAACGTGGTTACCATGTTCTGAGAATATCCCATATTAATATTCTAGACACGTTTCATGGGACATTGCAATACAAATCATGTGTCCAGTTTTCTGAGGGTTACATTGGTTAAAGAACCAACACTCCAAGCCGCAGCTCCAAACTACTTGTTAGACATAGAGAACTGATAAGATATACTCATTGTTGGGGTGGGATTGGCATGTGAGGTTGGGGTGGGGTCCGTGAGGGGCTTTAGATCATTTCTTTGGATTCCTCATGTCTAACTCATTGTTCGAAAAAAGTTTGGTCCAAATCAGATGTTAGGCACTATATTTATTGAATATTGTATGAATCCCATCAATTAAAATGGCCAATTTGGGTGTAATCAATTAGCTTAATTTCTCAGAGATCAAATTATATAAAACAATGTTGCAGGAATGCTAATCTTATCTGCTTACAACAACAGAAACAATTTCAGGACAATCTGAGATGGTGGGTGTCAAAATCCTCTTTCTTGTGCTTTTTGAGGTGGAATGACCCTATAGGATAAAGACAGATCAGTGTACTGTGTCAGTCTAACCTTGCTGCTAGGTTTCAGACACGACAAAAGGCACAATGAAACAAACATTTGAGAGAAAAACCTAAACTGGAGATAGCAGCTGAGATTCCCTCAAGCTTCATCTACAAAAAGTGTCCATTGTATTGCTAGCCTTCTAATATTAGTTCAAGATGATATGTTTATTACATTTAATATGAATACAAGCACCCACCATTATATCAACAGAGATCAGACAGCATCACCACCAAACAGGTGGCACTTAACCATCAGATATGTGATCCAAGTGGCAACCCTTCATTCTCAACCGGCACCAACTCTTATCCCGCTGTACTCTGCTTACCTGCCCGCCGCTCCCTGTTTTCCTCAGCACAAGGCTGTTGGGGTAGTGTTTACACAGTGTTAGAAAGCTTTGTGAGGGAATAGAACCCTAAAATAAAAGCCTTAGTGGCCCCAGGCCCTCAGCACCTCCATCCTTTCTGGTGGTGCCACAAGACAATGTGGCCATCCACCATTTTATTGTCAATTCATTTGTCCTACATCCTGCCTCCAGCTAGCACAAACAACATCAGTCAGAATCACACCAAGAATGTCAAGGAACGGCTTCCTTTTCCTCCTCCAAATCCACACATGGCAGGAAGTGAATCACAGAAAGAGTGGAGGAGGTTTGTGTTTCTTGGTTATTGTGACTATTCATTCATCCCACTCCCCCTGATCCAGTGTCCACAATAACATGTGTTTGGTTTCTGGAGGAATAATTTGCCATTGTTTTGTTCCCAACATCTGAGCTGAGTGTAACTTAAAATCAGGACAGGCTGATGATCTCTGAAGGACATTCACTCTATCACCACTTTACTTCGGAGTTAATCATACATCACTTTGAAAGTTTTTATACAACATACAGTATTTTCTTAAAGCGAAGTTCCAGACTCTTGATCTTTCATAACGTAACTTGCTTGGGATTAGTACCAGCTGTCAAATCCTCTGTAATGTATTCAGAAAAACAATATTTACCGGGAATATAAGTGGACATACATTCCTAATAAAAATAAACTTGTGCTTGAGGGCTACCGTGTGCATGGCTGTCGTTACTGTACAGCTGGAAATGTTTTAGACAGTATGACATGAAATCTGTCTCCACACACACAGCCATTCAATACAAAATCCTATTGGTAGGAATGTTCACACCTTGCAACCGATTGAAAACAGAATGGAAATGCTGACAAACTCGAGGCTTATAGAAACCTGTATCTGGTTTGCATTGCCCATATGAGTGAACTTAGAATGCTTACAGTATTAGTGTTGTGAGTCTGAGTGCTGGTTTGGCCCTCTGGATAAAATCTAGGACATTTTTACTTTCTTTAATACAGCATGGTGAAGGCCATTTTAAATAGACAGTTTGTGCTTGATTCTGTATAACAAACACCCTGCAGCAATTGCAATGCTTTCAACACCATTGTTCAGAAGGGTCTGTCAGAAGCATTAGTAGAGGTTAAGTGGGAAAAATACGGTTCAAATTATGAAAGAAAAGTGACCGAATAATCAGACTTCCTGTAAACTGAAAACAGAAAACCGAGAAAAATATCACGACAACACAAGTAACAAGACAGTGCAGGAGTGGAGGGAATCAGTGTTGAATCTGAGATGAGCAAAAATAACTCAAATATTTGGCCACAAATCTTACATTACATCAATGCTTGAAAGTTGCACATCTCAAGTTTGGATCTAGCACTTCTGGCTATAAAGAAGTTAGAAGAGTGAAGGACGCTATTTCTATTAGTGTATTAGTGTCGGGCATGGGGTAGGCAGTACACCTAGCCTGAAATGACCCCTCTAGGCTTATTAAGCTGTGTATGTCTTTATTTCTGTACTGATAATACTGCATTTATACTGCAGACACATCACTTCGACTGATGAGACATACATCTAAAAGTTAATATGAAAATTGTTTAAAAAACTATGTCGGCAAAAAAATAAAAAATAAAATAAGTTAAAAAACTACAATTAAAATAAATCGGCACTAGTGTCCTACAGTAGCGGTGTCTAATAGATTTCCAAGCCTCTTAACCCACCCCAAAAAACATTCACACAGACAGTGTGACTGTGTTTGTTTGTGTCTGACAGGCAAAAATAGACAGGCAAAATAGGTCTCCAGGATACCACAACAAAATGCCACAGCCCAAATTGACAGTGCTGCAGAACTTCATCTTTACAGAAGGAAAATAGGGAACTTGGTCTTTAACGGTCCAAATGAAAGTTGTTACAAGAAAAGGTAGAGTAATAGAGGAAAGCAGGTTTGAAAGGGAATGTATTCGCCCCATGAATCACCTGACTCTACAGTTGGAGGGAAATGAGGCCCTGCTTGGAATGCCAGTGAAATATCTCCTATTTGAGCCCATAATGAGGCCTTCTGAAGTCACAAGAAGCAGGAGTTCACATTACCTGCCTCAGATTAAGGAACCCCATTGAACAGCTTTCAGTCACATTTTGAGAAGCTAATGTTCCCCTTCCTCCTCTACTTTCGATTCACAATAATTTACAATGGCACCTTCGCCTACTCTATGCTTCTCCTAAATGGGGTCTTGGGGCACAGAAATACAAGGGAGAAGGGAGGAAAATGACTCTTGAAGACAATTGGTTCAGACACAAACACATGGGAAAAAAAGTTTGTTAAAGCTATCCAGCACCTGCTCAAAGTTACAGGATATGCATAAGATCTACACGTTTTCATAGAGGGTCCTAAGCTACATGACCCCTCTGAGCTGGGTAGAAGACATTCATTTTATTCCATCAACGCCACTCATTTCTATCCTCCTTTGTGCCCTCACTCTCTTATTCAGAGTCTCTCGAGCTCATTCATCCTTTGTCATTCCTTCAATCCCAGTGTCCTCCTATACTCTCCCGCTCTGTAAATATAGAGGTCTGAATGGAGCCCGGCTTATTTTAGACAGCTGATCTGCAATTACATGGAATGATTTGGGTCATGATCTCACTGGAAGCTGAGAGTCACTGCAATTTGTCACGTCCTCTCTCTGTCTACACAGTGGAGGGCAGGGATCAATGCCATCTCAATTCATGAAGTGAATTGAATTTCCAGCACAAGAACCAAAGAGACATAATTGAAAATACAGTCAGACACCCTTGATAAATATGAGCAAAAATTACTGTATAAAACAAATAATTAAAATAAATACTGAGCTATTGGATGCTATATACACACAGTACCAGCCAAAGGTTTGGACACACCTACTCATACCAGAGTTGTCCTTATTTTTTTGTATTTTCTTCATTGTAGAATAATAGTTAAGACATCAAAACTATGAAATAACACATATGGAATTGAAATTATTGGCACATCTAAAGATTCTCAGAAATAAAATCAAACAAAATAAAACATTTGAATTTTAATGCAGATTCTAAGTTAATTTCAACAAATTAACTATTGTGGCCTCCCATGGCTTCCTGTTTTACTGGTAATGTCGTAATACGCATGTAAATTCCTGTTGTCATCCATTACCATGGGAAAAGGCAAAGAGCTCACAAATGAAGTGAAAAATGGTTGTTGACCTTCATAAAATCCGCCAATGGGTACAGAGAAAATAGCAACAAAAAAAAAGATATACCACTTACCACTATTAGGGCAACAATTAAGATCAGTGATAAACTTGGACGCATATCTTGTCCCCACGCAGTGGGGAAGATGGTTCAGGACGCAAAGAAATATCAAAGACCCAAAGTTGGAGAAGAGGTAGATATGTATAGGGGTAAGGTGACAGGGATACTAGAGTGATGGAGGTAGATATGTATAGGGGTAAGGTGACAGGGATACTAGAGTGATGGAGGTAGATATGTATAGGGGTAAGGTGACAGGGATACTGGAGTGATGGAGGTAGATATGTATAGGGGTAAGGTGACAGGGATACTAGAGTGATGGAAGTAGATATGGATATGGGTAAGGTGACAGGGATACTGGAGTGATGGAGGTAGATATGTATAGGGGTAAGGTGACAGGGATACTGGAGTGATGGAGGTAGATATGTATAGGGGTAAGGTGACAGGGATACTAGAGTGATGGAGGTAGATATGTATAGGGGTATATGTATAAGGGTAAGGTGACAGGGATACTAGAGTGATGGAAGTAGATATGTATAAGGGTAAGGTGACAGGGATACTAGAGTGATGGAGGTAGATATGGATATGGGTAAGGTGACAGGGATACTGGAGTGATGGAGGTAGATATGGATATGGGTAAGGTGACAGGGATACTGGAGTGATGGAGGTAGATATGTATAGGGGTAAGGTGACAGGGATACTAGAGTGATGGAAGTAGATATGGATATGGGTAAGGTGACAGGGATACTGGAGTGATGGAGGTAGATATGGATATGGGTAAGGTGACAGGGATACTGGAGTGATGGAGGTAGATATGTATAGGGGTAAGGTGACAGGGATACTAGAGTGATGGAAGTAGATATGTATAAGGGTAAGGTGACAGGGATACTAGAGTGATGGAGGTAGATATGGATATGGGTAAGGTGACAGGGATACTGGAGTGATGGAGGTAGATATGTATAGGGGTAAGGTGACAGGGATACTGGAGTGATGGAGGTAGATATGTATAGGGGTAAGGTGACAGGGATACTAGTGATGGAGGTAGATATGTATAAGGGTAAGGTGACAGGGATACTAGAGTGATGGAAGTAGATATGTATAAGGGTAAGGTGACAGGGATACTAGAGTGATGGAGGTAGATATGGATATGGGTAAGGTGACAGGGATACTGGAGTGATGGAGGTAGATATGTATAGGGGTAAGGTGACAGGGATACTGGAGTGATGGAGGTAGATATGTATAAGGGTAAGGTGACAGGGATACTAGAGTGATGGAAGTAGATATGGATATGGGTAAGGTGACAGGGATACATACTGGAGTGATGGAGGTAGATATGTATAGGGGTAAGGTGACAGGGATACTGGAGTGATGGAGGTAGATATGTATAGGGGTAAGGTGACAGGGATACTAGAGTGATGGAGGTAGATATGTATAGGGGTAAGGTGACAGGGATACTGGAGTGATGGAGGTAGATATGTATAGGGGTAAGGTGACAGGGATACTAGAGTGATGGAAGTAGATATGGATATGGGTAAGGTGACAGGGATACTGGAGTGATGGAGGTAGATATGTATAGGGGTAAGGTGACAGGGATACTAGAGGGATGGAAGTAGATATGGATATGGGTAAGGTGACAGGGATACTAGAGTGATGGAGGTAGATATGGATATGGGTAAGGTGACAGGGATACTAGAGTGATGGAGGTAGATATGTATAGGGGTAAGGTGACAGGGATACTAGTGATGGAGGTAGATATGTATAAGGGTAAGGTGACAGGGATACTAGAGTGATGGAAGTAGATATGTATAAGGGTAAGGTGACAGGGATACTAGAGTGATGGAAGTAGATATGTATAAGGGTAAGGTGACAGGGATACTAGAGTGATGGAGGTAGATATGTATAAGGGTAAGGTGACAGGGATACTGGAGTGATGGAGGTAGATATGTATAGGGGTAAGGTGACAGGGATACTAGAGTGATGGAGGTAGATATGGATATGGGTAAGGTGACAGGGATACTGGAGTGATGGAGGTAGATATGTATAGGGGTAAGGTGACAGGGATACTGGAGTGATGGAGGTAGATATGTATAGGGGTAAGGTGACAGGGATACTAGAGTGATGGAAGTAGATATGTATAAGGGTAAGGTGACAGGGATACTAGAGTGATGGAGGTAGATATGTATAAGGGTAAGGTGACAGGGATACTAGTGATGGAGGTAGATATGTATAAGGGTAAGGTGACAGGGATACTAGAGTGATGGAAGTAGATATGTATAAGGGTAAGGTGACAGGGATACTAGAGTGATGGAAGTAGATATGTATAAGGGTAAGGTGACAGGGATACTAGAGTGATGGAGGTAGATATGTATAAGGGTAAGGTGACAGGGATACTGGAGTGATGGAGGTAGATATGTATAGGGGTAAGGTGACAGGGATACTAGAGTGATGGAGGTAGATATGGATATGGGTAAGGTGACAGGGATACTGGAGTGATGGAGGTAGATATGTATAGGGGTAAGGTGACAGGGATACTGGAGTGATGGAGGTAGATATGTATAGGGGTAAGGTGACAGGGATACTAGAGTGATAGAAGTAGATATGTATAAGGGTAAGGTGACAGGGATACTAGAGTGATGGAGGTAGATATGTATAGGGGTAAGGTGACAGGGATACTGGAGTGATGGAGGTAGATATGTATAGGGGTAAGGTGACAGGGATACTGGAGTGATGGAGGTAGATATGTATAGGGGTAAGGTGACAGGGATACTAGAGTGATGGAAGTAGATATGTATAAGGGTAAGGTGACAGGGATACTGGAGTGATGGAGGTAGATATGTATAGGGGTATATGTATAAGGGTAAGGTGACAGGGATACTAGAGTGATGGTGGTAGATATGTATATGGGTAAGGTGACAGGGATACTGGAGTGATGGAGGTAGATATGTATAGGGGTATATGTATAAGGGTAAGGTGACAGGGATACTAGAGTGATGGAGGTAGATATGTATATGGGTAAGGTGACAGGGATACTAGAGTGATGGTGGTAGATATGTATATGGGTAAGGTGACAGGGATACTAGAGTGATGGAGGTAGATATGTATAGGGGTAAGGTGACAGGGATACTAGAGTGATGGAGGTAGATATGTATAGGGGTAAGGTGACAGGGATACTAGAGTGATGGAGGTAGATATGGATATGGGTAAGGTGACAGGGATACTAGAGTGATGGAGGTAGATATGTATAGGGGTAAGGTGACAGGGATACTGGAGTGATGGAGGTAGATATGTATAGGGGTAAGGTGACAGGGATACTAGAGTGATAGAAGTAGATATGTATAAGGGTAAGGTGACAGGGATACTAGAGTGATGGAGGTAGATATGTATAGGGGTAAGGTGACAGGGATACTGGAGTGATGGAAGTAGATATGGATATGGGGAAGGTGACAGGGATACTAGAGTGATGGAGGTAGATATGTATAGGGGTAAGGTGACAGGGATACTAGAGTGATGGAAGTAGATATGTATAAGGGTAAGGTGACAGGGATACTGGAGTGATGGAGGTAGATATGTATAGGGGTATATGTATAAGGGTAAGGTGACAGGGATACTAGAGTGATGGTGGTAGATATGTATATGGGTAAGGTGACAGGGATACTGGAGTGATGGAGGTAGATATGTATAGGGGTATATGTATAAGGGTAAGGTGACAGGGATACTAGAGTGATGGAGGTAGATATGTATATGGGTAAGGTGACAGGGATACTAGAGTGATGGAGGTAGATATGTATAGGGGTAAGGTGACAGGGATACTGGAGTGATAGAGGTAGATATGTATAGGGGTAAGGTGACAGGGATACTGGAGTGATGGAGGTAGATATGTATAGGGGTAAGGTGACAGGGATACTGGAGTGATGGAGGTAGATATGTATAGGGGTAAGGTGACAGGGATACTGGAGTGATGGAGGTAGATATGTATAGGGGTAAGGTGACAGGGATACTAGAGTGATGGAGGTAGATATGTATAGGGGTAAGGTGACAGGGATACTGGAGTGATGGAGGTAGATATGTATAGGGGTAAGGTGACAGGGATACTAGAGTGATGGAGGTAGATATGTATAGGGGTAAGGTGACAGGGATACTAGAGTGATGGAGGTAGATATGTATAGGGGTAAGGTGACTAGGCAGCAGGATATAAGATAAACAGAGTAGCAGCAGCTTGTATGTGAGTGGGTGTGCGGGTATGTAGAGTCAGTATAAATGTATGTGCATTATTATGTGTGAGTGAGCAGTTGATGGAGTGAGCAGTTGATGGAGTGAGTGTGTGTGTGTGTGTGTGTGTGTGTGTGTGTGTGTGTGAGTGAGTGAGTGAGTGAGTGAGTGAGTGAGTGAGTGAGTGAGTGAGTGTGAGAGTGAGTGAGTGAGTGTGTGTGTGTGTGAGTGAGTGTGTGTGTGTGTGTGAGTGAGTGTATAGGGCCCTGTGAATGTGCATAGAGACAGTGCAAATACTGAAATAAAAAGGTACAAGAATGCACAAGAGGAGATTACTGTGACTCGACAGTCATTTAGAATTTTACAGTAACACTGTCACCCCAACAGCCCTAGATGTGACCTGACTGGTTCAGACTGGAGAGGTGGCCTTCCTACAGAGTCACAGCTGGGACACGTGCTTGAACACTGGGATTGGATGGCCTGTCTTTCCACACTGAGGGTCGGTCATCCAGTGACTTTTTTTCTCTCCAGCCACTCTCCTCTCACATTCACATTCATTCAGTGCCTCTACTCTGTTCCTCCATCGCCAGTCCATCTACGCCCTTTCCTCAACTCTCACTCCTCTCTACCAAGTCTACACAAATGGAGCTGGCGGAGGTCCATCTGTGTCGTTCTCTACGTAGTTCAACGTACATTTGTTTGGCAGAATTTTTGGAACACAATGAAAATGGACCTACGTCAGCTCTGTTTGCGTAGACTGTGTAGAGCCCTTCATTCAACTTCTCTCAGTGTCTTCTTCCCTCACTGTGTAGTGTGTGGACTAGGGCCCTTCTCCCAGCCCCAGTCTACTCTGCGTGGTCCTCTCTGGCAGGCTAGACTGACTAATGTGGAAGGTATGTGCTGAGCATACAACTTCTGCATTTGGATCGAGAATTCTAATTTACACTAGAAACACCCGACTTCCCCAATCAGTCACACCAAATTCAGCTACCCATTGCTTTCTAATCCCCTTTCTCTCGTTCTCATCATTTACGCATTCTGAGCACCAAGTAGTGCAGATGGAGGGCAGTTAAATCTGGTCTGGGGAATAGTCTGACTTTTACTTAGATCAAACGAATAGACCAGACAACATTTTGATTATACATCTGGGAGCTATAGATATTTGTAGACCCATGGTTAAGAAACTGTTTAAGGTACTCTTCTCCATTCCATTTAACCTAATAGTATCAAATCCTTCAAATGTAGTGTTTATGGTCATTGGTTGAGAAATTTGTTGTAATACCTCACTAAACCAACTCATCTAAGTGTGTTTGTCCACCTATTCTACTCTGTTTAGTGAAATGCCTTCAGATTCCAGAACATAACTGTCCTGGGAGCACTATTCCCTCTGCTGTCATCAGTACATCTCTAATTGAGTGGAAACAGTTGGAGAACTCATGACAATGCCTTTTCCCAACCAATCTGGATGAGAATCCTGAATCCCTGGAGACAGCTTCATCGTTTCCTTCACAAGCCTCTTTCAACCACTAGAAACGCCAGGGCAGTCAGGTCAAAGAACATGGGAACATATTTTATTGAGTCAAATCTTTTTCCCAACATTTTTCCAGTACTATCCTATTTAACACAGATAGAAAAGCTTTCTTACCGGTGGCACTAAGATTCAAATATCATTTTATTGGCCGCATATACATATTTTGCAAATGTTATCACAGGTGCAGCGAAATGCTTATTTTTCTAGCTTCAACAGTGCAGTAATACCTAACAAAACACACAAATAAAGAAATATCAGAACGAGCAATGTCAGAGACCAGAATATAAATATATACCCTGACTATACAAAACATTAAGAACACCTTCCTAATATTGAGTTGCACCACTATTTGCCCACAGAACAGCCACAATTTGTCAGGGCATGGACTCTACAAGGTGTCGAAAGCGCTCCACAGGGATGCTGGCCCATGTTGACGCCAATGCTTCCCACAGTTGTGTCAAACTGGTAGCATGTTCTTTGGGTGGTGGACCATTCTTGATACACACGGGAAACTGTTGAGCAGGAAACACCCAGCAGAATTGCAGTTCTTGACACAAACCAGTGCACCTGGCACCTACTATTATACCCAGTTCAAAGGCACTTAAATATTTTGTCTTGTCCATTCACCCTCTGAATGGCACACATACACAATCCATGTCTGTTGTCTCAAGGCTTAAAAATAATTATTTAACCTGTCTCCTCCCCTTTATCTACACTGATTGAAGTGGATTTAACAAGTGACATCAATAAGGGATCATAGCTTTCACCTGGTCAGTCTATGTCATGGAAAGAGCAGGTGACCTTGATGTTTTGTATACTCAGTGTACATGGACATATATTCCTAATAAAAATAAACTTGTGCTTGAGGGCTACCGTGTGCATGGCTGTCATTACTGTACAGCTGGAAATGTTTTAGACAGTATGACATGAAATCTGTCTCCACACACACAGCCATTCAATACAAAGTCATATTGGTAGGAATGTTCACATCTTGCAAGCCGATTGAAAACAGAATGGAAATGCTGACAAACTCAGTATCCGGTTTTGTCCACTCAATGTATATATGTATATAATGGTGTGAATAGATAGTAAGGACAGTATATGAATATAAAAAGGTGTGTACAGCAGTAGTTACAGTGCTGTGAAAACGTTTGCACCCCCATACTAATTCTCTACTTTTGCATATTTTTTTTACAGAATGTAATCAGATCTTCAACCAAAATCTTACATATATAAATACACTGCTCAAAAAAATAAAGGGAACACTTAAACAACACAATGTAACTCCAAGTCAATCACACTTCTGTGAAATCAAACTGTCCACTTAGGAAGCAACACTGATTGACAATAAATTTCACATGCTGTTGTGCAAATGGAATAGATAACAGGTTGAAATTATAGGCAATTAGCAAGACACCCCCAATAAAGGAGTGGTTCTGCAGGTGGAGACCACAGACCACTTCCCAGTTCCTATGCTTCCTGGCTGATGTTTTGGTCACTTTTGAATGCTGGCGGTGCTTTCACTCTAGTGGTAGCATGAGACGGAGTCTACAACCCACACAAGTGGCTCAGGTAGTGCAGCTCATCCAGGATGGCACATCAATGCGAGCTGTGGCAAGAAGGTTTGCTGTGTCTGTCAGCGTAGTGTCCAGAGCATGGAGGCGCTACCAGGAGACAGGCCAGTACATCAGGAGACGTGGAGGAGGCCGTAGGAGGGCAACAACCCAGCAGAAGGACCACTATCTCCGCCTTTGTGCAAGGAGGAGCACTGCCAGAGCCCAGCAAAATGACCTCCAGCAGGCCACAAATGTGCATGTGTCAGTTCAAACGGTCAGAAACAGACTCCATGAGGGTGGTATGAGGGCCCGACGTCCACAGGTGGGGGTTGTGCTTACAGCCCAACACCGTGCAGGACGTTTGGCATTTGCCAGAGAACATCAAGATTGGCAAATTCGCCACTGGTGCCCTGTGCTCTTCACAGATGAAAGCAGGTTCACACTGAGCACATGACAGACGTGACAGAGTCTGGAGACGCCGTGGAGAACATTCTGCTGCCTGCAACATCCTCCAGCATGACCGGTTTGGCGGTGGGTCAGTCATGGTGTGGGGTGGCATTTCTTTGGGGGCCGCACAGCCCTCCATGTGCTCGCCAGAGGTAGCCTGACTGCCATTAGGTACTGAGATGAGATCCTCAGACCCCTTGTGAGACCATATGCTGGTGCGGTTGGCCCTGGGTTCCTCCTAATGCAAGACAATGCTAGACCTCATGTGGCTAGAGTGTGTCAGCAGTTCCTGCAAGAAGAAGGCATTGATGCTATGGACTGGCCCGCCCGTTCCCCAGACCTGAATCCAATTGACATCATGGGACATCATGTCTCGCGCACAACAGACTGTCCAGGAGTTGGCAGATGCTTTAGTCCAGGTCTAAAGTGATACAACCCGACAGGATGCTCTCAATGGTACATCTGTAGAAGTTTGTGAGGGTCTTAGGGGCCAACCCAAATTTCTTCATCCTCCTGAGGTTGAAGAGGAGCTGTTGCGCCTTCTTCACCACACGGTCTGTGTGAATGGACCATTTCAGGTTGTCAGTGATGTGTCACCACACTGTCTGTGTGAATGGACCATTTCAGGTTGTCAGTGATGTGTCACCACACTGTCTGTGTGAATGGACCATTTCAGGTTGTCAGTGATGTGTCACCACACTGTCTGTGTGAATGGACCATTTCAGGTTGTCAGTGATGTGCACGCTGAGGAACTTCAAGCTTTTCAACCTCTCCACTGTGGCCTTGTCGATGTGGATGGAGGCATGCTCTTTCTGCTGTCTCCTGAAGTCCACAATCAGCTCCTTCGTTTGGTTGATGTTGAGGAAAAAGGTTATTTTCCTGGCACCACTCCAGCAGGGCCTTCACCTCTTCCCTGTAGGCTGTCTCATCGCTATTGGTATTCAGGCCTACCACTGTGGTGTCATCAGAAAACTTGATGATTGAGTTGGAGAAAAGACACTGTGAGTTCTTAACTGATCACACAGAATTTCCTTTGCTGTCTTGCACTAATTTCCTCAGAAGTGCCAGGGATACTCTGATTTGCATTGCTGTGCCACTGAGTTTGAGTGAAAAAAAAGATAAATCTCCTCAAGTCCCATTCTAAACCAGCTGATTCCTTCTTGTGTCCCTCTATAGCTGTGCCAATACCCTGGGGGTCCAGTAGTATGTATGTGGAGACCTAACTGAGTCACACTCACTCAGCCTCTCAGCTCTGGAGAAAGTACCGTAATTGCTGGACTATTAAGTGCACCTGAATATAAATCGCACCCACTGAATTATTAAAATATATGTATTTTGTACATAAATAAGCCGCACATGTCTATAAGCCGCAGGTGCCTACCGGTACATTGAAACAAATGAACTTTACACAGCCTTTAAACGAAACACGGCTTGTAACAAAAATTCAACAGTGGCCTACCAAGAAAGTAATTGGTCACTATCTTCCTCCTCCTGTGCTCTGAAACCACTGAAGTCATCTCCTTCGGTGTCGGAGTTGAATAGCCTCAGAATTGCTTCATCCGATGTTGGATCGCTGCCCTCTTCAACACGCAGCAGTCCAGCCTTTCGAAACCCGTTGATGATAGTGGATTTTTTGACAATGCTCCACACTGTCAGGGCCCACTGGCAGACTTGACCATAAGTTGCTCTTCGCATGCGGCCCGTTTTAGTGAAGGATTTCTCCCCACTTGTCATCCAAGCCTCCCACTGAACACAGAGCGCCACCTTAAATGCACGATTTACACTGACGTCGAGTGGCTGCAAATATTTTGGGCCATCTGCTTTTCTTCCCTCTGAAAGCTTTTGTTGTGTTTCTGCACTGAGTCAGTTCCTCACGCTGCTGTTTCAAACGTCTTATCATCGACTCATTAAGGCCAAGCTCCCGTGCAGAAGCTCTATTTCCTTTTCCAACAGCCAGATTTATCGCCTTCAACTTGAAAGCTGCATCATATGCATTTCTCCGTGTCTTTGCCATGATGAGGGTGACAAAATTACTACCGTAATCAGACTTATGGGAAGTTTGAGCGCGCTCGATTTACGTCACATTATGTGACGGTGCTCAGTTTTTTGGCGGCATGAATCTTGTGAAAGCGGGAAAAATCCATAAATTAGCCGCATCATTGTATAAACCGCCAGGTTCAAAGTGTGGGAATAAAGTAGCGGCTTATAGTCCGGAAATTACAGTATGTGGTGAGTGTAACCTCTGCCTTGCTGGGGTGGGGGGCAATCATATGTTGCTCAGAATACACTTTATTCATAAGAAACAGTACAAAGCTATACATATGGACTGAAGCACAGAGTACAGCTGAAAATGTAGACTGTTATTCTGCTCTGCTGGTCTCTCTGTAGTGCTACCTGTGAAAACTTCAGACAGGGAGAGGTTAACCCCAGCCAACACCCACTGTATTTGTGCTGAGTGTAGGTTTACAGACAGAAGAGAAGGAGGGAGAAAAAGAGGGTTAGAAGGTTTGAGAGGGGTGGGAGAGAGGAGACTATATTGAATGTCAAACTCAAGCCTAAACTAGGGCAGATATTTGAGTATCCCAAAAAATTGGTAACTACAGATTACTTACTAGCCGCTGAGGCCATCTAGGACATAAACATGAGAGAGAAAGCTCTCTGAAGCATAGTCTTATTGTCTGAGGAACATCTAATTCCACAGTGAAATCCTAGCATGGGTTGTAAAGCAGGGGGCTTGTGAGGACTCCAAATAGTGACTTTGAAACTGCCTCTTTGTCATGGGGCAATTCCACAATAATGGAATTATGCTGAGCCAAACAAAAACCATTGATTTCAAAGTTTAAAAAACCATATATGCGACCACTTTTTTCGAAAACAGTATTTGCTCCGAATTATGGTAGCTGCTAGTAGATATCGCAATGACTGGATGTCTATGGTAGCTGCTAGTAGATATCGCAATGACTGGAAGTCTATGGTAGCTGCTAGTAGATAGCTCAATGACTGGAAGTCTATGGTAGCTGCTAGTAGATATCGCAATGACTGGATGTCTATGGTAGCTGCTAGTAGATAGCTCAATGACTGGATGTCTATGGTAGCTGCTAGTAGATATCGCAATGACTGGAAGTCTATGGTAGCTGCTAGTAGATAGCTCAATGACTGGATGTCTATGGTAGCTGCTAGTAGATATCGCAATGACTGAAAGTCTATGGTAGCTGCTAGTAGATAGCTCAATGACTGGATGTCTATGGTAGCTGCTAGTAGATATCGCAATGACTGGAAGTCTATGGTAGCTGCTAGTAGATAGCGCAATGACTGGAAGTCCATGGTAACACTAGTTAGAGGTAGTTTTGCGAGCTAATACGAACTTCCTTCATACTGGATGCAAAGACATAAAAATGGTGTCCATGACTTCAGCTGACTCTGGAGAAGTAGATAAAGGGCTTCATTTCCAAAATTCCGAAGTATCCCTTTTAGATTCAAAGATGTTTGCAGAAAGAATGGGATGTCAGCTATGACATGACACATTGAGCTTTAAATCATCTATTTTGGTTACTGAACTACAGTAACGGAATTCAATCATGGATCCCTGATCTGTACTACACAGAAATGCATAATTATGGATATGAATGTCATTCTCTTCATGGTGCTGTATCCTAAACAGGTACATAAAGGTAGAAATATGCAACATAATCCTTTGCATATATGGCTATTATTGTAATGAGCTCCGCCCACAAACAAGCCCAAATTTGGTTGTTTCGGACCTAATCTCAACCAATCATAGACATCTTTGTTTCACACTGTTTGAACAGCACAGTACATCACAGTAAAGTAGAGGTCAGTACAGTTCAGTAGAGTTCATTATTCTGTACTAAACTCTAGGGTGCTCTACAGTACTATACACGACTGTACTGTGATGGCCAAACTTCGTCTATGATTGGTTCACGTCCACGTTTGGGCCAAATCACGGCTGTTCCGGACCGGACTAAAAAACGACGTCTGTGGATGTTGAAATCAAATCAACTACTTTTCAACGTCCATGGATGTCCGGTGTCGGTCAGTGCTCCGTTGGTAGGGATGCTGGTTACAGTAAATGAAAAGACAGGGAGGGGGCTCATGCTGGGTAGGTGTCAGTAAGAGAGGAGAGGTAACATTAACTGGAGAGAGAGGTAACATTAACTGGAGAGAGAGGTAACATTAACTGGAGAGAGAGGTAACATTAACTGGAGAGAGAGAGGGGAGAGGAGAGAAGAGAGAGAAAGACGAGAGAGGGAGAGAAAGAAGAGAGGAGAATAAGAGAAGTTGAGAGAAGAGAGAGATGAGGAGGAGAGGAGAGAGAGAGAGAGAGAGAGGAGAGAGAGGCAAAGAGAGAGAGAGGAGAGAGGCAAAGAGAGAGAGAGAGAGAGGCAAAGAGAGAGAGAGAGAGAGAGGCAAAGAGAGAGAGAGCGAGAGAGAGAAAGAGAGAGAGAGCGAGAGAGAGAGAGAGCGAGAGAGAGAGAGAGAGAGAGGGGCAAAGAGAGAGAGCAGATGGGTTGTCCAGACAGTTTTCACTCTGGCTTTGACCATGAAACCACAGAAAGAGAAAGACAACTGTTATAAACTGAACATAAACTGTGTGCCAGTGGAAGGGAGGACAGTAGCAGGTTACCCAACTGTGGTTTGTGACTACTATCATCTCCTATTGTAGCCAATTCAATTACAGTAATTCCGTTAATGATTTTTAAGTAATTTTTACTGATTTGGTAACAGAATTTAGTTTGGTTCCCTTAATAACTCAAACAAATATTGATATCAGTAAAAACACTATAACAAATTGGTAGGTCTACCTTTACTTGTTACTTCTGTGAACTTTCATAACCCTCCCTAATCATGAGGGAGAGACTTTTGAAAATATCTTAATGATATGCAGGTTTTTGGTAATAGAATTGCAAGGCACAAGGCAATGTTTAATAAATTTACAGAAGGAAAATACATTCTCCAAAACTAAATAGAAGTGTTGCTATTAGTTGGCAGGGGTCTTTCTTCAACATGATTGTGTTTTGATGTATTTCTAAAACCTTTGAAGACTTTTTCTTGAAGATGTTTTCTAAGATTCCTTTTCCATCTGTTTGACCAGAAATCAAAGCCATTACAATTGTTTTACATGGAAAATGGTTGAAAAATGTATCTATGCCTTCATTTGCCAAAAATATAGACTCTTAGCTTTCATTTGACACCCAATTTGATATGCTCCTATGAACTTCATATGCTGGTGCTCATGGGTCCTTTAAAAATGGAAATAACCCATGGTTAATAATCACACACCTCACCTGCCACACCAGCTTTTCATAGTTTGACATGGGCAAAGCCCTGGGCAGGATAAGTATTTACCAGTTATATTACTCTGTGATTATATCTACAGAGTTTAGTGTAATGTCATTTAAATGTAATAGCCTACATCAGAGGTTAACCCTGGGGAATGTGGTTCTGACTTGTTGCATAACCATTGCAATACCATTAATTCACACTTCACAGTAACCTTCTAATAATTAAACTACAGACCACATCACTGCACCCTCCCTTTATATCAACTTCCCCATGGTAGAGATTCAGTTGTATTTTTACTTCTAGCAATTTATGTCCTTCAGGCTTGCATTTCAATCCATTTTTGAGGTGGAACAAAAGCCACACTATAACTAGTGTATCCTGTGTCTAAAAACACTATTTTTTGCGAAGATCAGGAGCATGGATACTTCTCCTTTCTTTGGAGGGTGCAAGAAGTGAGGTAGATCATCTAAATTTGACCGTGAGAATTTAAGACAAGACTCAAGACAAGGGCTTTAGAGTTCATTAGGGGGGCCAGCCAGACTCTCTATGTAGCAGTCGGTGTGATGTACTCACTGCTGAAATCTCATGGTGGAATGGATCATATCCTGAAAGCCTGGGGATGCTGCCCTGAAGCAGGTCCCAACAGGCACTACCCATTCTGCTCTCCTCTTCTCTCACACCACACTGAACAACAACAACGTGGGAATGTGCTGCTAAATGCCAGACCATTACGCAATCAGTGAGTGCAGTTATCAGTTATCATGTGTAACAACACCCCCACATTGGAGCCTTGACAGATGGAAAACCTACCGCTAAGCAGTGTTTCCCAACTCCCAAGTGTTAAACAAATCAAAACATATTTAATATTTGAGATTCTTCAAATAGCCACTTGGTGACAGCTTTGCACACTCTTGGCATTCTCTCAACCAGCTTCACCTGTAATGTTTTTCCAACAGTCTTGAAGGACTTACCACATATGCTGAGCATTTGTTGGCTGCTTTTCCTTCACTCTGCGGTCCAACTCATCCCAAACCATCTCAATTCAGGTTCCCGAGTGGCGCAGTGGTCTAAGGCACTGCATCTCAGTGCTAGGAGCGTCACTACAGACACCCTGGTTTGAATCCAGGCTGTATCACAACCGGCCGTGATTGGGAGTCCCATAGGGCACCGCACAATTGGCCCAGCGTCGTCCGGGTTTGGCCGGTGTAGGCCATCATTGTAAATAAGAATTTGCCTAGTTAAATATATACATATATATATATATATATATATATATATATATTTATTGGGTAAGGTTGGGTAATTGTGGAGGCCAAGTCATTGATGCAGCACTCCATCACTCTCCTTCTTGGTCAAATAGCCCTTACACAGCCTGGAGGTGTGTTGGGTCATTGTCCTGTTGAAAAACAAATGATGGTCCCACTAAGCTTAAACCCGATGGTGTATTGTTGCAGAATGCTGTGGTAGACATGCTGGTTAAATGTGCCTTGAATTCTAAATAAATCACAGACAGTGTCAACAGCAAAGCTTCCTCATACCATCACACCTCCTCCTCCACGCTTCATGGTGGGAACCACACATACAGAGATCATCCGTTCACCTACTCTGTGTCTCACAAAGACACGGCGGTTGGAAACAAAAATCTCACATTTGGACTCATCAGACCAAAGGACAGATTTTCACCAGTCTAATGTCCATTGCTTGTGTTTCTTGGCCCAAGCAAGTCTCTTCTTATTGGTGTCCTTTGCAGCAATTCAACCATGAAGGCCTGATTCACGCAGTCTCCTCTTAACAGTTAATGTTGAGATGTGTCTGTTACATGAACTGTGTGAATTTATTTGGGCTGCAATCTGAGGTGCAGTTAACTCCACTGCAGCAGAGGTAACTCTGGGTCTTCCTTTCCTGTGGCGGTCCTCATGAGAGCCAGTTTCATCATAGCGCTTGATAGTTTTTGAGACTGCATTTGAAGTTCTTGAAATTTTCACAATTAACTGATGGACTGTCGTTTCTCTTTGCTTATTTGAGCTGTTCTTGCCATAATATGGACGGTATTTTACTAAATAGAGCTATCTTCTGTATACCACCCCTACCTTGTCACAACACAATTATTACTTCATGAAGGTGGTTGAGAGAATGCCAAGAGTGTGCAAAGCTGTCACCAAGGCAAAGGGTGGCTACTTTGAAGTATCTCAAATATAAAATATATAAAACACATTTGTTGGTTAATACATGATTCCATATGTGTTATTTCATAGTTTTGATTTATTAACTATTATTCTACAATGTAGAAAATAGTAAAAAGAAAGAAAAACACTTGAATAAGTAGGTGTGTCCAAACTTTTGACTGGTACTGATTGTAATTGCTATAGCTTCACCTCAAACCACTGTCCACTTGTACATTTGCACTGCCCTATCATTTATCTTCATTGATTCATTGACAGTCTGCACTTTAAATTCCCAGCCATAATTCATATTGAACTAACTCAGTATTGAAGTAGCTGGTCTGTCATGCCCATTTGCAAGCAAGATCCTTGAAAATGCATTGAATGTGGAAAAGAGGCATATTCTTCAAAATATTTTGGAAGGCCAAATAGAGGAAAATAGGGATAAGGGGGCACTCATATTACATTTCCACAAACAAATATTGAGTTTACTGAAATTCATTACAAAAAGTAAAGGCCCATGATGCAAATGAGCCTTTCCTATTTTCCCATGGTGCAATTTAATATCGCATCATGTCATCTGGACAAATGTGCATGTTTGTAAGTGGTGATGGTCTGGAGCAGAGAAAGGCTGGCATTAAAAACAAGCTACTCCCATCTTATTCTCTACTACGGTGTTATAATCAGTATGAACTGGAGAAAGTGTTAACACAAAAACTTAAATCTGACTCTTTCACAGTTTCACAGCTTTATAAGAATTGTCTCTAGGGCGCACATATTTGAACTTTCTATTTTTTTTATGAAGAGTAGGCCGACAGTTCGACTCAACTATGTAATCAAAAGTGACTAAATCAGTTAAATATACATTAAAGACGTTGTCATTTGCCACATAATTTAACCACGAGGAGGAATATTATGTTGGTAACAATCTGTATACCTTTTCCATTTCATGTCCAATGTATTTTCATCAGTCTAAAATTAAAATCAATGTTACCGAGGCACGGACACGGTAGTCCCAATGACTGTATGTGAATAGATCTGATTACGTAGCCTGCCTAGGATATAATCCTGTCTTTGTTCAAGCGCAGTGTGAAATTGATACACTGTAGCTACTGTACTTACCCACTACCACGCACAGCACGTCCACGAAGACATACAGCTTCTTTTTTCTAAAATCCGTCATTTTTCCTTCTGTATTTGATTAAAAACTTGTTTCAAAACTTACTTTACGAGTGCCGTATGCAAACTGCCAACCTGTATCGCGAGTTCTTCCGGAAGGCTACTTCCCTACCTGCCCACAAATGCTGTTTGTTACCTTGGAATGCAATTTTGAAATCCCAAAGATGTCTTCCGAACTCAGACTCTAATCATCTCAATCGGCCACAGTGTTAAAACTATTACGCCCTTTGTCCGCATATTTTGATTACGGACTAAAAAAGAAAACGTTTTTATATTAGTTGAGGCGTCTGACAAACCAACGCAACCCTCTCAGTGCACCACGCCACTGATCACTCCTTCCCACTTCCTTACAGTATTTTATGCGGCGTTCAAAACAACTGGGAACTCGGAAATAGTTACCTAAATGTGCGAAATTTGAAAGGTAAGAATTGACACAAGCCAGGTTTCCAGCCAACCTTTTTATAGATATAAAGTACATGTCGGATAAAAAATGTCACGATGGTAATAGCAAATCAGTAAACTTTCCAAATGTTGACAAAACAAAATATGCTAGAAAAGGTGTGATTTTGTTTGCGTCGGTAAAATAAATGATTCGAGAAATTGTGGTGGAAACGACATTATGCTCATTGCAGAGTTGAAAACGCATGGAAACCCATTTAAAATGGATCGGACACTTTTTTGTTGTTGCAATTTTCGCTTAAAATGCCATACCAAAATCTAACTGCCTGTAGCTCAAGACCTGAAGCAAGGATATGCATATTCTTGATACCATTTGAAAGGAAACACTTGGAAGTTTGTGGAAATGTGAAAGTAATGTAGGAGAATATAACACATTAGATCTGGTAAAAGATAATATAAAGGAAAAAACATGTGTTTTCTATTTTTATTTTTTTCATAATCTTTGAAATGCAAGAGAAAGGCCATTATTACACGTAGGACTCTAGGCGCAATTTTGATTTTGGCCACTAGATGGCAGCAGTGTGTGTACAAAGTTTTAGATTGATCCAATGAACCATTGCATTACTATTCAAAATGTTGTATAATGTGCCGAATTCATCAATTGATACTTTTTCAAGTACTTTTTCAAGTTCAAGTATAATACAACATTTAAGTTTACACACTCCCAGGAATGTCATAATTACCTTCCCTACAGAAAATACACCAACCTTCACACATCTAGATGGGGTGAGGGGGGCCAGACACAGCAGGGATTCAAACAGTAGAACCCAGTTCCTACATTTGAATATAAAAATATATTTGATCAAACAAGACTATTCTACAAGACTTTAACCCGTAGAGGTTAAAGGAAAACTCCACACAAAAACTCTCGTAATATTAATTTCATTTTTCCATTATTGATATGGTCTCAAAATGTTTTGCATCTCAGCAATGAAGTTTTCAAGATATGTAACTTTCAAAATACAGAAATACAGCCTCTATGATGCATTTTGAATCATATGATCATAACGGCTGTATTCTGTATTTTGAAAGTTAGCAGATACGTTTTGGGGTGGAATTTTCCTTTAACTTATATTTTTTTATTTGGTATATGGGAATTTAACAGCAAAAATTCATTTTTGTGCACTACGTCATCATGCACAACCTTTTATTCACAACAAGTCAATGGAAATGATGGAAACATCTCGTGGGAAAATGCACATATTGTTGTTATGCGGATTTTAGAATACTTGCATGAAAATCTGTTCCCAATTGGATGGAAACCTCCTGTAGCTACTGACAGCAACAATAAAGGAAAGCAGAGCAGAACTCATCCTTGCGCTCTGCACCAGCCCCTGTCAGTCTTGCTGGTGGTAAAGCAGTTTGTTTCTCAGAGTAGTCTACAGTGCACTCAGTGGATAGCAGCTGACTATTGGGGAGTTGCCTGTTACTGACTGACTGTGTACATGTGCCATAAAACTTATGGGGATATTTTAGGGCATTTCCATAGATCAGTGTCTACTGGGATTTTGAAGGGGATATCCATGGCACTCTACATTAATGGTGACATATTGATAATAAAGACATTTTTATATATTTTATATGTTATATGATTAGTCTAAAGTGATCAGTCACAGAATTCAAGGCAAGTAATTATTTACTAAATATAATTCTAAACATTGTAATAACATTATCGTTACAAATTCAGGGGTAGCCCCAATCAGGACTCTCAGTCACAGAATTCAAGGCAAGTAATTATTTACTAAATATAATTCTAAACATTGTAATAACATTATCGTTACAACTTCAGGGGTAGCCCCAATCAGGACTCGAACATGGGTCCAGTAACTGTGTAGCCAACACCTTAACTGTGACACCATGAGGTCGTATACTCTTGACTAGCTCGCTAGGTGTTAGGTTAAGGTTGCTACAACATGACATGACATCCATGACAACCAAACTCCATCCACTCGAGCCAGTAGGCTACAGACCTCAGCAGGCATCGCATGCAGCGTTTTCTTGTCCTGAGCAAATACCTCATTCTTGAAAAGCATTTGCATAGTTTACCATGCAGAGCCGGACCCTTAATTCAGTATGCAGTATTTAACAACATGCTATCCTCCCAAACTGTCAACCCCTTCTGTACCCGCTGTTGAAAGAGCAAAAAACACCAGGGATGCTGACTCACACATGACTGGGGTTGACCGGTTGACACTGGGTAGTAAAAATAAAATTGGGTTTAAATGTGCCATAAGTTGTGGGCATTATTCAAAGCTCTAAAAAAGTGTGTGTGGGCGTACTGGACTCAGTAAGTAGAAACATTAAAACTCTATGAGTTACAAAAGCAAAGGGAGTTTTATAAGTCCTGCTGGGACTGTAGAATTAACATCACCAAGCAACAGTAGGACTCAGAGGAACTGGGATAACTTGTGTTTTTGTTTCTTCATCAGCACTAGACCTGGGGCTAGATGTTCTAGCCTGGTTTGACTGACTTCTAGCCTCTCTTATAACACAGCAGCTCTTAAAAGAAACTGCAGTAAATACGTAGACACGCATCAGTAGCATCAGTAGATGATACGATATTACAGCATATAAAGGATATATATAGAACAGATGAAACATATATTACTTGAATTACTTTGCAAGTGGCCTTATTTTGACTTGCCAGGTCACAATGAAACTTGATTGGATAAAAACAATATTCAAAGTACTGTACAGATGCCAATGAAAACCTCACAGTGTGTTATAACATAAACAAATTCAGAACATATAACAGAAAAACAAAGAACAGGGTTCAGACGTCATAAGAAATTATATTACCACATACAATCAACATGAATAGTTTTCTGCCCCCTGCTGGGGGAGTGGGGACACTGGGGCTTTATTTGAAATGGTGTTCTCTCCTCTGAGATTCTGAAAAATAAAGAGAATAACTTACGAGCATGTTTTATTGGTTAGACAAATAATATAGCATAAACGTGCAATACAGAGTAATCAATCAAACAAAAATGCTTCACTAAATTAGTCCTACTCTGTGTATTTTTATGTGAACTTCCAGAGATCTTCAATGAGATCATTGTCTACAGATATGTACAATAGAAATCTGTGTTTTTCCATTTTTTAGGGCACAGTCCAATTTTGCCATCGGGTATATAAAAGTATGCAGTGACTGACTTGGTGGCTCATTACAACAGTGAACTATCCTCCCACCTGGATGTTCTTTTCCCCCTTAAAAGGAGGGTGGTCTCCTTCAACATCCCAGCGCCATGGTACAATCCTGAGTTGCGTGCCATGAAAGCCACAGGATGACAACTAGAACGGCTCTACAAACGGAACAGGGCTCATTGTCCATAAGGAGGCCTACAAAGACCACATTCATAACTGCAAGGACTCACTTGCCACAACCTAATCTGCCTATTTCTCCAACATCATAAGGAATGAACAAGGAAACCCAAGGAAAGCCAAGAGAGCTCTTCTCAAACATCAACAAACTTCACCATCGACCTTTATGTCAGTTTTCTGGCCTCTTTTCAAAACAAAGTCAAGGCTATCTATCCAACAGCTGCAACAGTCTCACCCTTTCTTAATGGTACAGGACACCCAAGTGCACACACACATTTCATTTTATACTACAACAATTACAGGGTAGCTTACTCTGTTGATACTGACAAACAGATCAATAAAAACCATGTTGTCTGATCCATATAATCGGCCTACGAAAAGTGGCGACACGAATACAATATGACGTCCATCTAACCTGAAGGTGGAAATTATTGTCCAAAAATAAACAAAAGTGGCACTGACCCAATGATAAAGACAGTGAATATGCACACTCACAGGGGATATGGCCGATGTTCTCCGCTGGTGCCAATAAGATAGGCTACTGTTTGCTCAATTAACTTAATCATTTTGATAACTAAAAGACAAATTGGAGTCTTTTCAATGTCATCTTTTTACAGTAATAGCCATTTGCTTTTAAAACAGTTTTTCCATTATTGTATTTTTAAATATTGTGATATGCCTGGCTGGATCTCTGCTTTTCACTGACAGTCATAACTCAACAATCATCTATTTGGTATTTGCAGCATGAGCTGCGCAAATTGCGGGCCCTTCAGACTGTAGGTTATGTGATTTAAAACAAGCCACATCTTTTTTTATGAAGCTAATGATCCCCTGTGGCCAAATCATCATATTTTCTGGTGTAGTAGCCTATTTTTAAGGATTTGATTTATTTCTGTTTTCAGTGCATTCGGAAAGTATTCAGACCCTTTAGTAAGTACTTTGTTGAACCACCTTTGGCAGTGATTACAGCCTCGAGTCTTCTTGGGTAGGACGCTACATGCTTGGCACACCTGTATTTGAGGAGTTTCTCCCATTCTTCTCTGCAGATCCTCTCAAGCTCTGTCAGGTTGGATGTGGATTTTTCAGAATGCTGTTCATTGACTACAGCTCAGCAATCAACACCATAGTACCCTCCACGCTCATCATTAAGCTCGGGCCCTGGGTCTGAATCCTGGACTTCCTGACAGGCCACACCCAGGTGGAGAAGGTAGGAAACAACAACTCCACTTCGCTGATTCTCAACACAGGGGACCCACAAGGGTGCTTGCTCAGCCCCCTCTTGTACTCCCTGTTCACCCATGACTGCGTGGCCATGCACTCCTCCAACTCAATCACCAAGTTTGCAGACGACACAACAGTAGTAGGCCTGATCAATAATGACGAGACAGCCTACAGAGAGGAGGTGAGGGCCCTGGGAGTGTGGTGCCAGGAAAATAACCTCTCACTCAACGTCGACAAAACAAAAGGAGCTGATTGTGGACTTCAGGAAACAACAGAGGGAGCACGCCCCCAACCACATGGATGGGACCACCTGGAGCAGGTGGAAAGCTTCAAGTTCCTCTGTGTACACATCACTGACAATCTGAAATCGTCCACCCACACAGACAGTGTGGTGAAGAAGATGCAACAGCACCTCTTCAAACTCAGGAGGCCAATTTTGGGGGCTTGGCACCTAAAACCCTCACAAACCTTTGCAGATGCACAATTGAGAGCTTCCTGTTGGGCTGTATCACCACCTGGTACGGCAACTGCCCAACGCTTCATCGGGGGCAAACTATCTGCCCTCCAGGACACCTACAGCACCCGATGTCACAGGAAGGCCAACAACCAACCGAGCCTCTGCCTGTTCACCCCACTATCATCCTATCATCAGAAGGCGAGGTCAGTACAGGTGCATCAAAACTGGGACCGAGAGACTGAAAAACAGCTTCTCAAGGCCATCAGACTTAAATAGCCATCACTAGGCGGCTTCCACCCGGTTACGTAACCCTGCACCTTAGAGGCTGCTGCCCTATATACATAGACTTGAAATCACTGGCCACTTTAATAATGGAACACCATTTTAACATATATACTGTATTCTATTATACTGTATTTAGTCTATGCCACTCCGACATTGCTCATCGTAATATTTGTATATTCCTTAGATTATTTAACTTTTAAGTTGTGTGTATTGGTAGATATTACTGCACTGTTGGAGCTAGAAACAAAATAATTTGGTTACACCCGCAATAACATCAGCTAAAGATGTGTATGTGACAATTAAAAATGTATTTAAGATCACCCCCAACGTGCAGGTTAATCTCAAGATTGAACCCAACATGGGGGGACTGTCATGACGTTGGCCTGTGGGTGAGGTTTATGACCCCACCCCATAAATACCTTTCTCCCTTTCCTCTCTCTTGACTCTACAGAAGGACTCTTGAAAAGCCTTTGTTAAACATATAGAGTCTGGGAACATTAAAAGGTGGGGGGAAAGGAACCATATTTCGGTAATCCAACCAGTTGAAAATATGCATTGGTACTTAATGAATATGATGCCAGATCAGTTGGCGTCTGAGACATTCTTACTAATGATAGGATGACATAAACTGTATCTTGGAAAGTCTACACATTATAGTTATCAGATTCACATGGAATTTTTGTGCAATTTAAATATTTAAATATGAAACCATTTGTGAAAAGATAAAATTTAATTTTAGGTTAAAGCTCTGCTCACTCAGTGGCCCCGCCCATGTGAAGAGACATTGGTTATAAACTATGAAACACGCCCTTCTCTCCCCTCCTATATAAAGTCCTTGACGAAAATGTAACTTTCTGATCCGAGGATGAGAGGACGACGGTCTCCACGTTGAAAGGGCTCAGATAATAACGAAATTAGCATCAAATTTCAACGTGAAGATGGCGATCAACACGCCAAAAGGATGAATTTCGACTATACCAGCCAGAATATAGCATGAGCTTAAAAGTATGGCAACTTGATATGAATTTTGAACTTTTATTCACTCCAGAAGTGATACCTCCTAGCCGTTGAGTTAGTAGCAGTCGCTAAACGTGGGCTAGGAGAGGACGGACGGAGTATCCATTCTACCACAATCCAGTTCACCACTAGACATTCTTCAGAGGACCAGAGATCCATAAAGGACAAACCGGCCTTCCATCGACGACCAATCTACCGAAGCGCAGCTCAGAGTAAATATTTATTGCATTCTCCTTTTTCAAATAGGCGGTTATTTAGAATGCATAAGATTCTGTATTTACGAAAGCATAGCTTCTCCCTTTGTTACTCAGTCTTCCCGCTCTTTCAGCCGTCATATCTGTTCCGTCCACCAGGGACGTTTTCTTTATGACATAATTTGTAATCAATGTATGATCCATTCTGCGTGAGTATTTAGGTATTTAGTAAATAAATAATTAAATCAAATTTTGTATTGCTGATTCAACTTGTTAGCCAGGGTTCGTGAAGATGACCAAGAATTTATCACTTTCAGATGAGACTAAAAAGGTGACGATTAATAATTGACTGCTATTGACGTAAAAGATTACCAGGTCTTTAAGAGTTTATTCGGAAGATAACAGCTCTATTAATATTATTTCGTGGTGCCCCGATTTTCTAGTTAATTATCTACCTGATTAGCTTAATCAGGTAATATTAATTACAGAGAAAAACTTTTCTGGAATAGCATGTCATATCACTTAATCTGGCATAGCCAAAGACACGACACCTGTCATCATGTTGAGTGTTCTCCATGGTTAGCCTGTCATCATGTTTAGTGTTCTCCATGGTTAGCCTGTCATCATGTTGAGTGTTCTCCATGGTTAGCCTGTCATCATGTTTAGTGTTCTCCATGGTTAGCCTGTCATCATGTTTAGTATTCTCCATGGTTAGCCTGTCATCATGATTAGTGTTCTCCATGGTCAGTCTGTCATCATGTTTAGTATTCTCCATGGTTAGTCTGTCATCATGTTTAGTAATCTCCATGTTTAGTATTCTCCATGGTTAGTCTGTCATCATGTTTAGTATTCTCCATGGTTAGTCTGTCATCATGTTTATTAATCTCCATGTTTAGTATTCTCCATGGTTAGTTTGTCATCATGTTTAGTATTCTCCATGGTTAGTCTTTCATCATGTTTAGTATTCTCCATGGTTAGTCTGTCATCATGTTTACTAATCTCCATGTTTAGTATTCTCCATGGTTAGTTTGTCATCATGTTTAGTGTTCTCCATGGTTATCCTGTCATCATTTTTAGTAATCTCCATGGTTAGTCTGTCATCATGTTTGGTGTTCTCCATGGTTCATCTGTCATCATGTTTAGTAATCTCCATGGTTAGTCTGTCATCATGTTTAGTGTTCTCCATGGTTAGTCTGTCATCATGTTTAGTGTTCTCCATGGTTAGTCTGTCATCATGTTTAGTGTTCTCCATGGTTAGTCTGTCATCATGTATAGTGTTCTCCATGGTTAGTCTGTCATCATGTTTAGTATTCTCCATGGTTAGTCTGTCATCATGTTTAGTGTTCTCCATGGTTAGTCTGTCATCATGGTTAGTGTTCTCCATGGTTCAGTCTGTCATCATGTTTAGTTTTCTCCATGGTTAGTCTGTCATCATGGTTAGTGTTCTCCATGGTTAGTCTGTCATCATGTTTAGTGTTCTCCATGGTTAACCTGTCATCATGTTTAGTGTTCTCCATGGTTAGCCTGTCATCATGTTGAGTGTTCTCCATGGTTAGCCTGTCATCATGTTTAGTGTTCTCCATGGTTAGCCTGTCATCATGTTTAGTATTCTCCATGGTTAGTCTGTCATCATGTTTAGTATTCTCCATGGTTAGCCTGTCATCATGATTAGTGTTCTCCATGGTCAGTCTGTCATCATGTTTAGTATTCTCCATGGTCAGTCTGTCATCATGTTTAGTAATCTCCATGTTTAGTATTCTCCATGGTTAGTCTGTCATCATGTTTAGTATTCTCCATGGTTAGTCTGTCATCATGTTTATTAATCTCCATGTTTAGTATTCTCCATGGTTAGTTTGTCATCATGTTTAGTATTCATCATGGTTAGTCTGTCATCATGTTTAGTATTCTCCATGGTTAGTCTGTCATCATGTATAGTGTTCTCCATGGTTAGTCTGTCATCATGTTTAGTATTCTCCATGGTTAGTCTGTCATCATGTTTAGTGTTCTCCATGGTTAGTCTGTCATCATGTTTGGTGTTCTCCATGGTTCATCTGTCATCATGTTTAGTATTCTCCATGGTTAGTCTGTCATCATGTTTAGTATTCTCCATGGTTAGTCTGTCATCATGTTTAGTGTTCTCCATGGTTAGTCTGTCATCATGTTTAGTGTTCTCCATGGTTAGTCTGTCATCATGTTTAGTGTTCTCCATGGTTAGTCTGTCATCATGTTTAGTGTTCTCCATGGTTAGTCTGTCATCATGTTTAGTGTTCTCCATGGTTAGTCTGTCATCATGTTTAGTGTTCTCCATGGTTAGTCTGTCATCATGGTTAGTGTTCTCCATGGTTAGTCTGTCATCATGTTTAGTGTTCTCCATGGTTAGTCTGTCATCATGTTTAGTGTTCTCCATGGTTAGTCTGTCATCATGTTTAGTGTTCTCCATGGTTAGTCTGTCATCATGTTTAGTGTTCTCCATGGTTAGTCTGTCATCATGGTTAGTGTTCTCCATGGTTAGTCTGTCATCATGGTTAGTGTTCTCCATGGTTAGTCTGTCATCATGTTTAGTGTTCTCCATGGTTAGTCTGTCATCATGTTTAGTGTTCTCCATGGTTAGTCTGTCATCATGTTTAGTATTCTCCATGGTTAGTCTGTCATCATGTTTAGTGTTCTCCATGGTTAGTCTGTCATCATGTTTAGTGTTCTCCATGGTTAGTCTGTCATCATGTTTAGTGTTCTCCATGGTTAGTCTGTCATCATGTTTAGTGTTCTCCATGGTTAGTCTGTCATCATGTTTAGTGTTCTCCATGGTTAGTCTGTCATCATGGTTAGTGTTCTCCATGGTTAGTCTGTCATCATGGTTAGTGTTCTCCATGGTTAGTCTGTCATCATGTTTAGTGTTCTCCATGATTAGTCTGTCATCATGTTTAGTGTTCTCCATGGTTAGTCTGTCATCATGTTTAGTATTCTCCATGGTTAGTCTGTCATCATGTTTAGTGTTCTCCATGGTTAGTCTCTCATCATGTTTAGTGTTCTCCATGGTTAGTCTGTCATCATGTTTAGTGTTCTCCATGGTTAGTCTGTCATCATGTTTAGTGTTCTCCATGGTTAGTCTGTCATCATGTTTAGTGTTCTCCATGGTTAGTCTGTCATCATGGTTAGTGTTCTCCATGGTTAGTCTGTCATCATGGTTAGTGTTCTCCATGGTTAGTCTGTCATCATGTTTAGTGTTCTCCATGGTTAGTCTGTCATCATGTTTAGTGTTCTCCATGGTTAGTCTGTCATCATGTTTAGTATTCTCCATGGTTAGTCTGTCATCATGTTTAGTGTTCTCCATGGTTAGTCTGTCATCATGTTTAGTGTTCTCCATGGTTAGTCTGTCATCATGTTTAGTGTTCTCCATGGTTAGTCTGTCATCATGTTTAGTGTTCTCCATGGTTAGTCTGTCATCATGTTTAGTGTTCTCCATGGTTAGTCTGTCATCATGGTTAGTGTTCTCCATGGTTAGTCTGTCATCATGGTTAGTGTTCTCCATGGTTAGTCTGTCTTAATGTTTAGTGTTCTCCATGATTAGTCTGTCATCATGTTTAGTGTTCTCCATGGTTAGTCTGTCATCATGTTTAGTATTCTCCATGGTTAGTCTGTCATCATGTTTAGTGTTCTCCATGGTTAGTCTCTCATCATGTTTAGTGTTCTCCATGGTTAGTCTGTCATCATGTTTAGTGTTCTCCATGGTTAGTCTGTCATCATGTTTAGTGTTCTCCATGGTTAGTCTGTCATCATGTTTAGTGTTCTCCATGGTTAGTCTGTCATCATGTTTAGTGTTCTCCATGGTTAGTCTGTCATCATGTTTAGTATTCTCCATGGTTAGTCTGTCATCATGTTTAGTGTTCTCCATGGTTAGCCTGTCATCATGTTTAGTATTCTCCATGGTTAGTCTGTCATCATGTTTAGTGTTCTCCATGGTTAGTCTGTCATCATGTTTAGTATTCTCCATGGTTAGTCTGTCATCATGTTTAGTATTCTCCATGGTTAGTCTGTCATCATGTTTAGTGTTCTCCATGGTTAGCCTGTCATCATGTTTAGTATTCTCCATGGTTAGTCTGTCATCATGTTTAGTGTTCTCCATGGTTAGTCTGTCATCATGTTTAGTATTATCCATGGTTAGTCTGTCATCATGTTTAGTGTTCTCCATGGTTAGTCATCATGTTTAGTATTCTCCATGGTTAGTCTGTCATCATGTTTAGTATTCTCCATGGTTGGTATGTCATCATGTTTAGTGTTCTCCATGGTTAGCCTGTCATCATGTTTAGTATTCTCCATGGTTAGTCTGTCATCATGTTTAGTATTCTCCATGGTTAGTCTGTCATCATGTTTAGTATTCTCCATGGTTAGTCTGTCATCATGTTTAGTGTTCTCCATGGTTAGCCTGTCATCATGTTTAGTATTCTCCATGGTTAGTCTGTCATCATGTTTAGTATTCTCCATGGTTAGTCTGTCATCAGGTTTAGTATTCTCCATGGTTAGCCTGTCATCATGTTTAGTATTCTCCATGGTTAGTCTGTCATCATGTTTAGTATTCTCCATGGTTAGTCTGTCATCATGTTTAGTGTTCTCCATGGTTAGCCTGTCATCATGTTTAGTATTCTCCATGGTCAGTCTGTCATCATGTTTGGTGTACTTTTATACACTTATTTTAATGTGTGATTTTATTGCCTTTAATCCTTCTGATTTTCTTGTGTATGTAAAGTGACTTTGGGTGTCATGAAAAGCACTTAAAATAAAATGTATTATTACTCTAACCTTAACCATTTTAAATGTAAACTTTAATGGGGTAGGGACGTCCAAGGATTCCGGATGGGAAGGATCATAAAAGTACTCACCCCCCCCCCCCCCCAGTGAAAACGACTGTGGTGTATTTAGTCTCTGTGTTCCAGGTGGACAGGCTACTATGTGCAGGGTCAGGAACTGTAGGCCAGAGATTCTGCTTTATCCTGCAGAGAACAGACACTGTTATCAGACTCACAGACTAAGTGGAGGCATCTGCAGTCTGCTGCTAATCAGTCAGGGATACATGTGGGTCTGGAAAAGTGCAGCAGGCTGGCAAGACATGGGGAGAGTTCCACTTCAAGACCTCTACTAGTAGGCTGCCCTCTCTGTGGCTCTCTCACCTCTGTCTCCACTGTAGGCAGTTCAGCAGTATCATGACGGTGAGCACTGTAGGAATGCAACACCACAGGATGGTGTCCACCAAAACAACGCCCCCTAGATTGGAACACACACACACACACACAAATGAATGAACAACTGTCCACTCCAATGGAGGTAGGTCAGTAGAACAGTTAAAACATCTCAGCCTGTATTAGTCCTCACCTACAGCCACATCAAGCATTGGACCAGGAGGACTCCCTCCTGCATCAGTGTGAGCCACCATGTGGATCCTGTACAGTCCAGACAAACCACTCAACTGGTACCTCAGGCTGTCTCCTGGCACCACTACAACCTCTGGAGTTTCTTCTTCACTCTGGATGTAGAGGGTGTAGTAGCGGATGAAGCCATGCCTCTGCTCCAGAGGAACAGGCTCCCACTGCAGGACAACAGCACGGCTGCTCAGCTCCTGCACCACTGGCTTGGGGCCAGCAGAGGGGGCTGAAGAGTCAGTGTAAAAGGGTGAGTAAAAAAGTGTACAACACATCCACATAATTATTATTCATTATGGTGGCAGCTATTGACAAATCAATGAATGAGCTAAAGCCTAGGATATAAAGTAAGTTGTTGTGGTGTGTGTGTGTGTGTGTGTTTGACCTTCTTGCCTGGTGTAGGCTTCTACTGACAGCTCCTCCCCAGTCTCTGCATCATACTCAGGCCTCACAGTTACTTTGTAGCACAGTTTCGGCCACACGCCCTCTGACAACAATGGGTATTTGGTCGCACATTACTCACACCCATCTTCAGAATGTAATCCCATGCAACAAAACATACTTGTCTGTTAAGTCTTTGTAGATACAACATATACTGTAAATGTAGGGCCCCAGAGGTTTTCCTGATCACGTCACCAAATATAGGCCATTTTATTTATTTACACTGAACAAAAATATAAATGCAACATGCAACAATTTCAAAGATTTTACTGAGTTACACTGCATATGAGGAAATCACATGTCTAGTGAGGATGCAGGTCATGGAAGAACTGGGACATTTTCAGCTTCCAGCAATTGTGTACAGATCCTTGCGACATGGGGCCGTGCATTATCATGTTGACATGAGGTGACGGCGGCGGATGAATGGCACGACAATGGGCCTCAGGGTCTTGTCATGGTACAGTATCTCTGTGCATTCAAATTGCCATCGATAAAATGCAATTGTGTAAAATGCAAATGCCTGCCCATACCATAACCCAACAGCCACCATGGGGCACTCTGTTCACATCATTGATATCAGAAAACCGCTCGCCCTCACGATGCCATACACACCGTCTGCCATGTGCCCAGTACAGTTGAAACCGGGATTCATAGTTGAAGAGCACACTTCTTCAGGGTACCAGTGGGCATCGAAGATGAACATTTGCTCACTGAAGTTGGTTACGATGCCAAACTGCAGTCAAGACCCCGATGACGAGCATGTAAATGAGCTTCCCTGAGGTGGTTTCTAAAAGTAGGTGCATAAATTATTTGGTTGTGCAAACCCACAGTTTCATCAGTTGTCCAGCTGGCTGGTCTCAGACGATCCCACAGGTGAAGAAGCCGGATGTGGAGGTCCGAACTGGCGTGGTTACACACGGTCTGCGGATGTGAGGCCGGTTGGACGTACAGCCAAATTCTCTAAAACGACGTTGGAGGCAGCTTATGGTACATAAATTAACATTGAATTCTCTGGCAACAGCTCTGGTGGACATTCCTGCAGTTAGCACACCAATTGCACGCTCCCTCAAAACTTGAGATATCTCAGGCATTGTGTTGTGTGAAAAAACTGCACATTTTACAGTGGCCTTTTATTGTCTCCAGCACAAGGTGCACCTGTGTAATGATCATGCTGTTTAATAATTTTCTTCATATGCAACACCTGTCAGGTGGATGAATTATCTTGGCATTGGAGAAATGCTCAAATACACGGATGTGAAATATGCTTTCTGTGCGTATGGAATATTTCTGGGATCTTTCATTTAGGCACATGAAACATGTTGCCAACACTTTACATGTTGCGTTTATATTTTTGTTGAGTACATATTTTTAGGGTAGAAAAAACAATGTGCTGCTGCACTCAAATGGGTAAAGACCAGTGGAGGCTGCTGAGGGGAGGACGGGTCATAATAAGTAGCCGGCTACCGCCATGTTACTTGGCCCCATGTTACTCAACCCTGCACCTTAGAGGCCGCTGCCCTATATACATGGACATATAATCACTGGTTACTTTAATAATGGAACACTAGTCACTTTAATAATGTTTACATACTGCTTTACTTATTTCATATGTATATACTGTATTATATTCTACTGTATTTTAGTCAATGCCACTCCGACATTGCTAGTGCTAATATTTATATATTTCTTAATTCCATTCTTTTACTTTTAGATTAGTGTGTATTGTTGTGAATTGTTAGATACTACTGCACTGTTGGAGCTAGGAACACAAGCATTTCGCTACACCAGCAATAACATCTGCTAAATATGTGCATGTGACCAATAGAATGTGAGTTGATTTGAATAATGGCTGGAATGGGGACAATGGAATGATATCTAACACATCAAAGACGTGGTTTCCATTTGGTTGATACTACTCCATTGACTCCATTCCAGACATTATTATGAGCCGTCCTCCCCTCAGCAGCCTCCACTGGTAAAGGCTGTAAGGCCATTGGAAATTTGGTAGAAGGTGCTCTTTGCAAAGGGTGGACTATGACTGGCATTAAAACAAAAAGTATAATGTCCACAACTTAGTAAGTGAAAAATGTAGAAAAAATAAGAATTGGGCTGACTTTTCACATCAAGGCATTCTTGAAGGGGGATGATGTAAAAAGCCTTTATTGTCTTGTCATTTTGGTTGGTCATGTTTTTATACGGTATAATAAAAAACAGAACCCAAAATGCCTAAGTGTTTGGGATTGGTACAAGCCTTCATTAGGGTGTAAAAGGATCAACAAGTTCATCTCTCCGTTTTTTTTCAAGAGTGCCTTGATGAGGAAAAGTAAGACCCACAATAAATGTTCCGCCATTTTCAATTTACTAAGTGGTGGATATTATCCACTTTGTTTTTTGGCCATATTTTGTGGAGTATTTGGAAGTTATATTGACAGGTATAGGTTAGAATATGAGATGGGGAAATAGATAGGAGAGTCCACTGCCACCAGGGGCATACCTGGTCGTGGCGGGGGCAGCAGGACAACCACTACAACATCCCCTGGCACACATAGAGTAGGAGGCCCCTGTGACATGTGACCTGATCAGGGAAAACTCTGTGTCCTAGTCATAGGCATGACAATTAACTAGCTGAATGATGCATACAATCAACCCATTTACCTGTGATTATAATTTTTCTTGCATTGTGGCTCAGTCTTTGCCAGTATGGAGTATAGCTAGCTGTCTCAGATAAAGCCCACCACTCCACCAGGAAGCTGCTTAGTGATGGGGACTCTAGAGCTGTCCATCGTACCTCCAGTCTGAAATCATCCAATGCTGTGACACTGACATCCACCAGAGCCTTGGGTGCTGTAAGTTATACTCTCATTTTACAGAGGATATGCATTGGACACAATACAACTAAAATGATGCAAAAGTTTCTGGGCATTTGTTCAAATTCATATCAATATATACACTGCCACACAATGCTATCGTCTTAATAAGTTGCAATGCTATTGACGTCAATGGTCAAATAGAGTCAGAGTCTGTGTACCTGTGTCCGTGGTGCTGGGGATTGTGATGGTAGCTGGAGGAGAGATGCCGGCAAGGTTGGACATGCTCAGTGTGCAGGAGCAGCGCTCAGGGGGAAGGGTCAGATGACAGGAAGTGTCGGACACACTCAGGGAATTGCAGTCCCATGTATGCAGTGCATTCTGGGAACCCTCAGTACAGCAGGATACGTTAAACCATGGGACTGAGCATTTCACTTGACTCCTGGGTGGGGACTGCAAGACACACAAGGACAACAACAACTCAAACTGAATGTTTATAGAAGAATATCCATATAGACACGTTACAATGGAATAGACCTGAGAGAGCAGAATAACTAGCCCTAGTGTCACCTCAGAGAAAGTTGGTGGGAGGAGCTATAAGAGGATGGGCTCATTGTAATGGCTGAAATGAAGCTGAGTCAAACGTGGTTTTCATATATTTAATGTGTTTGATACCATTCCATTCCAGCCACTACAATGAGCCCGTCCTCCTATACCTCCTCCCACCAGCCTCCTCTGTGCCACCTTACCTTCCACAGCAGAGTCACTCGTCTCAGGTCCGCTCCACCTACAAGCTGAACGGTCCTCCATAGCTGAGGGACAGTAGAGGGTGCTAGAGGGGAGAACACAATCAGATAGCGCAAACCTCACTAGTATCTACAACACACTCCTAACCACATCCATTCAAAAACCTCGTCACACATGTAAGGTGATGTATAAAAGATTCATGGACAATAATGTGCTCATTTAAGCAGACAATTTCTGTTCTTATCTACATATGATTTATGGTCTGCCCAGACAACATTTCCCACAAGCTTGTGCAGCCAAGGAGCACACTATGGCCAACTTGGCTTGGTTTTAATTTTCAACTTGCGTGTGACTTTTAAAGGGGAAATCTGCAATTTAAACAATAACAAAGTGGTCACCCTGCTTTCTATAAACAATTGAGTGATGGGGCTGGAGAAACGTAACCACTCTCAAATTCATAGACAAGAGCTATGGACTGACTAGAACCAATTTTTTAAAATCATATTACTCCAGTGCTAGCCTCCCTACACTGGCTTCCTGTCAAGGCAGGGGCTGATTTCAAGGTTTTACTGCTAACCTACAAAGCATTACATGGGCTTACTCCTACCTATCTCTCTGATTTGGTCCTGCCGTACATACCTACACGTACGCTACGGTCACAAGACGTAGGCCTCCTAATTGTCCCTAGAATTTCTAAGCAAACAGCTGGAGGCAGGGCTTTCTCCTATAGAGCTCCATTTTTATGGAATGGTCTGCCTACCCATGTGAGAGACGCAAACTCGGTCTCAACCTTTAAGTCTTGACTGAAGACTCATCTCTTCAGTGGGTCATATGTAGTCTGAGTGTAGTCTGGCCCAGGAGTGTGAAGGTGAATGGAAAGGCTCTGGAGCAACGAACCGCCCTTGCTGTCTCTACCTGGCCGGTTCCCCTCTTTCCACTGGGATTCTCTGCCTCTAACCCTATTACAGGGGCTGAGTCACTGGCTTACTGGTGCTCTTTCATGCCATCCCTAGGAGGGGTGCATCACTTGAGTGGGTTGAGTCACTGATGTGATCTTCCTGTCTGGGTTGGCACCCCCCCCCCTTGGGTTGTGCCGTGGCAGAGATCTTTGTGGGCTATACTCGGCCTTGTCTCAGGATGGTAAGTTGGTGGTTGAAGATATCCCTCTAGTGGTGTGGGAGCTGTGCTTTGGCAAAGTGGGTGGGGTTATATCCTTCCTATTTGGCTCTGTCCGGGGGTATCATCGGATGGGGCCACAGTGTCTCCTGACCCCTCCTGTCTCAGCCTCCAGTATTTATGCTGCAGTAATTTATGTGTCGGGGGGCTAGGGTCAGTTTGTCCTGTGTGAATTTAAGTATGCTCTAATTCTCTCTTTCTCTCTTTCTTTCTCTCTCTCAGAGGACCTGAGCCCTAGGACCATGCCTCAGGACAACCTGGCATGATGACTCCTTGCTGTCCCCAGAACACCTGGCCGTGCTGCTGCTCCAGTTTAAACTGTTCTGCCTGTAATTATTATTATTTGACCATGCTGGTCATTTATGAACATTTGAACATCTTGGCCATGTTCTGTTATAATCTCCACCCGGCACAGCCAGAAGAGGACTGGCCACCACTCATAGCCTGGTTCCTCTCTAGGTTTCTTCCTAGGTTTTGGCCTTTCTAGGGAGTTTTTCCTAGCCCCCGTGCTTCTACACCTGCATTGCTTGCTGTTTGGGGTTTTAGGCTGGGTTTCTGTACAGCACTTTGAGATATTAGCTGATGTACGAAGGGCTATATAAATAAATTCATTTGATTTGATTTGACCATTAACGATATCAACATTAAAGTTTTAACCATGTTTTGAGAATATACAGTGTTTGTTTACAATTACATAGTTGAAGGAGTTAAACAAGCTTATATTTTGGATTCTTATGGGGTTAGTTGAACTAAGCTCATGAGGCATAAGTTAAATTCGTAAAAAATCTCTGGGTATATATCATTAATTTAAAATGCAGTTTGCCCCTTTCATGTGCTAAGGGGAAGCTACACTGCCACTACCTCACTCTCCAACCAACAGTCATGAAATGATCATGAATACAACTCTTCAGGGTTTGTTGAATTTCCTCTTCCCTTCATTTGAATGTTTTTGTTGACTTTATTTAACTAGGCAAGTCAGTTACTTATTTACAATGACAGTCTACCCCAGCCAAACCTGGATGACACTGGGCCAATTGTGCACCGCCCTATGGGACTCCCAATCACAGCCGGATGTGATGCAAACCGGGGACTGCAGTGACGCCTCTTGCACTGAGATGCAGTGCTTTAGACTCAGGAGCTAGAATGTATTAGAAATCAACTTCTGTTCTAGCTTAACAGGTCAAATGATTCTACATGAGTAATTTGAAAAGCCACACAGATCTATATGAGGGGAATAGGAGGAACTGGGGTTTATCAGCAGTTTTAGATTTGATGTGATAAAAGATATTCCCAGATCATTGTTCCTTGACCGTTTCATAGTCCTAGGAACAAAGCACACTATGCTGACAATACAAGGTTCTACTCTACATCCCTTCTTTTCTTTTTCTACTAGAAAGCACATCAAACTCTCTCATGTCACATGGTTTCCCTCTCCTCGCCTTCTTTTTTTATTTTTCCTAAAGGAGTAGGGCATTGGAATCCATGCTGCAGCTGTATACAGTGGGCTCCAAAATTACTGGCACCCCTGACTGGCAATGCACAAACAATACTTAAAAATATATAAACAATATAATTATAGAGATAAACTCAAAATACCAACATGTGAGAATACTGTACTTTATTAATGTTTCAATGGAACCCACCAAAATCAATTATTGATTTAATAAAGAATCTGACCTCCAAATCAAGGTTTCACAATTAATGGCACCCTTAAATATTATTGTAAATAACATCTACCAAAATTAAACCTGGAATTAAATTCCACTTATTTAAGTTTATCTAAGTCTTAAGGAACTATATTGAGCCATTAAATCACTTCCTGTTTCACTAGGATATAAAAATAAGGTAACACACATGCAGTATCCCTCTGTCATCCAACACCATGAAGAAAACAAAAGAACTAGCAGTTCAAAAGAGACAGATGGTCGTAGACTTTCATAAATCTGGTAATGGCTACAGGAAGATCCACAAATGATTGAATATACCACTGAGCACTGTCAGGGCAATTATTTTTTTTAAATCTAAAGATACGGAACAGTTGAAAACCTCACGGGTAGAAGACGCAAATGCATTTTGCCCCCCAGGATAGGGAGGAGGATCGTGAGAAGAGCAAAAAATCCTCAAGAATCACTGTGAAAGAATTGCAAGCCTTGGTGACGTCTTGGGGTCACCAGGTTTCAAAAAGCACCATCAGACGCCACCTCCACAACCACAGGCTCTTTGGAAGGGTTGCCAGAAGAAAGCCATTTCTGACCCCAAAACACAGACGCAAGCGCTTGGAGTTTGCCAAACGTCATTTAAATTATGACTGGAAGAAGGTGCTCTGGTCAGATGAGACCAACATTGAACGTTTTGGTCAGATACAGCATCAGCATGTTTGGCGTCGAAACAGAGATGCTACTAGGAGAGGCACCTCATACCCACGGTGAAATATGGTGGTGGGTCAGTGATGTTTTGGGTGGGTCAGTGATGTTTTAATTCCAGAGGTCCAGGGGCACTGATTAAGACTGATGGCATAAGGAATTCCACCAAGCACTAGGCAATTAAGGCTGGCAATCTGGTTGCCTCTGCCAGAAGGCTGGGACTTGCCTGTAGGTGAACTTCCCAAGAACACAATGACCCAAAACATACCTCAAGATCCACACAGAAATGGTTCTGTGACAACAAAATCAATGTTCTGCCATGGTCATCTCAGTCGCCGGACATCAATCCAATCGGAAACCTGTGGGCTGAGTTGAAGAGGGCAGTTGATAAGCGCAAACCCAAGAATGTGAAGGATTTTGAAAGGATCTGCATAGAGGAATGGTCCAAAATTCCTCCAAATGTGTTCCTTAACCTTGTCAAACATTACAGGAAAATACTCCATGCTGTTATCCTTGCCAGAGGCGGTTGAACTAAGTACTAAATGAGGAGTGCCAATAATTATGAAACCTTGACTTTGGGGAAATGTATTTTGCATTAAATAATTGTATGATTTTGGTTGGTTCCATTGAAACATTAATAAAGTACAGTATTTTGAGTTTATCTCTATAATTATATATTTTAAAGTATTGTTTGTGCATTGCCAGTCAGGGGTGCCAGTAATTTTGGAGCCCACTGTATGTGTTTTCGTTCTGGAGGCTACGGCTTAGACCACTAGATCTCTCTCTTTCTCTCACACACTCACACACACACTCACACACTCACACACTCACAGTCTCTCACTCTTGCTCTTGCTCACTCTCACCTGCCACCTCTGTACACTGCTGTTGTGTTGGGCTCCAGTCGCTCCAGTGGCTGAGGGTACTATTGTATCGGTAACGCATCATCACTGTATATAGAGTGGAGGCGGAGAAGAGACACGTGGAGGCAGAAAAGAGACCCTGCTCTCTCTCAGGTCTCAGGTCCACCTTCACTGTCTTGGGCTCAGGCTGATGGCAATATATAGGGAAAAAACGGATAACAACTTAACGCCAAACACCTACTGTAGATATACATATATTATACACATCACTGTATACATTACATAGTCCTACAGTAACTGATAGATTGGAGATGACAGTGGGCCACACACCTGCTCCTCTGTGCTGTACTGCACCTGGAAGACCAGAGCACCATTGGAGATATGTTTTCTGGTCACCGGGAAGCTGGTATTGGTAGTCCACTGCAGCTTCAGGCATCTGGGTTTGCCTCTCACTGCTGACACATTGGAGAGGACAGGGGTGGGCAGCTTCACTGGGGGGAGAAAAAGACAAAGGGTTAGATGTAAAGTAAGATGTGTGTAAAACATGTGCGTACAGATGTAGGATCTTAATTTGAGCCAGTTTGCTACAGCAGGAAAATAATCCTGTAGCAATAGGAAATGTGAATTATTATGTGGTTTGTAATTAATGGACATTTTTGTAGGGGTTGATACATTTTTCATAAGGGAAAATCAACTCACAAATCTCAAAGCGGAACTTACAAACTTCAGAAGCCATTTTAAACTTAAAATAAACTACAAGGTTTACATTTCCAATATTCTCCTGCAACAGGGTGATCAAATGAAGATCTTTCATTCTGTATAGTCTATTGTATGACACTGTGTATTACCTGCGTCTATGGCATTGAGGCAGAGGCTGGGTGAGCTGGCTGTTGTGTAAGGGCTGTCAGCCAGGACCCTGATGCAGTAGCAGCGGCTCAGATAGGTCACGTTAACAGAGCAGTGGGTCTGGGTAACAGTCTGACACAGTTGGGACTGATGGATCACAGGGTCATCGCATCCGGTTCTGCAGGCACAAACACACAGGCATGTTTCCTAAATAGTTTGCTGCACAATGAATCTCCACTGTGTCAGCCTCAGAACAATCCAATCCGAACCTCAAATCACATTACACTGCAGTCAGGTGTTTCGCCTGATGTTGCCTGGTGATGAAATAAAATTATCTATATGTAAAGGTTCATGAGTACCAACTTTGAGAATATATTATTCTACAGATCTGTGTAATAAACATGTTACAATGTCATTTTTAAGTACAAACCAGGGAAATAACCATTACAAACTCAAATATGACTCACACATGATGAAACACAATGATAAAGTTGAAACACCAGAATGGCTTTGGGTAGACATTAGGCAACTTATGCTGGGAGCTTTGCCATCAATATAACTAATGAACTCTATGAATTATATTTTAAATCTCCTCATTCAGAAAACAAAGGCTTGCTGATGTCAAGGTGTAGAGTACTCATTGAAATAGAACAGAGGAGGCTGGTGGGAGGAGCTATAGGACGGGCTTGTTGTAATGGCTGGAATGGAATTAATAGAACGGTGTCAAACACATCAAACATATGGAAACCAGATGTTTGACTCTGTTCCAAGAATTCCATTCCAGCCATTACAATGAGTCTGTCCTATAGCTCCTCCCACCAGCTTCCTCCGAAATGTAATGAATCATTCTGTGGTTGCACAACTGCCATGTCAGCCTGCCTTTGTTTACTTCAGTCCAGCATGTTGAAGGATATATTGGCATTCAAGTACTGCCTCTTCCTCTGTCTAAGGGGCCTCATACAATCACAACCATTAACTTGTGCCGTAGATGTTGTAGCACGTGTCTTACATGTTGACCTGCAGTGTGAAGCGCGTGTCTGAGGGAGAGCCTTGTCCAGGTGTCCAGTAGCAGGTCACGTTGGAGTAGGCAATAAAGACACACTGAGGCTGGCTAGGGCTGAGAGGGAATTCTGCATGGACCAGAGGGGAGAGAAAGGATACAGGTGATTCAAAGTGTGTAGAAATAATGTTTAATTAATGCTCACATATGGAAACAGCACATTCAAAATCATCTGCTTTGATCTATGTTATTGCTTGCCATTGGCTGAACAAACCACAGTCTCAAATCAAATGTAATGTAATTTGACACATGCGCCGATTACAACAGGTGTAGGCAGCCCTTACAGTGAAATGCTTACTTACAAGCCCTTAACCAACAATGCAGTTTTAAGGAAAAAAACGTGTTAAGAAAGTATTTACAAAAATAAACTGAAGTAAAAATGTTTAAAAAAATAACAGTAGCGAAGCTATATACAGGGGGTACCGGTACAGAGTCAATGTGCGGGGGCACCAGTTAGTCGAGGTAATTCAGGTAATATGTACAGTGCCTTGCGAAAGTATTCGGCCCCCTTGAACTTTGCGACCTTTTGCCACATTTCAGGCTTCAAACATAAAGATATAAAACTGTATTTTTTTGTGAAGAATCAACAACAAGTGGGACACAATCATGAAGTGGAACATTTCATTGGACATTTATTGGATATTTCAAACTTTTTTAACAAATCAAAAACTGAAATATTGGGCGTGCAAAATTATTCAGCCCCCTTAAGTTAATACTTTGTAGCGCCACCTTTTGCTGCGATTACAGCTGTAAGTCGCTTGGGGTATGTCTCTATCAGTTTTGCACATCAGGAGACTGAAATATTTTCCCATTCCTCCTTGCAAAACAGCTCGAGCTCAGTGAGGTTGGATGGAGAGCATTTGTGAACAGCAGTTTTCAGTTCTTTCCACAGATTCTCGATTGGATTCAGGTCTGGACTTTGACTTGGCCATTCTAACACCTGGATATGTTTATTTTTTAACCATTCCATTGTAGATTTCGCTTTATGTTTTGGATCATTGTCTTGTTGGAAGATAAATCTCCGTCCCAGTCTCAGGTCTTTTGCAGACTCCATCAGGTTTTCTTCCAGAATGGTCCTGTATTTGGCTCCATCCATCTTCCCATCAATTCAAACCATCTTCCCTGTCCCTGCTGAAGAAAAGCAGGCCCAAACCATGATGCTGCCACCACCATGTTTGACAGTGGGGATGGTGTGTTCAGCTGTGTTGCTTTTACGCCAAACATAACGTTTTGCATTGTTGCCAAAAAGTTCAATTTTGGTTTCATCTGACCAGAGCACCTTCTTCCACATGTTTGGTGTGTCTCCCAGGTGGCTTGTGGCAAACTTTAAACAACACTTTTTATGGATATCTTTAAGAAATGGCTTTCTTCTTGCCACTCTTCCATAAAGGCCAGATTTGTGCAATATACGACTGATTGTTGTCCTATGGACAGAGTCTCCCACCTCAGCTGTAGATCTCTGCAGTTCATCCAGAGTGATCATGGGCCTCTTGGCTGCATCTCTGATCAGTCTTCTCCTTGTATGAGCTGAAAGTTTAGAAGGACGGCCAGGTCTTGGTAGATTTGCAGTGGTCTGATACTCCTTCCATTTCAATATTATCGCTTGCACAGTGCTCCTTGGGATGTTTAAAGCTTGGGAAATCTTTTTGTATCCAAATCCGGCTTTAAACTTCTTCACAACAGTATCTCGGACCTGCCTGGTGTGTTCCTTGTTCTTCATGATGCTCTCTGCGCTTTTAACGGACCTCTGAGACTATCACAGTGCAGGTGCATTTATACGGAGACTTGATTACACACAGGTGGATTGTATTTATCATCATTAGTCATTTAGGTCAACATTGGATCATTCAGAGATCCTCACTGAACTTCTGGAGAGAGTTTGCTGCACTGAAAGTAAAGGGGCTGAATCATTTTGCTCGCCCAATTTTTCAGTTTTTGATTTGTTAAAAAAGTTTGAAATATCCAATAAATGTCGTTCCACTTCATGATTGTGTCCCACTTGTTGTTGATTCTTCACAAAAAAATACAGTTTTATATCTTTATGTTTGAAGCCTGAAATGTGGCAAAGGGTCGCAAAGTTCAAGGGGGCCGAATACTTTCGCAAGGCACTGTACATGTAGGTAGAGGTAAAGTGACTATGGATGGATAATAAACAGAGAGTAGCAGCAGCGTAAAAATGGGGGTGGGGGGACAATGCAAATAGTCTGGGTAGCCATTTGATTATGCTGTTCAGGAATCTTATGGCTTGAGGGTAGAAGCTGTTAAGGAGCCTTTTGGACCTAGACTTGGCGCTCCGGTACCGCCTGCCGTGCGGTAGCAGAGAGAACAGTCTATGACTAGAGTTGCTGGAGTCTTTGGCAATTTTCTGGGCCTTCCTCTGACACCGCCTGGTATAGAGGTCCTGGATGGCAGGAAGCTTGGCCCCAGTGACGTACTGAGCCGTACGCACTACCCTCTGTAGTGCTTTGCGGTCGGAGGCTGAGCAGTTGCCATACCAGGCAGTGATGCAACCAGTCAAGATGCTCTCGATGGTGCAGCAATATAACTTTTTGAGGATCTGAGGACCCATGCCAAATCTTTTCAGTCTCCTGAGGGGGAATAGGCGTTGTCGTGCTGTCTTCACGACTGTCTTGGAGTGTTTGGACCAGAGGTCGACCGATTAATCGGCATAGCCGATCGGCATTTCCAATTAATTAGTGCCGATTTCAAGTTTTCAAAACAATCAGTAATCAGCATTTTTGGATGCCGATTATGGCCAATTACATTGCAATCCACGAGGAGACTGCGTGGCAGGCTGACCACCTGTTATGCGAGTGCAGCAAGGAGCCAAGGAAAGTTGCTAGCTAGCATTAAACTTATCTTATAAAAAACAATCAATCTTAACATAATCACTGGTTAACTACACATGGTTGATGATATTACTAGTGTAACTAGCTTGTCCTGCGTTGCATGTAATCAATGCAGTGCCTGTTAATTTATCATTGAATCAAAGCCTACTTCATCTTCGCCAAACAGGTGATGATTTAACAAAAGCGCATTTGCAAAAAAAGCACAATCATTGCACAAATGTACTTAACCATAAACATCAATGCCTTTCTTAAAATCAATACATGTATATTATTTTAAACTTACATATTTAATTAAAATAAATTAATGTTAGCAGGCAATATTAGCCAGGGAAATTGTGTCACTTCTCTTGTGTTCAACGAAAGCAGAGTCAGGGTATATGCAGCAGTTTGGGCCACCTAGCTTGTTGCGAACTGTGTGAAGACCATTTCTTCCTAACAAAGGCTGTAATTAATTTGCCAGAATTTTACATAATCATGACATAATATTGAAGGTTGTGCAATGTAACAGCAATATTTAGACTTCGGTTTGCCACCCGTTCGATAAAATACGAACGGTTCCGTATTTCACTGAAGGAATAAACATTTTGTTTACGAAATTATAGTTTCTGGATTTGCCCATATTAATGACCTAAGGCTCGTATTTCTGTGCGTTTATTATATTATAATTAAGTATATGATTAGATATTTGATAGAGCAGTCTGAAAAATCATAATCGGTCAACCTCTTAGTTTGGACCATGACAGTTTGATGGTGATGTGGACACCAAGGAACTTGAAGCTCTCAACCTGCTCCACTACAGCCCTGTCGATGAGAATGGGGGCGTTCTCGGTCCTCCTTTTCCTGTAGTCCACAATCATCTCCTTTGTTTTGCTCACATTGAGGGAGAGGTTGTTATCCTGGCACCACACTGCCAGGTCTCTGATCTCCTCCCTATCTTTGTCTCTCTCCAGAAATACCAACAAATTATAGTCCTTTCTGATATACTCCTGGATATTACTGTGCATTCCTTACTAATCTAGTTATCTATTTAGCCTTATATAATTTCTATGAAGTCATATTGAGATTACCTAATCTATTTTTGAAATTAGATCTATATCCTGAAAGCCAATAAAAGATTAAGAAACAACATACATAGTAATTAATCAAAAGGCAATACATTCCAAAAAATATTGCATTCCTCCACAACCAAGCTCTTAATTAAGGTCCTGAATTTGGGATAGTTCAGGATTTTGGCACACCAAAAATACGGACCTTGATTGACTACTAATAGTGATGTAAATTTGGTATGCTACCTCTCCACACGTGCTCTTGACACTGTTAAATATATCAGTGTAGGCTTGACCTCACTAACCAACCTGAAGTAGGTTGCAGAAATCTATGTTATTAGTTCTGCAGGGTATACTACAAAGCAGGAGCAATAAGTTAGCCAGATAACTTTGATAAATAGCGAGAAATAATTTATGATTTTCCGGGTTCAGTAAGAAAGCTAAACTTAGATATGTGTTTTTTGTTGTTGAGTCAATTAGAGATTGCCCATTTCAAGCTTATCTTTCAAAAATATCATTTTTTTCCCCCAGAATATTTAGGCTAGTTAGCTGGCTAACTCCTTGATCCTGCTTTGTAGTATGCCAGGTATACTATACTATGAAGGAAGCTAGATCTACTCAGGGTTTTCTAAAGCTAGACAGCTTCAGTTAGCTTCACATTCCAGCTCAGGCACCCTCTCCGGCGCCAGTTGTCTCATCATTGGGGCGGCAGGAAGCCTAGTGGTTAGAGCGTTGGACTAGTAACCGAAAGGTTGCAAGATTGAATCCCCGAGCTGACAAGGTTAAAATCTGTTGTTCCGCCCCTGAACAAGGCAGTTAACTCACTGTTCCTAGGCTGTCAGTGAAAATAAGAATTGGTTCTTAACTGACTTGCCTAGTTAAATAAAGGTAAAATAAATAAATAATTACAAATTATGCGCACCTGTGCCTCATGACACTCACTCGGACTCCATCACCTTCCTGATTTCCTCCTCTATATCTGTCACTCCCCTTGGTGTTTTCCTCAGGTGTTATTGACTCTGTTTCTTATCTGTACGCTTTTCGTGTTTCTGGTTTTGTACTATGTTCTATTTGTTATTACATTTGCACTCCCTGTACTTGCTTCCCGTTTCCCAGGGTATATGTTACACATCTGTACTACGACCGGTGGATACTGAACGCCGAACTCTTCATTAAGACAATGCTGAAACATGAATCCATGGGTGAGTCAGTGTCACATTTTCATTTGTGACTAAATAAAAATGAAAGAAAATGTATCTTGCAAATTCAGCAGGCTATGGTGTAAAATAGCATTTTAGAAGTGGCATCTTTATTTTATTACTCGCCGTCTTTTTTTAATGCCGCGCACAAGGACATTTTCCCCTCTCCTATCAATAAAATAATTGTATTAAATCATACAAAAGTTTTACTGTGCGTGAAGTTCTAAATACATTTTGTCATTACTAAATGACAGCTGCACCACTGAGAGCATCTTGACTGGCTTCATCACCGCTTGGTATGGCAACTGCTGTCAATGTTGAAAACACTGTATATAAAAGTACTGTGTGTGTGTGAGAGTATCCCTAACCTTGCCAACAGACAAAGAGCTATGAACAGATTAGTGGTACACTAATCAGAGCCTTATTTGGCTCGGCAACAGAAATAAGGCTTGATGTGTAATGAAATAAAAAATTTAAACATCAGGCGACATCCTTACAACAGGACACATGAATGTTCTTGCAACGTTAGCATGAAACATGTCTAGAACATTATCTTCTATTCGGAGAGCATGGCAACCATGTTCTGTGTATGTTTGGTGGGATGTTGATTGAATATTCTCCTAATCCTCAGAACTGGACACATGAATGGTATTGCAACATTCCCATGAAACAATATCTTAAATTCTGAGAACATGTTAACCACATTCTGGGTAAGTTATATTTTACATTATGGGAAAAGTCTCTGGAAACATTCCTTGCACATCAAGGGAACATTCCTATGAAAACGTTAGTTAATGACCTAATGAGACTCAAAGGAACGTTCTCTAAAGTTGTGGGAATGTTTGTTGTTAGCTGGGTAGGTAGCAGCATGCCAATTATTACATGACCTAGTATTTAATCAAGATCTCTTAAATATGTCGTTTTTTTAAACTTTCATAAGAGAAACAAGACTTGTTCCAACTTCCAATGTATGTAGATAAAACACACTAAAAGGTTATACAAACTCTCACCTGTAGCAGTGCAAATATTTAGTCCAATGTAAAGAGCCACAAATGCTAGACTCCTGTCGTCCATCCTCGAGTTACGATGAATTCCTATGCCTCCTCCTGCTGTCACTAACGGTGTCCTCGGATTGTCACACAACAGAGCTCTGAATATACAGTGTGAAGACGTGTGACAGTTCCAGGAACATAGCTAGTATAACGAGCCCCTCATACCAGTTATGACGATGCTCTTCAGCAACCTCTCATATTTCAGCAACATGCGTGCAATCAGCCGCTAGCCTAAACGTGATTGTTTGACAATCAGATTAAAACATCATAACTGGTAGAGTTTATGACAGAATAAACATTTATTAGGTCTACATTTGAAAAGTTAAATGACACATCTTTATGACTATTTCCACAGAGATCATATTGAATTAAGATATTATATACGGAATTATATGATTAGGCACATACAAAAATGTGGAGTTCCTGTACAGGGAAGAAATTAGTTATACTTTCACCATTGTTCATGGGTATCTTTAAAACAGGTTAACACGCCCCACAAACATTAAAACAGGTTAACACGCCCCACAAACATTAAAACAGGTTAACACGCCCCACAAACATTAGACAACTATACAGAAAGCACTAACTTGCTGAAATAAAAACATAAAATCAATGCTGAGAATAGTCAGATTAACCCATAACCGCTGTGGACACGGGCATGGTGGTGTCGCGGACAGATTGCAGTACCGGGAACCAAGAGGCTGTGGGTTCAAAAACCCAGGTGCAAACTCTTGAATAATAATAATACCTGTAGAAATGAACATGCACAAAGTAACAATCTTGGTCAACGTGTGTCACATATGTAAATTGAAAACCCTGTTAAAAGCGCAGAAATGTACAGTAGATCCAGGCAGGGGCGTAGCCAGATTTTTTGGGGTGGGGATAGGCCTAGAAACATTTGGATAGGCATTTTTCTACTTGAATATTACATTTATTTTGCGATGTGCACCGTATATTATTTCGTAATACAATCGTTTTATACTAGTGCATAGTACTTGGAGCAACCTCATTACACATACAAATAATTACCTATCCCAGCATATTAAAATAAGACTAACTTTAGACCAGTTGCCAACAACATACAACTCATCTTCAGGCGTACTTTAATCTCGATGGGCAAACAAGCCTATATTTGATGTTACCATTTATACCACGGTGGGCAGCAGTACTATAAAAAGGTAACGTACCTTTGTAGACATATCATAAGGCGTGACCTGTGGCATTGCCACGGGTAGGCCTGGGTAGGTTTGATCTCAGGCCTACCCCCAAAAAGTTAGTATTATTATTCAATATACATTTTGATTTGTATTTATTTTATTATACGTTTAAAATAAATGCATGTGAGATGCATGTTCTATGGCTAATTTTAACATAATGTAACAAAGAAATAGTCCGCAACAATCAAGTTCACTTCGGATAATTGGTTAAAAAATTTTTTTAAATCATACTGTGGTTTACCTAAACAACATCATGTGGATAAACTTTGTAGCGCATAAGGTAGCAAGCTCTACCACGCTAGCTTACTCGAATTGACTCACCAGCTAAGGTAATTTAGTAGTTCTAGCAATGGCAAACCAAATGTCGATCGCAGACGTCTGGAGGAAAAAGAGTGTGTACCAGAAAATAATTTGGATCAATCTACCGATAGCCTCCAGAATGAGACATTAACAGGTGGCGCCAAGATAGAAACAACCGCAATCGCCATCACAACCGCCAATGCCACGTTGAGCCAGGCATGCTTGCCTATCCCCACCGTCTCCTCTCGGTCTTGATGCTGCGGGTGGGGGTGAACCTGCAGTAGGTCCACCGACAGATTTGTCTGCTGTTGATGAACCAGCCTGTCAACCAAAGCTAGCAAAGTTCCCTTCAAGTATGATAAACGGCAAATCACACTGCTTCTCTTCAAGGTGGTATGACCAGTTCGTGTGGATTGAGTATAGTAAAGAAAAATATACCATTTATTGTAAGTTTTGTAGGTACTTTCCTGGGACAAATGTCAAATTCAGATTTGTATGAGAAGGATTTAAAAACTGGAAACTCACAAGAAATGCTTGCTGCAAACATGAGAATAGCAAATGACATGCTAGTGCCCTTGCAAAATTTGAATCCTACAAGGCGATCCATGGGCCTAGAAGTTGTGGGACTGTGTTGAACCAAATACATGGCGATGCAAACATGGATTTTATAGAAAGAAACCGTGCCCATGTTAAAGTGGTCATAGATATGGTCCTAATGTGTGCAAAGCAGGATATTCCACTCAGAGGGCATAGAGAAACCGAATAGAGGCAATCAACATTGGTCACTTTTTAGAAATCTTCAATTTCATCTCAAAGTATGACTCAGAAATACAAAACAGGCTTAATGAGCTACCTCGCAATGCCACGCTTATGAGCCCCGAAATTCAGAACGAGTTGCTAGAGTGTGCATCATTGTTACTGTGCAGGATAAAATATGAAGTTCATTCTGCGCCTTCCACGTATTTTGTCAAGTACTCTCATTTTGGAGGAAAAGTCACTCTTTCCCATGCTCATTTTGTGATTCAACTGCTGAATAAAGACTGTGAATTCAGCATCCTCAATTGATATTGTATAATGATCGCATGTGGTCTTCAGCTGCTCTTTCAGGCCGCAGGTTTGGGATTCTTTGGAAAAGGAGGCTGCCGCTTGCATGATCCCATATGTGTCTTGAAATCTTCAGTTTAACTCAGTAATCTGTCTGTCTAGAATATTGTTTCAAAGTTGCCTCAGGGCACTGTCACTCTTGATGCTGGATGTTTCCCCTAATTAAGTTGTGACTACACTGTCTGCCAATTTTACAGGAAGTTTTCGAATGTCGTGATGCGCTCACATCCCAATTACTAATATCATGCTTAACCATCATCTTCAGTTAGTTTGAGAACTTTATCAGTCTCCCCCTGAGTTCTCAGAATGTAGAAAAGCTGCTTTTGAGGATTTCAATTAAACCAATACAGTCCGGCACAGATGATGTAGAGCTTTGTAATCCCTTCGTAGAAAAATCACTAGTGTCAAACAATTGACTAAACGTGACTAACAGGAATGAAAACGTACTGTTCTGGATTTGTTGTAAAAGGGCATCAGCTTCTAATTCGGTTTGTCCACAAGCCTCTGAAAAATCTGCAAGAACCTCTAAAATGACATCTAGCAGTAACAGCACTTTACTCACTGACCCTGATTTGGAACTCCAACATACATCCTTGGATCTTTCTAGCTCGATACATGGTCTATCGGGATGCAACTCTTTCTGTACTTCTATGAATCGAGCATGTCTGTGGGATCCACTCATAAATGTATGTAGCTGATTTACTGTGTCAAAAAAAGTACTGACATGTCCCGACACTTGCCGCCATGCACAGAACCAAATTCAAACGATGGGAGTTGCAATGCACATACAGTGGGGCAAAAAAGTATTTAGCCAGCCACCAATTGCGCAAGTTCTCCCACTTAAAAAGATGAGAGAGGGCTGTAAATCACATTGTAGGATTTTTAATGAATTTATTTGCAAATTATGGTGGAAAATAAGTATTTGGTCACCTACAAACAAGCAAGATTTCTGGCTCTCACAGACCTGTAACTTCTTCTTTAAGAGGTTCCTCTGTCCTCCACTCGTTACCTGTCTTAATGGCACCTGTTTGAACCTCAAACAGTCACACTCCAAACTCCACTATGGCCAAGACCAAAGAGCTGTCAAAGGACACCAGAAACAAAATTGTAGACCTGCACCAGGCTGGGAAGACTGAATCTGCAATAGGTAGGCAGCTTGGTTTGAAGAAATCAACTGTGGGAGCAATTATTAGGAAATGGAAGACATACAAGACCACTGATAATCTCCCTCGATCTGGGGCTCCACGCAAGATCTCACCCCGTGGGGTCAAAATGATCACAAGAACGGTGAGCAAAAATCCCAGAACCACACGGGGGGACCTAGTGAATGACCTGCAAAGAGCTGGGACCAAAGTAACAAAGCCAACCATCAGTAACACACTACGCCGCCAGGGACTCAAATCCTGCAGTGCCAGACGTGTCCCCCTGCTTAAGCCAGTACATGTCCAGGCCCGTCTGAAGTTTGCTAGAGAGCATTTGGATGATCCAGAAGAAGATTGGGAGAATGTCATATGGTCAGATGAAACCAAAATATAACATTTTGGTAAAAACTCAACTCGTTGTGTTTGGAGGACAAAGAATGCTGAGTTGCATCCAAAGAACACCATACCTACTGTGAAGCATGGGGGTGGAAACATCATGCTTTGGGGCTGTTTTTCTGCAAAGGGATCAGGACGACTGATCCGTGTAAAGGAAAGAATTAATGGGGCCATGTATCGTGAGATTTTGAGTGAAAACCTCCTTCCATCAGCAAGGGCATTGAAGATGAAACTTGGCTGGGTCTTTCAGCATGACAATGATCCCAAACACACGAAGGAGTGGCTTCGTAAGAAGCATTTGAAGGTCCTGGAGTGGCCTAGCCAGTCTCCAGATCTCAACCCCATAGAACATCTTTGGAGGGAGTTGAAAGTCCGTGTTGCCCAGCAACAGCCCCAAAACATCACTGCTCTAGAGGAGATCTGCATGGAGGAATGGGCCAAAATACCAGCAACAGTGTGTGAAAACCTTGGGAAGACTTACAGAAAATGTATGACCTCTGTCATTGCAAACAAAGCGTATATAACAAAGTATTGAGAAACTTTTGTTATTGACCAAATACTTATTTTCCACCATAATTTGCAAATAAATTCATAAAAAAATCCTACAATGTGATTTTCAGGATTTTTTTTCTCATTTTGTCTGTCATAGTTGAAGTGTACCTATGATGAAAATTACAGGCCTCTCTCATCTTTTTAAGTGGGAGAACATGCACAATTGGTGGCTGACTAAATACTTTTTTGCCCCACTGTATACCGCTTGCTAAAATGCTTGCCTTAGTAAGACATCTACCCCCTCCTCTGTTCCCTGACATGACTGAAGCGCCATCGAAACAAAAACCCACACACAGAGTGGGATCCAACTCCAGGGGTTACAACACTTTAAGTATTTTCAGAGAAATTCCTTGTGCAGACAAATCAGCGTTTCCATAAACCCAACAGCTCTTTCTTTTATCATTCCAGCATGAATGTATCAGATAAACACAGCAATAAGTTCTCGTTTAGATTGAACTTTATATTCATCTGCTAGTATGGCAAAATACGTGGAAGGTGCAGAAGGAACTTCATATTTTATCCTGCACAGTAACAATGATGCACACTCTAGCAACTCGTTCTGAATTTCGGGGCTCATAAGCGTGGCATTGCGAGGTATCTCATTAAGCCTGTTTTGTATTTCTGAGTCATACTTTGAGATGAAATTGAAGATTTCTAAAAAGTGACCAATGTTGATTACCTCTATTCGGTTTCTCTATGCCCTCTGAGTGGAATATCCTGCTTTGCACACATTAGGACCATATCTATGACCACTTTAACATGGGCACGGTTTCTTTCTATAAAATCCATGTTTGCATCGCCATGTATTTGGTTCAACACAGTCCCACAACTTCTAGGCCCATGGATCGCCTTGTAGGATTCAAATTTTGCAAGGGCACTAGCATGTCATTTACTATTCTCATGTTTGCAGCAAGCATTTCTTGTGAGTTTCCAGTTTTTAAATCCTTCTCATTCACATCTGAATTCGACATTTGTCCCAGGAAAGTACCTACAAAACTTACAATAAATGGTATATTTTTCTTTACTATACTCAATCCACACGAACTGGTCATACCACCTTGAAGAGAAGCAGTGTGATTTGCCGTTTATCATACTTGAAGGGAACTTTGCTAGCTTTGGTTGACAGGCTGGTTCATCAACAGCAGACAAATCTGTTGGTGGACCTACTGCAGGTTCACCCCCACCCGCAGCATCAAGACCGAGAGGAGACGGTGGGGTAGGCAAGCATGCCTGGCTCAACGTGGCATTGGCGGTTGTGATGGCGATTGCGGTTGTTTCTATCCTGGGGCCACCTGTTAATGTCTCATTCTGGAGGCTATCGGTAGATTGATCTAAATTATTTTCTGGTACACACTCTTTTTCCTCCAGACGTCTGCGATCGACATTTGGTTTGCCATTGCTAGAACTACTAAATTACCTTAGCTGGTGAGTCAATTCGAGTAAGCTAGCGTGGTAGAGCTTGCTACCTTATGCGCTACAAAGTTTATCCACGTGATGTTGTTTAGGTAAACCACAGTACGATTTTTATTTTTATTTAACCAATAGTCCGAAACCAAGTTGATTGTTGCGGACTATTTCTTTGTTACATTATATTAAAATGACCCATATAATAATACATATCACATGCGTTTCTTTTAAACATGTAATAAAACAAATACAAATAAAAATTGTATATTGAATATTGAATAATAATACTAATATTAACTTTTTGGGGGTAGGCCTGAGATCAAATTGGCCTACCTGTGGCTACGCCGCTGGATCCAGGTGAACTTGAAGCCTGGTTATACCATAGGCATAGTAGAAAGGCCACTACTCTGGAGATCTGTTTGGGGTTTTCAGCTACTGGGTTATTTAGTATCGGTTCTATGTTAACCAAGTTGCTGCTGAATAACCTATACCCAAATGGTTATATACACAGTGAGTTATTCAACTACTATTATGGCACCACATAATCACAGGAATGATTTTTTGTATTGCCTATGTGGGTATAATCTTGGTTAACCCAGAACTAGAAACTCTTGTAATTTGGTCAGATAAGTAGTCTGTCCATTAAGATTAATTTGGGTACAATGTTGTAAGTTTGATTCAAGTCTTGTGTGCAGTTTTGCACACAAGACTATGATTCAAGTACTTGTGTGTGTGTGTGTGTGTGGTCTAACTTTACAATCCTTTTGGGTTCCAAAAGTCCCCACAAGGAAAAAGTGGGGACATTTCACATTCCCCAAAAGAAAAAATGCTATTTTAGGTTTAGGGGTTAGATTCACAGGAGGTTGGTGGCACCTTAATTTGGGAGCACGGGCTCATGGTAATGGCTGGAGAGGGGGATTAGTGGAATGGAATCAAATATATCAAACATGGTTTCCATGTGTTTTATGCCATTATATTTGCTCCGTTCCAGATATTATTATGAGCTGTGCTCCCCTCAACAGCCTCCTGTGGTTAGATTTAGGGTTAGGGTTACAATTACTGTAGGGTTAGGGTTACAATTAGGGTTACAGGCTGACTACACTGCTCGTGTCACGTGCGCGAGCGTTGCAAAATACATTTTGAAATCTATATTATTTAATTATTGCACCCACACTGCTCGCGCAGGCCAATGAGCGTCTGCGTGGCCAAGGGCTAAAATAGAAGTCAGTTCTATGTGTGACACAGATCGCGCTGCAAGTCCTGCCTCTCTTATCTCCTCATTGGTTATACCCACATGGGTGACTGAAAGACGAACGAGGTCAGTGGTGGTAATGCACCTAATTTATGAAAGTTGCCAATCGCAAAATAAAGTCAAGAGAAGAAAAAGCCTAGGAGAGATGACTAGAAAAGATTTGGTTGACCATTTATGTGTGGATTAATTGTCGGAGTAGAGGACCTTGTGCATTTCAGGCAAAATAACAACTTGGTGTTTATATCACAGGACAAATAAGCTAGCAACAGCAAGCTAGCTAAATTTAACAAATTAGCTAGCAAGTGCAAGCTAGCAAGCTAAATTGCCATAAATGTTTTAATGCTTTTCGACATGTCCCCAAATGAATGTCATTGGTTCAGAGTTTATTTGATATTTTAACCTGCGTGTTGTGTTTGTGTGGGGACAAAATACATTTATGCACGATGGTGCATGCGCGCAGCCAGTTTGGGTTCCGTGTTAGGCATTAAGATTAGTGTTAGGAGTTAGGGTTGTGTTTAGTTTAAGGGTTAGGGGTTTAGGGAAAATAGGATTTTGAATCGGTATACATTTTTTGATCACTTCGATAGAAAAAAAAATGTGTGTGTGTGTGAGTGTGTATGTGCAATGACTGATTGTCAACATGTGTATTTTTAATAGGTTATTTTTTTATTTTTTTTTTACAAAATATAATAATTATAATTACAAACCAACATAAACAGAAGAAGTTCGATATAAATGCTAAAAAATAATAAACAAAAGCTGTGTTTCTACTCCCTTTCCTGCCCCGATAGTCAACATCCAGAACCTCCTGTAAACGGTTGGAGAAAACACAGATCTAGAACAGCTTAGGTCAGAGCAGGGAGTAGAGGATGACCACACCTATAAAAAATAAATAAAGACATGGAGTTTTCCTGCTGTCAGGGCAGAGAGCACAGGGGACGTATTCTCTCCGGGCCCACCTGAGCAGGGGTTGTGAAGCAGGCAGGCTCTCTTCAGACTATGTGACAGCCGAGATCCTCTAGTGGCAGGATACTGTAGAGCATCACTGAAACCTGGGGACTGTATAGCTAGCTATATATCACATTCTCCATCTGCAACATTGTTAATATTGCATCCTTCTGAACACACACGTTTTGGGTTGATGTCCTTCAATGCCATTGGGCTTTTTCAATGACTGTTACCCCCAAGGTTGCATGTGTGATTCAGGGTAATATCCAACACTTAATCACACAACAGGAGTGGAGATACATGGAAGAAGCCAGAGGCTACAAAACCTGAGTAACTGTGTATTCAGTGACTTACCTACAGTAACATGTACGATAATGCGCAAAACACAGGCTAACGTGCCTATCATGGTTGTCAGGCAATTGTGAGAGTTTGGTTCTGTACAAGACCTTTCAAATGTCAACATAAACTAGAAAGAACACAAAAGTATTCCCATCACAAACTCTGGTTTCTTATTGCAAACCTTCCAAGACATTTCTGAACAACAAGGAACAAGAAAATAAAAACAGTGACAATCTCAAAAGCATTGTTTCATGGTATTCTTATACAGATCTTTCCTTTTAAACAGACTGTATACAAAACCTTCAGTTTCAGTTGTGGATGTTCAAGAGGTGGAACCACAGTGAACTAGGGAGACTGATCCTACCTAAGAGGTCCACAGTCAGAGTGGTGAAGAGACATACAAGTGCAGACTGAACACTGCTCATAGAAACAGCCTTATCAGATCTGATAGCGGGAGAACATCTCTTGTGGACATACTGCTATAATATGGCATCCAGGTCATGCTGTCTGTCTGCTGCTCATTGTTCCCAGGAAATGTTGGGAAATCAGTGAGGGATGTTACATCTGTCTCTAGTTCTGCTCTGGAAGAGGAGGAGGCCACTGCAAAGAACATCAGGACAGTTGCTTTGGCCTTGGAGCTATCAACAAGCCCACCTGCTTTTCCAGTACCAACATTACCTAAGAATTCTCTAAGAACTGGGAACATCCCTGTAGAACGACTGGCCTTCCAGAACAGACAGGTAGGTAAGCCATTGTGCTTATGTTCAGTGGGAGTCCCCCCTAGTAAACACTATGATACAGGTATGCCCATCTCCCCGTAAAAACATAGTTTTCACACCAACACGAGTAAGCTCTGGTCCAAGTTTACTTCAACAGGCAATAATTAGAAGTACAGACAACCCAGGTGTTATTGGAATGTTCTCCAGAGTAAAGACACCCTTCTTCCTCCCCTTACTGTGTGAGAGAGCGGGGGTGCTGGACGGGAGAGGGGCACAGGGCTGAGGGACACAGGTAACTGCTGATGGCCCCAAAGTCAGAAGTGATAGAGACTGAGGGGGCAATGGCGGGTGAGGTCTGGGGGATGGAGGGCAGGGAGAAATCTATCTGCAACCCCTGGGAGTCCCCATTCTCTGGCCCCATGGACAGGCCATCTGGAAGGAAAGGCCCTAGCTGCAGCTGGTAGAAGCCAGAACCCAGGAGAGGAGGCTCCGCTGGGGGGCACGGGGAGCTGCAGCAGGGCAGTGAGGAGAGGTGGAGCTGGGCATGGGGCGAGGTGGGACTGTGGCCCGGGCTGGAACAGTTCAGAGAGGGCTCCTGCTGCAGGTCCTCCAGAGGGGGGAGTGGAGAGAAGTGGCTGAACAGCTGCTCCCTCAGTGGGCTGGGGCAAGGAGCGCCACACAGCTCCAACACCTCCATCCCCATCTCAGCATCTAGACAAGCAGAGAAGAATTACTAAAGAGAGACTCGAACAAGCACTACCTCAACGGTAACAGACAGAGCACATGTGGCACTAACAGGTTTCTATCCAACCATTTCATGCGGATTAATTACCTGACGCATTAAAAAAACCTCTTGATCGGCCTGATGGAAACAGCACATTTGCTGTGTAAAATGTCCCAATGTCGACAAAACAAAATAAGCTAGACAAGGGTGGATATATGTTTGTCTGTGAAATAGATTATGCGACAATTGTGGTGGAAACGCATTTATGAGCAAATGTTACGTTGTACTACCACCACAACGTGGAAAATCAGTTAATAGGGAGATTAAATAAGTTATGAACTTCGTTAAAAAAACTCAACCATCTAGACACAATACCACATAATGACGAAGTGAAAACATGTTTTAGAAAGTTTAGCAGATTTCTTGAAAATGAAATACACTACATGACCAAAAGTATGTGGACACATGCTCAAACGAACATCTCATTCCAAAATCATGGGAATCAACATGGAGTTGGTCCCCCCTTTACTGCTATAACAGCCTCCACTCTTCTGGAAAGGCTTTCCACTAGATGATGGAACATTGCTGAGGGGACTTGCTTCCATTCAGCCACAAGAGCAATAGAGAGGTCGGGCAATGAGGCCTGGCTCACAGTCGGCGTTCAAACCCCTCTTTTACGATACTGCTACTCTCTGTTTATCATATATGCATAGTCACTTTAACCATATCTACATGTACATACTACCTCAATCAGCCCGACTAACCGGTGCCTGTATATAGCCTCGTTACTGTATATAGCCTCGCTACTGTTTATAGCCTCGCTACTGTTTATAGCCTTGCTACTGTTATAGCCTCGCTACTGTTAATAGCCTCGCTACTGTTAATAGCCTCGCTACTGTTAATAGCCTCGCTACTGTTTATAGCCTCGCTACTGTTTATAGGCTCGCTACTGTATATAGCCTCGCTACTGTTATAGCCTCGCTACTGTTATAGTCTCACTACTGTATATAGCCTCACTACTGTATATAGCCTCACTACTGTATATAGCCTCGCTACTGTTATAGCCTCGTTACTGTATATAGCCTCACTACTGTATATTTTTCACTGTCTTTTTGACTGTTGTTTTTATTTCTTTACTGACCTATTGTTCACCTAATACCTTTTTTTGCACTATTGGTTAGAGCCTGTAAGTAAGCATTTCACTGTAAGGTCTACACCTGTTGTATTTGGCACACGTGACAAATAAACTTTTATTTGATTCATCTCAAAGGTGTTCGATGGAATTGAGGCCAGGGTTCTGTGCAGGCCAGTCAAGTTCTTCCACACCGATCTCGCCAAACCATTTCTGTATGGACCTGACATTGTGCACAGAGATATTGTCATGCTGAAACCGGAAAGGGCCTTCCCCAAACTGTTGCCACAAAGTTGGAAGCACAGAATAGTCTAGAATGTCATTATATGCTGTAGCATTAAGATTTCCCTTCACTAGAACTAAGGGATCTAGCCCGAACCATGAAAAACAGCCCCAGATCATTATACCTCCTCTACCAAACTGTAACATTTGCAATATGAATCGGAGCAGACAGCGTTCTCCTGGCATCCGCCAAACACATATTAATCTGTCGGACTGCCAAATGGTGAAGCGTGATTCATCAGTCCAGTTTCCACTAGTCCAGGATTGAAACCACAATCACAATACCTTGTAGCTCAACTGAGCTACAAGGGACAATCAGCTCTTTACAAAATGTTATGGTTTCAGACTCAAAGTACAATATAACAAAGCTGGTGAACATGGTAAGCACATCATGGTAAAGTCTACACTTGTTGTATTTGGCGCATGTGACAAAAAAACATTTTATTTTATCAGTTATAGAATTAGAATTAATAAAATAATTTAAATAAAATATTCATTAAATATTTTAGGTTAAACTATTGTGAGGAAGCCAAAACAAAACTTTAAAATCTAACCCTCCAATGAGACTTTTCATGAGCCCTAAGTTTAAATTATGGTTTGGTAGATTTCCTGCAACTTCCTGACCTAAGAAGCATAATGCTTGTATTTGGTATTTAACCTTCTTATTTATTTACAATGACAGCCTACCCCAGCCAAACCTGGATGACACTGGGCCAACTGTGCGCCGCCCTATGGGACTCCCAAAACATTTTGTGTGAACTGGTTGAATCTGACTGCCTATTAAACACTGCACCCAGGACTCCAGTGGGTTTAGTATGTGCTAGGTAGGTCAGGCACAGTTTGAGTCTTTACCTGGTGGCCCTGCCAGGTTAGAGTCTTTACCTGGTGGTCCTGCCTGGTTAGTCTTTACCTGGTGGCCCTGCCTGGTTAGTCTTTACCTGGTGGCCCTGCCAGGTTAGAGTCTTTACCTGGTGGCCCTGCTAGGTTAGAGTCTTTACCTGGTGGCCCTGCCAGGTTAGAGTATTTACCTGGTGGCCCTGCCTGGTTAGTCTTTACCTGGTGGCCCTGCCAGGTTAGAGTCTTTACCTGGTGGCCCTGCCTGGTTAGAGTCTTTACCTGGTGGCCCTGCCTGGTTAGTCTTTACCTGGTGGCCCTGCCAGGTTAGAGTCTTTACCTGGTGGCCCTGCCTGGTTAGTCTTTACCTGGTGGCCCTGCCTGGTTAGAGTCTTTACCTGGTGGCCCTGCCTGGTTAGAGTCTTTACCTGGTGGCCCTGCCTGGTTAGTCTTTACCTGGTGGCCCTGCCTGGTTAGTCTTTACCTGGTGGCCCTGCCTGGTTAGTCTTTACTTGATGGCCCTGCCTGGTTAGTCTTTACCTGGTGGCCCTGCCTGGTTAGTCTTTACCTGGTGGCCCTGCCAGGTTAGAGTCTTTACCTGGTGGCCCTGCCTGGTTAGTCTTTACCTGGTGGCCCTGCCTGGTTAGAGTCTTTACCTGGTGGCCCTGCCTGGTTAGTCTTTACCTGGTGGCCCTGCCTGGTTAGTCTTTACCTGGTGGCCCTGCCTGGTTAGTCTTTACCTGGTGGCCCTGCCTGGTTAGTCTTTACCTGGTGGCCCTGCCTGGTTAGTCTTTACCTGGTGGCCCTGCCTGGTTAGTCTTTACCTGGTGGCCCTGCCTGGTTAGTCTTTACCTAGTGGCCCTGCCTGGTTAGTCTTTACCTGGTGGCCCTGCCTGGTTAGAGTCTTTACCTGGTGGCCCTGCCTGGTTAGAGTCTTTACTTGGTGGCCCTGCCTGGTTAGAGTCTTTACCTGGTGGCCCTGCCTGGTTAGAGTATTTACCTGGTGGCCCTGCCAGGTTAGAGTCTTTACCTGGTGGCCCTGCCTGGTTAGTCTTTACCTGGTGGCCCTGCCTGGTTAGAGTATTTACCTGGTGGCCCTGCCTGGTTAGTCTTTACCTGGTGGCCCTGCCTGGTTAGTCTTTACCTGGTGGCCCTGCCTGGTTAGAGTCTTTACCTGGTGGCCCTGCCTGGTTAGAGTCTTTACCTGGTGGCCCTTCCTGGTTAGTCTTTACCTGGTGGCCCTGCATGGTTAGTCTTTACCTGGTGGCCCTGCCTGGTTAGTCTTTACCTGGTGGCTGTGTCTGGTTAGAGTCTTTGCTGACCCCTCCTGTCTCAGCCTCCAGTATTTATGCTGCAGTAGTTTATGTGTCGGTGGGCTAGGATCAGTTTGTTATATCTGGAGTACTTCTCCTGTCCTAATCGGTGTCCTGTGTGAATCTAAGTGTGTGTTCTCTAATTCTCTCCTTCTCTCTTTCTTTCTCTCTCTCGGAGGACCTGAGCCCTAGGACCATGCCCCAGGACTACCTGGCATGATGACTCCTTGCTGTCCCCAGTCCACCTGACCGTGCTGCTGCTCCAGTTTCAACTTTTCTGCCTTATTATTATTCGACCATGCTGGTCATTTATGAACATTTGAACATCTTGGTCATGTTCTGTTATAATCTCCACCCGGCACAGCCAGAAGAGGACTGGCCACCCCACATAGCCTGGTTCCTCTTTAGGTTTCTTCCTAGGTTTTGGCCTTTCTAGGGAGTTTTTCCTAGCCACCGTGCTTCTACACCTGCATTGCTTGCTGTTTGGGGTTTTAGGCTGGGTTTCTGTACAGCACTTTGAGATATCAGCTGATGTACAAAGGGCTATATATAAATACATTTGATTTGATTTGCCTGGTGGCCCTGCCTGCTTAGAGTCTTTGCCTGGTTAGTCTTTACCTGGTGGCCCTGCCTGGTTAGTCTTTACCTGGTGGCCCTGCCTGGTTAGTCTTTACTTGGTGGCCCTGCCTGGTTAGAGTCTTTACCTGGTGGCCCTGCCTGGTTAGAGTCTTTACCTGGTGGCCCTGCCTGGTTAGAGTCTTTACCTGGTGGCCCTGCCTGGTTAGAGTCTTTACCTGGTGGCCCTGTCTGGTTAGAATCTTTACCTGGTGGCCCTGCCTGGTTAGAGTCTTTACCTGGTGGCCCTGCCTGGTTAGAGTCTTTACCTGGTGGCCCTGCCTGGTTAGAATCTTTACCTAGTGGCCCTGCCTGGTAAGAGTTTTTACCTAGTGGCCCTGCCTGGTTAGAATCTTTACCTAGTGGCCCTGCCTGGTTAGAGTCTTTACCTGGTGGCCCTGCCTGGTTAGTCTTTACTTGGTGGCCCTGCCTGGTTAGAGTCTTTACCTGGTTGCCCTGCCTGGTTAGTCTTTACCTGGTGGCCCTGCCTGGTTAGAGTCTTTACCTGGTGGCCCTGTCTGGTAAGAGTTTTTACCTAGTGGCCTTGCCTGGTTAGTCTTTACCTGGTGGCCCTGCCTGGTTAGAGTTTTTACCTGGTGGCCCCATCTGGTTAGATTCTTTACCTTGTGGCCCTGCCTGGTTAGAGTGGCCTGTGTGCAGTGAGCTCAGGGCTTTAAGAGAAAGCGGGGCGTTCGTCTGCGACGGGGACGGCCCTCCTCCTCTGGAACGCCATGCCAACACAAAGGTAGAAACACCACAGGCAAACACGCAAACCAATGGGAAAACACAGATGCACACAGGTGGGATAAAACAATACATCAAAATGCTTCAAATCATATGTTCATGAATACAACACATCAAATTGAGGCAAACAATGTAATCAAGACAAATAATAATAAGACAAAGAGTGGGGTGGATATGAAGTGGTGAGAGGGTGGATGGCATGTATGACTATTACTTATGTATCCAGCTAACTCTTGTTACCTCTTAAAACAAGCTGTAGTGTTTGTGGAGTGTTGGTTTCAGTTTTTTTTTCTTTACAAACATGTTTTTTTAAATGATTTGTTATATTTTTATCTCTATTGTGATCACTGCATTGTTGGGAAAGAGCTCTCAAGGTAAGAATTGCACTGTACTATACACCTTTTGTATCCTGTGCACATGGCGAATAAACTCTGAAACTTGAATGATCTGGGGCAGGGATCAAGGCCAGAGCTGTGGTATATGACTGGGGCTAGAGAAGGGGCTAAGGGCAGGGTCCAGGGCTGTGGTATAGGACTGGGGCTAGAGAAGGGGCTAAGGGCAGGGTCCAGGGCTGTGGTATATGACTGGGGCTAGAGAAGGGGCTAAGGGCAGGGTCCAGGGCTGTGGTATAGGACTGGGGCTAGAGAAGGGGTTAAGGGCAGGGTCCAGGGCTGTGGTATAGGACTGGGGCTAGAGAAGGGGCTAAGGGCAGGGTCCAAGGCTGTGGTATAGGACTGGGGCTAGAGAAGGGGCTACGGGCAGGGTCCAGGGCTGTGGTATAGGACTGGGGCTAGAGAAGGGGCTAAGGGCAGGGTCCAGGGCTGTGGTATAGGACTGGGGCTAGAGAAGGGGCTAAGGGCAGGGTCCAGGGCTGTGGTATAGGACTGGGGCTAGAGAAGGGGCTAAGGGCAGGGTCCAGGGCTGTGGTATAGGACTGGGGCTAGAGAAGGGGCTAAGGGCAGGGTCCAGGGCTGTGGTATAGGACTGGGGCTAGAGAAGGGGTTAAGGGCAGGGTCCAGGGCTGTGGTTAAGGACTGGGGCTAGAGAAGGGGCTAAGGGCAGGGTCCAGGGCTGTGGTTAAGGACTGGGGCTAGAGAAGGGGCTAAGGGCAGGAAACAAGGCCAGGGCTGTGGTATAGGACTGGGGCTAGAGAAGGGGTTAAGGGCAGGGTCCAGGGCTGTGGTATAGGACTGGGGCTAGAGAAGGGGTTAAGGGCAGGGTCCAAGGCTGTGGTATAGGACTGGGGCTAGAGAAGGGGCTAAGGGCAGGGTCCAGGGCTGTGGTATAGGACTGGGGCTAGAGAAGGGGCTAAGGGCAGGGTCCAGGGCTGTGGTATAGGACTGGGGCTAGAGAAGGGGCTAAGGGCAGGGATCAAGGCCAGGGCTGTGGTATAGGACTGGGGCTAGAGAAGGGGCTAAGGGCAGGGTCCAGGGCTGTGGTATAGGACTGGTGCTAGAGAAGGGGTTAAGGGCAGGGTCCAGGGCTGTGGTATAGGACTGGGGATAGAGAAGGGGTTAATGGCAGGGTCCAGGGCTGTGGTATAGGACTGGGGCTAGAGAAGGGGTTAAGGGCAGGGTCCAGGGCTGTGGTATAGGACTGGGGCTAGAGAAGGGGTTAAGGGCAGGGTCCAGGGCTGTGGTATAGGACTGGTGCTAGAGAAGGGGTTAAGGGCAGGGTCCAGGGCTGTGGTATAGGACTGGTGCTAGAGAAGGGGCTAAGGGCAGGGTCCAGGGCTGTGGTATAGGACTGGGGCTAGAGAAGGGGCTAAGGGCAGGGTCCAGGGCTGTGGTATAGGACTGGGGCTAGAGAAGGGGTTAAGGGCAGGGTCCAGGGCTGTGGTATAGGACTGGTGCTAGAGAAGGGGTTAAGGGCAGGGTCCAGGGGTGTGGTATAGGACTGGGGCTAGAGAAGGGGTTAAGGGCAGGGTCCAGGGCTGTGGTATAGGACTGGGGCTAGAGAAGGGGCTAAGGGCAGGGTCCAGGGCTGTGGTATAGGACTGGTGCTAGAGAAGGGGCTAAGGGCAGGGTCCAGGGCTGTGGTATAGGACTGGTGCTAGAGAAGGGGCTAAGGGCAGGGTCCAGGGCTGTGGTATAGGACTGGGGCTAGAGAAGGGGCTAAGGGCAGGGTCCAGGGCTGTGGTATAGGACTGGGGCTAGAGAAGGGGCTAAGGGCAGGGTCCAGGGCTGTGGTATAGGACTGGGGCTAGAGAAAGGGCTAAGGGCAGGGTCCAGGGCTTGGGTTATGGGATAACCAGGGAAGGGGTTACCTTGCTTGTCCAGATCTATGACTGGTGGATGGGAGGGGAGCTGAATCTGGGAGCACCCCTCCATCTCCCCAACCTCTCCATCCTGCTCTCCATCCTCCCTGGAAAACACAAAACAGAAGGAAACGGCTTGTGAAGGAAAAACCGTTCCAACTACACCTGAACTTGTCCAAGAAAACTAATTTCCATTCTCAGATTCAAACCATTTTGTTATTGTTATGAGTACTGAACACGACCCAGGACTCCCAGCATGATATCAGCTAAACATATCAAACATCTCTAGTCTGAAAACAATGACAATGGGGATGTTATATTGAGAGACACTACTTCTGCTTGTCTACACCTGTTATTTATTCTGATCAAGATGATCCTAATACATTCACCGTACAGTGAGTCTACACCTGGTACTAAAATGTGTCCGCTGTGTCCAGTGTCAGGATTTCCTTTTCCTGCGCTCTATTTAAATAAGCTATTATTCTGGGAATGATGCCAGGCTAAGGAGATGATCATGACAACAACTTGATGGTAGTGTCATAGTAGTGCCTGCAATTCTAAACTTTACTCAACTTGATGGTAGTATTTGCCAACTCAGCTGGCATTGAAATGGGGCTTGGCTCTCAGGTCGAGACAGTGCTACTCACATGCTCCCTGACTGCAGACTGTACTTCTTGCGGCCCAGCTTAGTGGTCTGCTGGGTGAAGTACTCGTGGCGATCCGACTTCTTCCACATGTAGTAATACTCCACACACTCACCCACCGAACGCGTGCGTACCTGACATATAAACACAGTGTGGTTTACTGTTTGCTATGGTATGAATCAGTGAGTTTTTTTGTCTGATCAATGGAGACAAGCAGGTTTGCACAGGCTATGCCAGTCTTGGCCATTACTTAAAAAAAGAGAATTTCAACTTTGTAGCAAATCAGGTTCGCCCCAAACCTGACGTTGGTAGTTTCTGTGCTGCTCACCTTATTGGCCTGAATGAGGTGGAAGTTCTTCCCATGAACTCGATAGCCATGTTCAAAGTTTCGACATTCCTCCTCGCTCCAGGCACACAGCTCCTCTGCACAGAAGACAACAGCAGTTGTCTCTGAACAGACTTAAATGAATTGTTTTGGAGTTATATTACAGGAGCTAACCACGTCAAGATGATTACTATTAATCCATTCACCCTTAGACCACCGCAGTGGGGCGGCGCACAACTGGCCCTGCGTCGTCCGGGTTTGGCCGGGGTAGGCCGTCATTGTAACTGACTTGCCTAGTTAAATAAAGGTTCTTTTAAAAAAAAAATCAAACAAACTCCTCTGACTGCTTGATTTCCATTATCTAGCTACACTAAATTACCAAAAGTATATGAACACCTGCTTGTCGAACATCTCATTCCAAAATCATGGGCATTAATATGGAGTTGGTCTCCCTTTGCTGCTACAACAGCCTCCACTCTTCTGGGAAGGCTTTCCACTAGATGTTGGAACATTGCTGCGGGGACTTGCTTCCATTCAGCCACAAGAGCATTAGTGAGGTCGGGCACTGATGTTGGGCGATGAGGCCTGGCTTACAGTCGGCGTTCCAATTCATTACAAAGGTGTTCGATTGGGTTGAGGTCAGGGCTCTGTGAAGGCCAGTCAAGACCTTTCACACCGATCTTGACAAACCATTTCTGTATGGACCTCACTTTGTGCACAGGGGGATTGTCATGCTGAAACAGGAAAGGGCCTTCCCCAAACTGTTAACACAAAGTTGGAAGCACAGAATCATCTAGAATGTCATTGTATGCTATAGCATTAAGAAGTCCCTTCACTGGAACTAAAGGGCCCGAAACATGAAAAACAGCGCCAGACCATTATTCCTCCACCACCAAACTTTGCAATTGGCACTATGCATTGGGGCAGGTAGCGTTCTCCTGGCATCCGCCAAACCCAGATTTGTCCATCGGATTGCCATATGGTGAGGCGTGATTCATCACTCCAGAGAACGTGTTTCCACTGCTCCAGATTCCAATGGCGGCGAGCTTTACACCACTCCAGCCGACGCTTGGCATTAAGCTTAAACCCGCATTAAGCCTAAAACATAGGCAACAAATGTAAGTTGGTAGATTTGTCAGCCTACACTGGAGAGGGCACAATTGGCTACATTTTAACCTACACTCTAGAGCTCAGCTGTTTTTTCATCGATAACTAGGGTATGAGCAGGGCTCACATATCACTAAATTGATCACTAACATTTTGAAGCTGAGCCATTTGCTTGTGCTCTGCTACGCAGTACAGAGACTAAGATCATAACATGGTGTCAGAAGTGCTTCAACCTCGTCAAATATAAAACAGGAGACATTATTTAACAGAAAATAATAAATGTTCCTTGAGTTGTCTGAGTTTAGAGTGACAAAAAGTAGGTAACTGCGAACTGCTCTCTCATGACTCTTCATTGATGGCTGAGCCATTGCTATGGATACTCACAGACTCAAAGAGCCATGAGCAGAGCGAGCTGCGCGCAGGGAGCTTGTGACAGACAGAGAAGAGCAGCTAATGGATTTACTAACAGGCTCGGGCTTACGATGAATGCCCAAGCAGGGCTTTACTACACTTCCAGCTTGGATGTGTGCGGCAGAAATGCAGGATCCAAAACTATTTGTAGCGTTAGTCAAGATGACAGTAGGCCTAGGACGATACTAGTATCGCAATAACGAAGCAGAACTAACTCTCTGGTCCTTTAAAAAACCTGCTGTATGTAAAATATGATGTGCTATAAATTGGAATATAAATTAATGTATTTATTTATTCTGTTATTTTACCAGGTAAGTTGACTGAGAACACATTCTCATTTACAGCAACGACCTGGGGAATAGTTACAGGGGAGAGGAGGGGGATGAATGAGCCAATTGTAAACTGGGGATTATTAGGTGACCGTGATGGTTTGAGGGCCAGATTGGGAATTTAGCCAGGACACCGGGGTTAACACCCCTACTCTTACAATAAGTGCCATGTGATCTTTAATGACCTCAGAGAGTCAGGACACCCGTTTAACATCCCATCCTACACAGGGCAGTGTCCACATTCACTGGGAATTGGGATATTTTGTTTTTAGACCAGAGGAAATAGTGCCTCCTACTGGCCCTCCAACACCACTTCCAGCAGCATCTAGTCTCCCATCCAGGGACTGACCAAAGCAAACATAATGATGTTTGTTTCCTAAATTAGGGCTGTTTTCCTAAAGAAGTTACACTCGCTTGGTGTTTTGCTTTCTTGCCACGACACTAACGAGTATCGCGATACTGGTATCGTCCCGGCACTAGATGACAGATTCAAAAAGGTTTTCAGAGTAGGACTGCTGATATGAATACGATTACAAACCCTGGGATTTAGCTGAAATATTTGACCTAGGCAAATATATAAGTGTATTTTTAAGTTGTTGGTAACAGGGGTTCGTGGTGGGTCTATCAAATAATAGAATTTCGAAGGGAAAGCAAAGATTAAGCTTCAAAGAAACCAAAGAAGTTCCACGGTCCCACACAAAATGTTTATTTTTAATTCTCTGAAATGTAGAATACTAGCATCATTCAGAGACTAAACAGCTGTAGAGAATTAACACACAGGGGTGGTTATTGAGTTTTAGAAACTGGGTAGTTTGAGCCCTGGATGCTGATTGGCTGACAGCCGTGGTATATCAGACCGTATACCACGGGTATGACAAAACATTTATTTGTACTGCTCTAATTACGTTGGTAACCAGTTGATAATAGCAATAAGGCACCTCTGGGGTTTGTGATATATGGCCAATATACCGCGGCTAAGGGCTGTGTCCAGGCACTCCGCGTTGTGCCGTGCATAAGAACAGCTTTAGCCGTGGTACATTGGTTATATACCACACCAACTCAGGCCTTATTGCTTAAGAAGACTCTACAGGGATTGTGGTTGCTTCACTGTCTGTCCTCAAATTTGAAATTCCAATTAATAATTTGATGCCGGCCTCACGAGTGGCGCAGCGGTCTAAGGCACTGCATCACAGTGCTTGAGCTGTCACAACAGACCTGGGTTCGATCCCAGGCTGTCACAACCGGCCGTGACCGGGAGTCCCATAGAGAGGCGCACAATTGGCCTAGCGTCATCCGGGTTAGGGGAGGGTTTGGCCAGGGGAGGGTTTACTTGGCTCATCGCGCTCTAGTGACTCCTTGTGGCGGGCCGGGCGCCTGCAGGCTGACTTCGGTCGTCAATTGAACAGTGTTTCCTCCGACACATTGGTGCAGCTGGCTTCCAGGTTAAGCGGGTGGGTGTTAAGAAACGCTGTTTGGCGGGGAATATTATCGGAGGCCGCATGAATCGACCTTTGCCTCTCCCGAGTCCGTTGAGTGTGCGGCAATGAGACAAGGTCGTGATTGGATCGCAATTGTATATCACGAAATTGGGGAGAAAAGGGTAAAATACCAAAAATATAAAAATGTGAATAATAATTTGGTGCCGTTAATGAGTCATTGATATGAGTTAATAGACCAGTGGTTCTTAACCTGGGTTCGATCGAACCCCAGGGGTTCAGTGAGTCAGTCTCAGGGGTTCGGCAGAGGTCAAGACACACATCCGATTAATATGATTCGTGATGACACGCTCCGCTTGGCCATCATTGGCTGCAGGTGATCACGCTACATCGCTTGGCCTATCTGTGCTGCAGGGAATTTGGTGCGCTCAGTAGTCGACTTGTGACTGTCGTGATGGTCTTGTGATTTCTTTCTTAATATTTTAATCCCTTCATACTTACTATGTCGAGCAAAAAAAGAAAGTGTTCAGACAAATATGTACAATATGTATTTACATGTATAACCGAACGTGATGGGAGTCAGTGTCCTAACTGCATGATTTGCAATGCCAAGTTGAGCAATTCTAGTCTAGCACCGGCAAAACTAAGAGAACACTTCCTTAAGCTGCATGGAGATGGAAAATACAAGAACACAACGCTAGCTGAATTCAAGGTGAAGAGAACCAGATTCGATGAAAAGGCTACTCTGCCTGTTCTCGGCTTTGTACCCATCAACAAAGCGATCCTCACAGCATCGTACGAAGTTGCTTACCTGATCGCAAAGCAGGGCAAACCACACACCATTGGTGAAACACTCATAAAACCAGCTGCGTTGAAGATGGCGAATATCATGCTGGGAAAAGAGGCCGAAGTTAAGTTATCCCAAATTCCTCTTTCAAATGACACCATCAGCGGCAGAATAGAGGACATGAGCAAAGACATCTTGGCTCAAGTAGTTGCAGATCTGATTTCAAGCCCGGCAAAATTCAGCCTTCAACTCGACGAGACCACAGACGTTTCCAATCTAAGCCAGCTTGCTGTATTCGTGCGCTATGTGAAAGACGACGTGATAAAGGAAGAATTTTTATTTTGTAAGCCTCTTACAACAACAACTAAGGCAGCCGATGTGAAGAAACTTGTGGATGACTTCTTCAAAGACAACAATCTTTCGTGGGATATGGTTTCTGCAGTTTGTTCGAACGGAGCTCCAGTCATGCTGGGAAGAAAGTCTGGTTTTGATGCGCTAGTGAAAGCCGATGCACCACACATCATTGTTACGCATTGTATTCTGCACAGGCATGCGTTGGCAACAAAAACCTTGCCTCCAAAACTGGCAGAAGTATTAAAAATTGTAGTGGAATGCGTGAACTATGTGCGAACTAGTGCTCTGCGGCATCGCATCTTCAGTGAGCTGTGTAAAGAAATGGGCTCTGAATTCGAGGTACTTCTGTACCATTATAACGTTAAGTGGTTATCCCGGGGACAGGTGTAGAATCGTGTTTTTGCCGTGCATGTGGAATTAGCCCTGTTTTTGCAAGAGCACCAACATTGTCATGCAGATTGCTTCAAAAATTCTGAGTTCATTCTCATTTTAGCGTACATGGCCGATATCTTCGCAGCTCTCAATCATCTCAATCAAAAGATGCAGGGCGGTGAAGTCAACATCATCGAAGCGGAGGAAAACCTGAAGGCTTTTCAAAAAAAGCTACCGTTATGGAAACGATGAACAGAGAACAATAACTTCGCAAACTTTCCCCTGCTGGACGACTGTGTAAGTAAGATCGAAGATGTATCTGGAATCGGAGACATTTCTGTACCCGCTGAACTGAAGCAAGCAATTGCCACGCACTTAGATGAGCTTGCAAATTCTCTCGACGGATACTTCCCTACAAGAGAGTCACATCCAGCATGGGTGAGACAGCCGTTCACGTTTAGTGTTGAGACAACAGATGTCAATGATGAATACCTTGATGAAATCATTAAAATTCAGCAGAGCCAGGTTCAACAGCAACTCTTCAGAATAACAACGCTTTCAATGTTTTGGTGTCAACAAATGGTAACGTACCCTGTTATTGCAAAGAAAGCTCTCGAGATTTTCATACCGTTTGTTACAACATATCTTTGTGAGCAATCCTTTTCGAGGATGCTGGACATAAAAACGAAGAAAAGGAACAGACTTTGTTGTCAAAATGACATGAGAGTGGCACTTGCCAAGGTGAAGCCGCGCATTTCTGAACTGGTCTCTGAAAGGCAACAGCAGAAGTCACACTGATTTGCAGTAAATTTTCATTATTATGTTTTTGTTTTTGTGTGAAAATGATAATCTGTGTGAAAATGTTTTGATGATTTTGTTCTTTGAACACAGTGATGTTGATGCACGGTTCATTTTGTGCACCAGTCAAATATATACCTATGTTTTGAATTTGATTTTTTTTTTCAATTAAGAAGGGTTCGGTGAATGCGCATATGAAACTGGTGGGGTTCAGTACCTCCAACAAGGTTAAGAACCACTGTAATAGACTCTTGAAAGATTAGTCTAAATGAGGACTATAAGAGATTCTAATAAAATCCAAAAGAGTTGTTGCCACGAGTAAGATGACATATAACCTACTATATATCAGTAATAAATGTGTCATGGACGGTCTTACCGCTGAATACTTTCACATTAAAGCGCATTCGTCTCAGTGCCTCCTCTGCATTAAAGCTGCATTTCACCAGCTCATACAGAGCCTGAGAGATGGAAAGAAAGAGAAAAGAAAGCAAACAGTTGTGACAGAAGTCTGTGACCTCAACCACAGTATGAACTGTGCAGAAATCACTCGACATGCAAACAAAGTTAATAGATTTACATATGATGATCCAGCCCTACTAAGTCCCACTCTGTTTCTCTGATACATATGGAATACACCGTCCAACTAAATTATTACTTGCAGGTTCCTCCTCGACAATGCAACAACAATAAGAAATACAGTTGAAGTCAGAAGTTTACATACACTTAGGTTGGAGTCATTAAAACTCCTTTTTCATCCACTCCACACATTTTTTGTTAACAAACTATAGTTTTGGCAAGTCGGTTAGGACGTCTACTTTATGTATGAAACAAGTAATTTTTCCAACAATGGTTAGCAGACAGATTACTTAATTTATAATTCACTGTTCCAGTGGGTCAGAAGTTTACATACACTAAGTTGACTGTGCCTTTAAACAGCTTGGAAAATTCCAGAAAATGATGTCATGGCTTTAGAAGCTTCTGATATGCGAATTGACATCATTTGAGTCAATTGGAGGTGTACCTGTGGATGTATTTCAAAGCCTACCTTCAAACTTAGTGCCTCTTTGCTTAACATCATGGAAAAATCAAAAGAAATCAGCCAAGACCTCAGAAAACAAATGCAGAGCTCCACAAGTCTGGTTCATCCTTGGGAGCAATTTCCAAACACCTGAAGGTACCATGTTCATCTGTATAAACAATAATATAAGCACCATGGGACCCCGCAGCCATCATACCGTTCAGGAAGGATACGCGTTCTGTCTCCTAGAGATGAACGTACTTTGGTGTGAAAAGTGCAAATCAAGAAGAAAAACAGCAAAGGATCTTGTGAAGATGCTGGAGGAAAAAGTATCTATATCCACAGTAAAACAAGTCCTATATCGACATAACTTGAAAGGCCGCTCAGCAAGGAAGAAGCCACTGCTCCAAAACCGCCATAAAAAAGCCAGACTACGATTTGCAACTGCACATGGGGACAAAGATCGTACTTTTTGGAGAAATGTCCTCTGGTCTGATGAAACAAAAATAGAACTGTTTGGCCATAATGACCATCGTTATGTTTGGAGGAAAAATGGGGAGGCTTGCAAGCCGAAAGAAAACCATCCCAACCGGGTGGGTCTTCCAAATGGACAATGACAATGACCCCAAATGGACAATGACTCCAAACATACTTCCAAAGTTGTCGCAAGGACTACAATGTCAAGGAATTGGAGTGGCCATCCCAAAGCCCTGACCTCAATCCTATAGAAAATATGTGGGCAGAACTGAAAAAGTATGTGCGAGCAAGGAGGCCTACAAACCTGACTCAGTTAAACCAGCTCTGTCAGGAGGAATGGGCCAAAATTCACCCAACTTATTGTGGGAAGCTTGTGGAAGGCTACCCAAACCGTTTGACCCAAGTTAAACAATTTAAAGGCAATGCTACCAAATACTAATTGAGTGTATGTAAACCTCTGACCCACTGGGAATGTGATGAAAGAAATACAAGCTAAAATAAATCATTCTCTGTACTATTATTCTGACATTTCACATTCTAAAATAAAGTGGTGATCCTAACTGACCTAAGGCGTAATTTTTTGTATGTAAACTTCCGACTTCAACTGTAATAAAATATAAGAATATGAACATAAAGTAAATGACCCAACCCACTACATTACTTGTTCATTGTCTTTGATTATGTCCCCGTTGATGAGGGTGTCTACAGCCCCGTCCTGACCTCCCCGTCTCTGGGCACTTAGCAGGAACTCCTTTACAGCCTGGCCTGGCAACATGTCTGGGGTCCACAGGAGCTGGTCCTCATTCTCATAGACTGGGAACAGGAGATGGAAAGATATTGATAGAGACACAGATATAAGGATGTGTGTGAGACTGAGGCAAAGTGTCAACACACTAATCCAAAATGTACACGGATTCTGAAAGGGTCAATTGGGGGTTACCTCTCTCCTGGTATGAGTATTGGCTGAGAGGAGGGATTTTGGCTTGGTACATTGAGCCCACCATGATGTCCTGGAAAAATAACAACCACAGTGTCAGTTACAAAGACACTACAGAAAACAGGTTGTTATATTTCCCTAAATAGTAATTGTAGAATATTTGAGCTCTGTTCAGTAGGCCCCAGTGTCTCACCTTGCGTTCATCATTGGATGGAATGGAGGTGTTGTCGTCATCATCATCTGAGACATCTTCTGAGGAGCTGACGAAGGTGCCTTTGTCTCCATCTGCCATGGAATGGGCTGGCACATGGGAACATTTATTACATCAATATGTAGCATTCTCATAACACCACCAGTTAACAACTTCAAGGTACAACAAATTAGTTTTGGCATAAAGGGGCCCTCAGGCCATTAAAAAAATATATCGATGTGATATGATAAGGGGATTCTCCTGAGTGGTGAGCTGGGTGGATGGGTGGGGGTCTGTTTACGGGAAGTGGTAGCTGTGCTCCAAAAGTAGGAGTGTGTCATACCCATTATATAAAAGGTAACTGCCAAAAATAAAGGAAACACTTGAGTAAATGAGGGATACAAAGTATATTGAAAGCAGGTGCTTTCAATACAGGTGCTTTTCATTTTTGCCATTGAAAAAAATATTGCGATACTGGTATCGTCACAGCCCTAATACTCTATATGACATTATTGGTCATACCTCTTAGGTGGCGGCGGAAGAGGAGGTCAGAGGCGTGGGAGGTGACAGAGAGAGTGAGGTCATCAGCTGATAACTCCTCTTCATCCTCTCCTGAGAACAGATCTTTAGCAATCTGGTCCTGGAAGAATGGAACAGTCTATTACTGTCTCAATGGAATAGTTCACTACCTTCTCTAAGCATCACACTCAGTGAAGTTAATGGAATTTATGATACATAAAGGTGATTTAGTATTTTTCATGTTTTCTGAGTGTTTGTAGACTAGACAGGGCATCTAGAGCCCATCTTAACTCAATTCCTTAAGAGCCAAGTAGTAATTACTCATACAAGAATCAATAGACATCATGTCAACGCCAGAACATGTATCCTATAATGCTCTTGAATGCAGAACTGCACAGCTCCTCGACAATCACAGTGTACTCTATGCTGGTTTTCCTTCTTGCCTTTTAACTAGTGATTGATTTCTGCTTGGAAAACCAGGTTGGTGCACCAATAACCAATTATACCACATCAGTCACCGGCTTCATTAATAAGTGCATCGACGACGTCATCCCCACCGTGACCATACGTACAATACCAAACCAGAAGCAATGGATTCCAGGAAACATCCCGCTACGCCCTACAACGAACCATCAAATAGGCAAAGCGTCAATACATGACTAAGATCGAATCCTCCTACAACAGCTCTAATGCTTGTCGGATGTGGCAGGGCTAGCAAACTATCACGGATTACAAATGGAAACCCAGCCACGAACCGCCCAGTGACGCGAGCCTACCACAAGAGCTAAATGAACCATACATGAGAGCACTGACTGTGTGATCACGCTCTCCATAGCCGATGTGAGTAAGACCTTTAAACAGGTTAACATTCACAAGGCCGCAGAGCAAGACGGATTACCAGGACGCATACTCAGAGTATGCGCTGACCAGCTGGCAAGTGTATTCACTGACATTTTTAACCTCTCCCTGACCCAGTCCGTAATACCTACATGTTTCAAGCAAACCACCATAGTCCATGTGCCCAAAAACGCCAAGGTAACCTGCCTAAATGACTATCGCCACGTAGCACTTACATCTGTAGCCATGAAATGCTTTGAAAGGCTGGTCATGGCTCACATCAACACCAGCATCCCAGAAACTCTGGACCCACTCCAATTTGCATACAGCCACCAACAGATCCACAGACGCCGCAATCTCTATTTCACTCCAAACTGCCCTATCCCACCTGGACAAATGGAATGCCTACGTTCCAGCGTTCAACACCATAGTCCCCTCCAAGCTCATCACTAAGCTAAGGATCCTGGGACTGAACACCTCCCTTTGCAACTGGATCCTGGACTTCCCGATGGGCATCCCCAGGTGGTGAGGATAGGCAACAACACATCTGCCATGCTGAACCTCAACACGGGGCCCCTCAGGGGTGCGTGCTTAGTACCCTCATGTACACACTGTTCACCCACGACTGCGTGGCCACGTACCACTCCAACACCATAATTAAGTTTGCCACTGACACAATGGTGAAAGAATCTTCATCAATATACACACAATACCCCATAATGACAATGCAAAAACAGGTTTTTAGACATTTTTGAAAATATATTAAAAATAAACTGAAATACCTTATTTACAGAAATATTCAGACCCTTTGGTATGACACTCGAAATTGAGCTCAGGTGCATTCATCCTTGAGATGTGGTAAATTCAATTGATTGGACATGATTTGGAAAGGCACACACCTGTCTATCAGTGGCGGCTCCTCAGAGTGAATTTCATAAAAATAAAAATGGTAAAACATTGAAAAAGTTTTCCTTTTTAAATAAACTTATACTAAATATATTTACGTCACCAAACAATTGATTAAAACACAGTGTTTTGCAATGAAGGTCTACAGTAGCCTCAGCAGCACTCTGTAGGGTAGCACTATGGTGTAGCCGGACGACAGCTAGCTTCCGTCCTCCTCTTGGTACATTGACTTCAATACAAAAACTAGGAGGCACTTGGTTCTCACCCCCTTCCATAGACTTACACAGTAAATAACTTCCGGAGGACGTCCTTCAACCTATCAGAGCTCTTGCAGCAATGAACTGACATGTTGTCCACCCAATCAAAGGATCAGAGAATGAATCTAGTACTGAAAGCATTAGCTACAGCTGGCTAGCACTGCAGTGCATAACATGATGAGGTGAGTAGTTGACTCAAAGTGAGAGAAAGACAATAGTTGAACAGTTTTCAACAAATACATTTCTTAAAAAATGAAGAAGAGAGAGAGAGAGAGTGTCATTTTTCTTCAGTTTCACTTACTTAGCTAGCAAATGCAGATGGCTAGTTTAGCTACTCAAACACCTGGCTCAACCAGAGGGATGCTATGTTAGCTAGCTGGCTATGACTATCCAACAAAACACTGGAACTCTTCCAAGTCAAGGTAAGCTTTTGGTTTTATTAATTTATTGTCACTGGGGCCCACCGGTGTAACTGCTTACTGACTATGCACTGCAACATTACTGCATGATTAGCTAATATGGGGACAATGTAATTAGCTAATATGGAGACGATGTAGATGGTTTGGCTTGGAAAGTTATTTTTTAGCCTGGTCACATACAGCTGATGTGTTGTTCATTGAAGTCCACAAACGAAGGGCAAAGGTGAGAGGAGCTGAGTGCATAGAGGCGAGAAGGAATAACAATGCTATGAACGTGAACTGCGTTTATGCGTGATCAGGGGTGTATTCATTCCACCGATTCTGTTGAAAAACGTTTGTTAAACGGAAGCAATCAAAACAGGGATAAAAAATAATTTGTTCAATTGAAACTCTCGTTTGCAACTGTTGGACTAATGATTACAACCTAGATAGCTAGATGCAGGCAAGAGTGTGCAAGGCAGTATTGAAAGTCACTGTCTGTCAATATGTCACTGTCTGTCATCTCAAATTTCTCTCTGGACCTGTGTGCACCTACATTGTAAAATTGAATTCATAGGCTAGGTTGTAGCAAACTCATGATGGGTATAGGGAAATTTGAGTATCATGTAGTAGCCTAAACATATCAATGTTACATTAAGCTGGGTGAATGGTACATGAATGACAGTCATCCAACATGCTGTAATAGAAATAAGGCCATGCTCATGAAAAGAAAAATCTTCCTCCCTCATCATAAATGGCACTGACCGCCACTGCTGTTTATATAAGGTCCCACTGCCATGAAGTCGAAGGAATTGTACATAGAGCTCAGAGACAGGATTGTGTCGAGGCACAGATCTGGGGAAGGCTACCAAAACATTTCTGCAGCATTGAAGGTCCCCAAGAACACAGCGGCCTCCATTATTCATAAATGGAAGAAGTTTGGAACCGCCAAGACTCTTCCTTGAGCTGGCCGCACGGCCAAACTGAGCAATCAGGGGAGAAGGACCTTGGTGAGGGAGGTGACCAAGAACCCGATGGTCATGCTGACAGAGCTCCAGCTCTGTGGAGATGAAAGAACCATCCAGAAGGACAACCATCTCTGCAGCACTCCACCAATCAGGCCATGATGGTAGAGCGGCCAGACGGAAGCCACTCCTCAGTAAAAGGCACACGAAAGCCCGCTTGGAGTTTTGGCAAAAATTACCTAAATGACTCCCAGACCATGAGAAACAAGATTCTCTGGTCTGATGAAACCAAGATTGAACTTTTTGGCCTGAATGCCAATCGTCACGTCTAGAGGAAACCTGGCACCATCCCTACGGTGAAGCATGGTGGTTGCAGCATCATTCTGTGGGGATGTTTTTCAGTGGGCTGGGAGACTAGTCAGGATCAAGGGAAAGATGAACGGAGCAAAGTACAGACAGATCCTTGAAGAAAACCTGCTCCAGAGCGCTCAGGACCTCAGACTGGCTCGAAGGTTCACGTAACAGGACAACGACCCTAAGCAGACAGCCAAGCAAAGCAGGAGTGGCTTCAGGACAAGTCTCTGAATGTCCTTGAGTGGCCCAGCCTGAGGCCAGACTTGAACCCGATCGAACATCTATGGAGAGACTAGAAAATAGCTGTGCAGTGACGCTCCCCATCCAACCTGACAGAGCTTGAGAGGATCTGCACAGAAGAATGGGAGAAACTCTCCAAATACAAGTGTGCCAAGCTTGTAGTGTCATTCCCAAGAAGACTCAAGGCAGAAATCGCTGACAAAGGTGCTTCAACAAAGTACTGAGTAAAGGGTCTGTATACTTATGTAAATGTGATATTTCTGTTTTTTATTTTTTTTAAATAAATTTGCATAAATGTTTGCTCTGTCATTATGAGGTATTGTGTGTAGATTGATGAGAGGGGGAAAAAACTATTGAATCAATTTTAGAATAAGGCTGAAACAACAAAATGTGGAAAAAGTCAAGGGGATACTGAATACTTTCTCAATGACCTGTATATGCAATTACTCTCTTGCAAAGGCTTGATGTACACTCACTGGACTCTAACCACACACCCACACATACTACACTAACACTCCAACATACACACACGGACAAAGACACAGGCATATTGACACCACACACACATGCTGCTGCTACTCTATTTATTTTCTATACATAGTCACTTTACACCTACATGGACATATTACCCCAATTACCTCAACTAACCCGTACATTGACTTGGTACCGGGCCACTTGCATATATCCTCGTTATTATGCTACTATTTTTCCTTTAGTTTATTTAGAAATTGTTTGTACTTTTTAAAAAACTCTGCATTGTTGACTAAGGTCGTATGTAAGCTTTCGGAGCATATGACAAAGCATATGACAAATAAATTAGATTTGATTTACTAACATATTAATCAATTAAGTACTACGAAGAAACAAAACAAAAACAAAAATCAGCCAGACTGGAACTGGAGGGCCTGAGTTGTTCACCCCTTCTGCAGTGCTTTCCTGGCTGTGTTTACAGTTTTATCTGTGGATTACTCCAGTCTCAGGTATGTCTAGTTATACCCAGGTCTCACCTTGTCCAGTGTCATGTCAGGCAGACTGGCTGCTAGCTCGTTGGGCTCCCTGTCCTGCTGCAGGAGGGGATCAGACACCTCATACCCACACAGAGACAGCAGGTCCTCCAGGGGAATCTCACTGCCCTATAGAGAGAGACAGAGAGAGAAAGCGAGAGAGCAATTATTTTTCATGGAGGGCCACATTAGAATATATTTTTTCCATCACGGGCCAGAATCATATTACAGGATTGTACATCATGTGTACATGTACATCATGTGTATGACTGTGTTGATAGATATATCTACTGTAAATCACGTCCGGATATGCTACTTATTTAACTTTTTTTTTTTTTTACATGCACACAAATAAACCACATCCATGTTCTCCTTTTGTAGGCATTTTCATTATTAAACATGCAATGAACTACACGGAGGGAAAAGTACATTGTGCATTCAGCACCACGGACAGAACTCTTGTTAACGGGTATCGCACTCTAGTGACTGGTGGGCCGGGCGCATGCACGCTGACACAGTCGCCAGGTGTACAGTGTTTCCTCCGACACATTGGTGTGGCTGGCTTCTGGGTTAAGCAGGCATTATGTCAAGAAGCAGTGTGGCTTGGTTGGGTCGTGCTTTGGAGGATGCATGGCTCTCAAGTTGCAGAGATGAGACAAGACTGTAACTATCAATTGGGGAGAAAAAGGCGTAAATATATATATAAAACAATTAGTGTTAAGTCTGATGGGCATTGACTAGAGCAGTGATGTCATGTATAGTTTCTGATGTTGCTATATGCAGGATTGCTGAAAGGTGAGAGTCAGTAAGAGATGATCTGTGCCTTGACTTGTTATATTTCATCACTGAAAATGTCTGTTCATGAGGGTGGCGCAGTGCTAGCTGACACTCTGGGTTCGAGCCCAGGCTCTGTCGCAGTTGGCCGCGACCGGGAGGTCCATGGGGCGACGCACAATTGGCCTAGCGTCGTCCGGGTTAGGGAGGGTTTGGCCGGTAGGGATATCCTTGTCTCATCGCGCACTAGCGAATCCTGTGGCGGGCCGGGCGCAGTGCACGCAAACCAGGTCGCCAGGTGCACATTGGTGCGGCTAGCTTCCGGGTTGGATGCGCGCTGTGTTAAGAAGCAGTGCGGCTAGGTTGGGCTGTGTTTCGAAGGACGCATGGCTTTTGACCTACGGGAGTTGTAGCGATGAGACAAGATAGTAACTACTAACAATTGGATACCACGAAATTGTGGAGAAAAGGGGGTAAAAAAAAATTACAATATTTTTTTAAATGTCTGTTCACATACATAGGTTGACCCAAACAGTACAAACATCTTCTGAGCATGACTCCTCCTTTGGAAAGTTTTGTTCATCGAGAGATGCATAGAACCTCGACAGTGACATTGTTATGAATAGTTCTGCAATCTCTGCATCAGACTGAAGATCGATAAGCTCAAGTTGCAGGTCAGTGGGAGCATTATCCACATTAACGGTGGAAGGAGAGGAAACCAACAGCATGTCATTTTCCAATGTTCTGATCCTCAAAATGACGAGAATTCTCACCGTTCAAAGCACGCCACAGCGATGTATACTTCTCCTGCTGGTCATCTGATAGGGAACAGACTAGTAGTGTCGGAAGGTGGGTGAGATTGTTGGCTTCTACTTGGCGGGTCAGGAGGAGTAATTTTCCCTTGAAGGCTTTTTACAAGGTTGTATATCTGATGTGCAAAAAGGCCCTTCCTTTGTAGTTTGGAATTCAGCTAATTCATGAGGGCCATGATGTCCACGGTGAAGGCAAAATCTGCCAACCATTCTTTATCTTGCAGTTGAGGGAAATCCACATTTACCTTGTCTTTCAACTGTTGTTCCATATTCTCTGCGATGTCCACAACACGCCGTGTCACTTTGTCTTAACACGGAAACATTTTAAACAGCTCTTTCTTGTCGGGGCAAAGTATTGCTGCAGTCAATTAAACATTATTTAATGAATTCGCCCTCAGCGAATGGCTTGCTATGTTTAGACATTTTGTGGGACTATTTAAAAAAAACAATATATTTCACCTTAATTTAACCAGGTAAGCCAGTTGAGAACAAGTTCTCATTTACAACTGCGACCTGGCCAAGATAAAGCAAAGCAGTGTAACAAAAACAACACAGAGTTACACATGGGATAAACAATAGTACAATCAATAACACAATAGAAAAAATATATATACAGTGTGTGCAAATGGGGTAAGATTAGGGAGGTAAGGCAATAAATAGGCCTTAGTGGCGAAGTAATTACAATTTAGCAATTAAACACTGGAGTGATAGATGTGCAGAAGATGAATGTACAAGTAGAGATACTGGGGTACAAAGGAGAAAAAAAAATAACAATATGGGGATGAGGTAGTTGGATGGACTATTTACAGATGGGCTATGTACAGGTGCAATGATCTGTGAGCTGCTCTGACATCTGATGCTTTAAGTTAGTGAGGGAGATATAAGTCTCCAGCTTCAGTGATTTTTGCAATTCGTTCCAGTCATTGGCAGCAGAGAACTGTACGGAAAGTCAGCTAAAGGAGGAATTGGCTTTGGGGGTGACCAGTGAAATATACCTGCTGGAGCGCGTGCTATGGGTGGGTGCTGCTATGGTGATCAGTGAGCTGAGATAAGGCGGGGCTTAACCTAGCAAAGACTTATAGATGACCTGGAGCCAGTGGGTTTGGGACGAATATGAAGCGAGGGCCAGCCAACGTGAGTATACAGGTCGCAGTGGTGGGTAGTATATGGGGTTTTGGTGTCAAAACACATGGCACTGTGATAGAATGCATCCAATTTGCTGAGTAGTGTTGGAGGCTATTTTGAAAATGAGTCAAGGATCGGTAGGATAGTCCGTTTTACGAGGGTATGTTTGGCAGCATGAGTGAAGGATGCTTTGTTACGAAATAGGAAGATGATTCTAGATTTAATTTTGGATTGGAGATGCTTAATGTGAGTCTGGAAGGAGAGTTTACAGTCTAACCAGACACCTAGGTATTTGTATACAGTACAAAGATAGCTCTCGCAATTCCGTCGTATGCTGAATGCAGTTTTGTGAAAAGTCCTTGCTGCTTTTGCAACTGTGAAAGCAACTCTTTCGATACACTTGCCCTCTGCTCAGAAGACATATTCCTATATTTCTCTACATGCTTTGTCTGGAAGTGTCGGGAGAAGTTGTGGTCTTTCAAGACAGCGATGCTCTTTGCACACTAAGCACACCGCTTTCCCTGATACCTCAATAAATACATATTTAGATGTCCACTCTTGCTGGAACACCCTACATTCATTGTCTACTTTCCTTTTTTTTATCTTTGAAAAAAAATGTTTGCTCAATTTCTAGCTAGCTACTATTTGTAACTGTGACGTGTGTCAGCCTGTGAGTCACTGTCTGTCCTTGTGCAGTTGTTATTTATACGTGCCTTCAAAATAAATGTCCCACAAGCGGTGTGAGTTAAATAATGACACAAACGCGGGTATTCATTGGGCTTTTAATTTGAATAACAATTTTTTTTTTTTTAAACGTTACTATAGCAAATTCTTCATGTGATCTGAGCATGATTCCCGCAGGCTGTATTGAATCAGGTCGCGGGCTGCATACAGCCCCCAGGCCGGCCTTTGCCCTGCATTAATTCATCACATTATGGAATAATTGACAATCTATTACATAGAATAATATTATTCACTCCTGGTCTAGAGGGATGCAGTGAGGTCAGGCTTTTGTCCCAGCCCAGCGCTAAAGTTGTGGTTGCCTACTGCTGCCTCTAATGGATCAACACACCACACCAGATGCCAGAGGAGCTGTACTCACATTTTGGGGACGTGCTGCCATCTTCATTGGGCGGCCCTGTGACTGCGAGGCCCCCAGGCTGTTCTGCAGCTCCACTAGGGCCCTGGACTCCTCATAGCCCTGCCTCAGGATCTCCACTAGGCTGCGTCTGTGATCTCCAGAGCCCATCGAACTAGCTAAAACACACACACACACACACACAAAGGGTTACCATCGTGGAGGACCAGTAGGTGCTTGATCCCTGTTCATTCCATTATATACTGAACAACAATATACACGCAACATGCAACAATTTCAAAGATTTTAATTAGTTACAGTAAATATAAGGAAATCAGTCATTTTAAATAAATAAATAATGCCCTAATCTATGGATTTCACATGACTGGGTAGGGGCGCAGCCATGGGTGGGCCTTGGAGAGCATAGGCCCACCCACATGGGAGCCAGGTCGACCCACTCGGGAGCCAGGCCCAGCTAATAAGGACGAGTTTTTCACTACAAAAGGACTTTATTACAGACAGAAATTCTCCTCAGCACTCCCACCCCTCCCCCTTGGTCGATCCCGCAGGTGAAGAAGAAAGATGTGGAGGTCCTGGGCTGGTGTGGTTAAACGTGGTCTGCGGTTGTGAGGCTGGTTGAACGTACTATCAAATTCTCTAAAACGACATTGGAGGCGGCTTATGGTTGAGAAATACATTAAATTCTCTGGCAAAAGCTCTGGTGGAAATTCCTGCAGTCAGCATGCCAATTGCACGCTCCCTCAAGAATTGAGACATTGTGTTGTGTGACAAAACGGTGTAATCATGCTGTTTAATCAGCTTCTTGATATGCCCCACCTGTCAGGTGGATGGATTATCTTGACTAAGGATAAAATGCTCACTAATGGTGATGTAAACAAATTTGTGCACAAACAGTCAAGTGTCAACTCAACATGGCTTTTATTTAGTTAGGATCATTATGCGATTATAATAAAACATTATAAGGCCTGTCGTACATGCTAATGACAAGCCCTACAATGCATTATAGCAGTATAATTAAGCGATAAGGCCCGAGGGGGTGTGGCATATGGCCAATATACCACAGCTAAGGGCTGTTCATATGCACGAGTGCCTGGATACAGCCCTTAGCTGTGGTATATAGGCCATATATCACAAAACCCTGAGGTGCCTTATTGCTGTTATAAAATGGTTACCAACGTTATTAGAACAGTAAAAATAAATGTTTTGTCATACCCATGGTATATATATATATCTGATATACAATGGCTCTCAGGCAATACATTATAGGCTTACCTGATGTTGTGTAAAGTGTTACAAGTCTTTTTACTTGTTCTGTAATTCAAAGTCGCCTGAATTAAAGAATGGTTGAAGTTAATACAACAGTGGACACTAATGGTATTAGAACAACTGAATTAGACTTTTTGTCAAAATAGAAAATCCATTAAAATAGAGTTGACCTATGAACCAACAGTCAAGAGTTAGTTTTTACCTCAAGCAAATACAGCTGTGGTCTACTTAAAACTCTTTTGGGCGAAAACTCTCACAAACAATACATTAGTGACAGGTACGTTTATGGCCATTTTAACTTTGAAAAGCTTGGTCCACTCCACTTCAGGACGCAATGACCAGGGCGCTTTCCTGTAACTTGGTGCTGAACGTTCCTTCCTCTGACTCACAAATGGCACGCGAGAGAAGGAAATAGTTCTGGCTATTGCGTTTCCACCCGAAAAGACACCGACAGAGTATCTGAAATAATTCGGACTTCTCTCAAAGTTTGCAGTCAAAATACATTACTAACGGAGCACACCTGGACCATTTCTTCAGCACCACCGTCGAGGTGGTCTCGGATTGTGTTCTATAGCGCACTATCCGGCAAATTGGGAATGGCTCTTTAATGCGAAGAACGCGGAGAGGCGAGCCTGGGACAAAATGCCCCCATTTTACTTCCTTAATTATCAACACATATTACATTCACAACCTTCTGTAACCCGTTGATACGATTGTAAACATCGATAGCTACCGTCTTGGACGACAGAGGCTCTCAAACTCAGAGCTGTTCTAGTATCATTTAGTCCTCACATTCCTACCCAAGCCCTTTTGCTCACTTACCTCCGCCATTCCGTTTCTGCGCAGGCTGAGGAATGCCCGGATGTTGTAGCGCTATGGCTCTATTCTACAGTATGTACAGCCTACAGACCTAGTTTACTGCCGCAACGTTTCAGCAACAATGATGACAGTAAACTACATGAAAAATTCTGAAATGAGAGAGTACGCCGTGTACTATTCACGTCTGGTATTGTTACAAGCTTTCATAAACTTGCCATCGCTCTAGCTCTTTGTGAAAATAACTAACAAAGGACAATGATTGAAGTTCAGATGTTTGTAAAGTTGCCCTTTGAACTTAATATCACATGTTTGTTCACCTATGACCCTGAATAGTCATTGTAGCCAATCTGATTGTCATGGTCTAGGGGAGAGTGGGTTAAATGTAGCTGTTTAAAAAAAATAACATTCAGCATTACTATGTCAAGGGAAATATAGTATTGTTTCTAACAAATCTATCTACATATATTTCAGGATGTTGTGTATCCCTGGAAATAATCAGAATTCATGGAATCATAACAGTTTTGAAAACATACAGTACCAGTCAAAAGTTTGGACCCCTACTCATTCAAGGGTTTTTCTTTATTTGTACTATTTTCTACATTGTAGAATAATAGTGAAGACATCAAAACTATGAAATAACACACATGGAATCATGTAGTAACCAAAAAAGTGTTAAACAAATCAAAATATATTTTATATTTGATATTCTTGAAATAGTCACCCTTTGCCTGATGACAGCTTTGCACACTCTTGACATTCTCTCAACCAACTTCACGAGGTAGTCACCTGGAATGCATTTCAATGAACAGGTGTGGCTTGGTAAAAGTTCATTTGTGGCATTTCTTTCCTTCTTAATGTGTTTGAGCCAATCTGTCATGTACTGTCATGTTGTGTCTTGTCTCTGTCCTTTCCCTTCACCCTGTCTCCCTCTGCTGGTCGTTGTTAGGTTACCTTTTCTCCCCCGCTTTCCCCCAGCTGTTCCTTGTCTCCTCTAACTACCCATTCACCCCGTTTCCCACCTGTTCCCTTTTTCCCTCTGATTAGGTCCCTATATCTCTCTCTGTTTCTGTTCCTGTCCTTGTCGGATTCTTGTTTGTTGTGTTTCATGCCTGAGCCAGACTATCGTCATGTTTGCTGTAACCTTGTCCTGTCCTGTCGGAATCTGCCGGTTTATCTGAGCCTACCTATGTTTGGTTATTAAAGAAGCTCTGTTTAAGTTAGTTCGCTTTTGGGTCCTCATTCACTCACCATAACAGAAGAATCCGACCAAGAATGGACCCAGCGACTTCGGATCCTCTCCACTCAGCCGTCGGGATCCAGGGAGCGATGCTAGGCAGACACGAGCAGGAAGTGTCTGCTGCTCGACATGCCGTTGAGACCCTGGCCACCCAAGTCTCCAACCTCACAGAACAGGTTCACCATCTCCGCCTCGATCCACCGGCCACTTCCAGGGCTTTCGAATCTCCGGAGCCCAGAATCAATAACCCGCCGTGTTACTCTGGGGAGCCCACTGAATGCCGCTCGTTCCTCACCCAGTGTGATATTGTGTTTTCTCTCCAGCCCAACACTTACTCCAGGAGCACTGCTCGTGTCGCCTACGTCATATCTCTCCTTATTGGACGGGCTCGTGAGTGGGGCACGGCAATCTGGGAGGCAAGGGCTGAGTGTACTAACCAGTATCAAGACTTTAAGGAGGAGATGATACGGGTTTTTGATCGATCTGTTTTTGGGGAGGAGGCTTCCAGGGCCCTGTCTTCCCTATGTCAAGGCAATCGATCCATAACAGACTACTCTATTGAGTTTCGCACTCTTGCTGTCTCCAGTGGCTGGAACGAGCCGGCCTTGCTCGCTCGTCTTCTGGAGGGTTTCCGCGCAGAGGTAAAGGATGAGATTCTCTCCCGGGAGGTTCCTTCCAGCGTGGATTCCTTGATTGAACTCGCTATTCGCATTGAGCGACGGGTTGATCTTCGTCACCGAGCTCGTGGAAAGGAGCTCGCGCTCTCCGTCGCCTCCCTCTCCGCATCACTACCATCTTCCTCTGCCGGCTCGGGTGCTGAGCCCATGCAGCTGGGAGGTATCCGCATCTCGACTAAGGAGAGGGAACGGAGAATCACCAACCGCCTCTGTCTCTATTGCGGTTCCGCTGGTCATTTTGTCACTTCATGTCCAGTAAAAGGCCAGAGCTCGTCAGTAAGCGGAGGGCTACTGGTGAGCGCTACTACTCCTGTCTCTCCTTCAAGATCCTGCACTACCTTGTCGGTCCATCTACGCTGGACCGGTTCGTCAGCTTCCTGCAGTGCCTTAATAGACTCTGGGGCGGAGGGCTGTTTTATGGACGAGACCTGGGCTCGGGAACATGACATTCCTCTCAGACAGTTAAAGGAGCCCACGGCCTTGTTCGCCCTGGATGGTAGTCCTCTCCCCAGGATTCAGCGTGAGACGCTACCTTTAACCCTCACTGTTTCTGGTAATCATAGTGAAACCATTTCTTTTTTAATTTTTCGTTCACCTTTTACACCTGTTGTTTTGGGCCATCCCTGGCTAGTTTGTCATAATCCTTCCATTAATTGGTCTAGTAATTCTATCCTCTCCTGGAACGTCTCTTGTCATGTGAAATGTTTAATGTCTGCTATCCCTCCTGTTTCCTCTGTCTCTTCTTCACAGGAGGAGCCTGGTGATTTGACAGGGGTGCCGGAGGAATATCACGATCTGCGCACGGTGTTCAGTCGGTCCAGGGCCACCTCTCTTCCTCCACACCGGTCGTATGATTGTAGTATTGATCTCCTTCCGGGAACCACCCCCCCCCGGGGTAGACTATACTCTCTGTCGGCTCCCGAACGTAAGGCTCTCGAAGATTATTTGTCTGTAGCTCTTGACGCCGGTACCATAGTCCCCTCCTCCTCTCCCGCCGGAGCGGGGTTTTTTTTTGTCAAGAAGAAGGACGGGTCTCTGCGCCCCTGCATAGATTATCGAGGGCTGAATGACATAACAGTGAAGAATCGTTATCCGCTTCCTCTTATGTCTTCAGCCTTCGAGATCCTGCAGGGAGCCAGGTTTTTCACTAAGTTGGACCTTCGTAACGCTTACCATCTCGTGCGCATCAGGGAGGGGGACGAGTGGAAGACGGCGTTTAACACTCCGTTAGGGCACTTTGAATACCGGGTTCTTCCTTTCGGCCTCGCTAACGCTCCAGCTGTCTTTCAGGCATTAGTCAATGATGTCCTGAGAGACATGCTGAACATCTTTGTTTTCGTTTACCTTGACGATATCCTGATTTTTTCACCGTCACTCCAGATTCATGTTCAGCACGTTCGACGTGTCCTCCAGCGCCTTTTAGAGAATTGTCTTTTTGTGAAGGCTGAGAAGTGCACTTTTCATGCCTCCTCCGTCACATTTCTCGGTTCTGTTATTTCCGCTGAAGGCATTAAGATGGATCCCGCTAAGGTCCAAGCTGTCATTGATTGGCCCGTCCCTAAGTCACGCGTCGAGCTGCAGCGCTTTCTCGGCTTCGCGAACTTCTATCGTCGTTTCATCCGTAATTTCGGTCAGGTGGCAGCTCCTCTCACAGCCCTTACTTCTGTCAAGACGTGCTTTAAGTGGTCCGTTTCCGCCCAGGGAGCTTTTGATCTCCTCAAGAATCGTTTTACATCCGCTCCTATCCTTGTTACACCTGACGTCTCTAGACAGTTCGTTGTCGAGGTTGACGCGTCAGAGGTGGGCGTGGGAGCCATCCTTTCTCAGCGCTCCCTCTCTGACGACAAGGTCCACCCATGCGCGTATTTTTCTCATCGCCTGTCGCCGTCGGAACGTAACTATGATGTGGGAAACCGCGAACTGCTCGCCATCCGGTTAGCCCTAGGCGAATGGCGACAGTGGTTGGAGGGGGCGACCGTTCCTTTTGTCGTTTGGACTGACCATAGGAACCTTGAGTACATCCGTTCTGCCAAACGACTTAATGCGCGTCAGGCGCGTTGGGCGCTGTTTTTCGCTCGTTTCGAGTTCGTGATTTCTTATCGTCCGGGCTCTAAGAACACCAAGCCTGATGCTTTGTCTCGTCTCTTCAGTTCTTCAGTAGCCTCCACTGACCCCGAGGGGATTCTCCCTGAGGGGCGTGTTGTCGGGTTGACTGTCTGGGGAATTGAGAGGCAGGTAAAACAAGCGCTCACTCACACTCCGTCGCCGCGCGCTTGTCCTAGGAACCTTCTTTTCGTTCCCGTTCCTACTCGTCTGGCCGTTCTTCAGTGGGCTCACTCTGCCAAGTTAGCCGGCCACCCTGGCGTTCGGGGTACGCTTGCTTCCATTCGCCAGCGTTTTTGGTGGCCCACCCGGGAGCATGACACGCGTCGTTTCGTGGCTGCTTGTTCGGTCTGCGCGCAGACTAAGTCCGGTAACTCTCCTCCTGCCGGACGTCTCAGGCCGCTTCCTATTCCCTCTCGACCGTGGTCTCACATCGCCTTAGATTTTGTCACCGGACTGCCTTCGTCAGCGGGGAAGACTGTTATTCTTACGGTTGTCGATAGGTTCTCTAAGGCGGCTCATTTCATTCCCCTTGCTAAGCTTCCTTCTGCTAAAGAGACGGCACAAATCATCATCGAGAATGTTTTCAGAATTCATGGCCTTCCGTCAGACGTCGTTTCGGACAGAGGTCCGCAATTCACGTCTCAATTTTGGAGGGAGTTTTGCCGTTTGATTGGGGCTTCCGTCAGTCTCTCTTCCGGCTTTCACCCCCAGTCTAACGGTCAAGCAGAACGGGCCAATCAGACTATTGGTCGCATCTTACGCAGTCTTTCTTTTCGCAACCCTGCGTCTTGGTCAGAACAGCTCCCCTGGGCAGAATACGCCCACAACTCGCTTCCTTCGTCTGCGACCGGGCTATCTCCTTTTCAGAGTAGCCTCGGGTACCAGCCTCCGCTGTTCTCATCTCAGTTCGCCGAGTCCAGCGTCCCCTCCGCTCAGGCTTTTGTCCAACGTTGCGAGCGCACCTGGAAGAGGGTCAGGTCTGCACTTTGCCGTTATAGGACGCAGACTGTGAGGGCTGCTAATAAGCGTAGAACTAAGAGTCCTAGATATTGTCGCGGTCAGAGAGTTTGGCTCTCCACTCAGAACCTTCCCCTTAAGACGGCTTCTCGCAAGTTGACCCCGCGGTTCATTGGTCCGTTCCGTATTTCTCGGGTCATTAATCCTGTCGCAGTTCGACTTCTTCTTCCGCGATACCTTCGTCGCGTCCACCCGGTCTTCCATGTCTCCTGCATCAAGCCCGTCCTTCGCGCCCCCGCTCGTCTTCCCCCCCCCCCCCCCCCATCCTTGTCGAGGGCGCACCCATCTACAGGGTCCGTAGAATTTTGGACATGCGTCCTCGGGGCCGTGGTCACCAGTACCTCGTAGATTGGGAGGGGTACGGTCCTGAGGAGAGGAGTTGGGTTCCCTCTCGGGACGTGCTGGACCGTGCGCTGATCGAGGATTTCCTCCGTTGCCGCCAGGTTTCCTCCTCGAGTGCGCCAGGAGGCGCTCGGTGAGTGGGGGGGTACTGTCATGTACTGTCATGTTGTGTCTTGTCTCTGTCCTTTCCCTTCACCCTGTCTCCCTCTGCTGGTCGTTGTTAGGTTACCTTTTCTCCCCCGCTTTCCCCCAGCTGTTCCTTGTCTCCTCTAACTACCCATTCACCCCGTTTCCCACCTGTTCCCTTTTTCCCTCTGATTAGGTCCCTATATCTCTCTCTGTTTCTGTTCCTGTCCTTGTCGGATTCTTGTTTGTTGTGTTTCATGCCTGAGCCAGACTATCGTCATGTTTGCTGTAACCTTGTCCTGTCCTGTCGGAATCTGCCGGTTTATCTGAGCCTACCTATGTTTGGTTATTAAAGAAGCTCTGTTTAAGTTAGTTCGCTTTTGGGTCCTCATTCACTCACCATAACACAATCACTTGTGTTGTGACAAGGTAAGGGAGATACAGAAGATAGCCATATTTGGTAAAACACCATGTCCATAATATGGCAAGAACAGCTCAAATAAGCAAAGAGAAACGACAGTCCTTCATTAATTTAAGACATGAAGTTCAGTCAATATGGAACATTTCAAGAACTTTTCTTGAAAGTTTCTTCAAGTGCAGTCACAAAAACCATCAAGCGCTATGATGAAACTGGCTCTCATGAGGACCGCCACAGGATAGGAAGACCCAGAGTTACCTTTGCTGCAGATGATAAATTCATTAGAGTTACAGCCTCAGAAATTGCAGCCCAAATAAATGCTTCACAGAGTTCAGGTAACAGACAAATCTCAACATCAACTGTTCAGAGGAGACTGCGTGAATCAGGCCTTCATGGTCGAATTGGAAGAAACCACTACTAAAGGACACCAATAATAAGAAGAGACTTGCTTGGGCCAAGAAACACGAGCAATGGACATTAGACCCGTGGAAATCTGTCCTTTGGTCTGATGAGTCTAAATTTGATATTTTTGGTTCCAACCCGCTGTGTGAGACGCGGAGCAGGTGAACAGATGATCTCTGCATGTGTGGTTCCCACTGTGAAGTGTGGAGGAGGAGGTGTGGGGGTGCTTTGCTGGTGACATTGTCTGTGATTTATTTAGAATTCAAGGCACACTTAACCAGCATGGCTACCACAGCATTCTGCAGCGATTCGCCATCCCATCTGGTTTGGGCTTAGTGGGACTATCATTTGTTTTTCAACAGGACAATGACCCAACATACACCTCCAGGCTGTGTATGGGCTATCTGACCAAGGAGAGTGATGGAGTGCTGCATCAGATGACCTGGCCTCCACAATCACCCGACCTCAACCCAATTGAGATGGTATGGGATGAGTTGTAAATTTGTGCATTTTTATTAGGTTCCACATTAGTTAACGCCATAGCGTTAGCTAATCTTCCTGGGGTCCAACACCAATGAATAAGACATTACAAACAATTACAAATTAAGACTTTACAAAAATTTTACAAATAAACAATACAGACAATTAAAATACCTGACAGGAAACACATTAAACATTCAGTTGATGCTTTCTATTTCCTGTCCAGTCATATGGTCTTATAGGATTAGATGTGTTTTGCCTGAGAAATATGGATTGGTAAAGAGTTCCATTCAGCTATGACTCTATATAAAACTGTAGATTTAAGGTGATTTGTCCTTGGCTTGGGCTGTCTTAGATGCCCTGATCATATTGATCATATTCATATTCATATTCATATGGATAGAGCAATGAAGACCTAATCTGGCAGCCCTGTTTTGAGCCATTTTGAGATGTTTTGTTATATCATTCTTTGCTGCAGGTGACCTTATAACTGGACAGTGCTCTAAGTGTGATAGGACCAGGGATTGAATCACCTGATTCAGAGTACTAGATATTACATACTATGAACATTTTCTTGTAAAAGCAATTCCCTTACCCATCTTAATAACAATAGTATCTATGTGTTCTGCCCATGATAAAGCTGCGTCCAACAAGACACCTAGTACTTTTGTTTTTTTTCACTTGCTCTACATGCGTTCTATTCATCGCAAATTCAATTGTGGATCATTAGCAAGCATATACAGTGGGGCAAAAAAGTATTTAGTCAGCCACCAATTGTGCAGGTTCTCCCACTTAAAAAGATGAGAGAGGCCTGTAATTTTCATCATAGGTACACTTCAACTATGACAGACAAAATGAGAAAAAAAATCCAGAAAATCACATTGTATGATTTTTAATGAATTTATTTGCAAATTATGGTGGAAAATAAGTATTTGGTCACCTAAAAACAAGCAAGATTTCTGGCTCTCACAGACCTGTAACTTCTTCTTTAAGAGGCTCCTCTGTCCTCCACTCGTTACCTGTATTAATGGCACCTGTTTGAACTTGTTATCAGTATAAAAGACACCTGTCCACAACCTCAAACAGTCACACTCCAAACTCCACTATGGCCAAGACCAAAGAGCTGTCAAAGGACACCAGAAACAAAATTGTAGACCTGCACCAGGCTGGGAAGACTGAATCTGCAATAGGTAAGCAGCTTGGTTTGAAGACATCAACTGTGGGAGCAATTATTAGGAAATGGAAGACATACAGGACCACATACATTTAGTTTTAGAAATGTTCCACACCAATTTGTTCATATCAACCCACTCAGACACCATTCTTAGTTCACTACTCAGTACATCTGTTAGCTCATTACATTCTGATGCTGCAATACACATTGTAGAGCCATCAGCATACATTACCACTCTTGCTTTGTTCATTACTGAAGGTAAATCATTAGTAAATATGGAGTAGAGCAGTGTGCCTAGGCAGCTTCCTTGAGGAACATCACAGTGTATATCTTTGCTGTTTGAAAAGCTACCATTAAAGAACACTTTTAGCCCTTTCCTGGATAGATAGCTTTCCATCCAGGATAGAGCTGCAGACTTAAAGCCATAACATTTGAGTTTACCTAGTAACAGTTCATGATCAAAAGCAGCACTGAAATCTAGCAACACTGCACCAACTAACTTCATGTCATCCATACTCTTTAACCAATCATCTGTCATTTGTGTTAAGGACATATTTGAGAATGCCCTTCTTTGTATGCATGCTGTAAATCCGTTATCAGACCATTACATTAGAAATAATCCTTGATTTGTATAGATACAGTTTTTCCCAATAATTTACTTAACACAGGCAGCAAGCTTATTATTAGGACCATTGAATGTAGATTTTTTTTATCCTTAAGTAATGGAATAACCTCAGACTCTTTCCAGACTTCTGGGCACACCCTATACATCAAGCACGTCTTCAAAATATGAGAGATTGGGGTAGATATTTGGTTAGCTGTAACTCTAAGCAATTTGGCGTCAAGATTATCTGTACCAGGTGACTTGTCATCCGAAAGATACAACAGCATCCTTTCTACCTCTTCCCTTTCTACTTGGTGAAATTCGAACACGCATTCCCTCTCCTTCATGATACAATCTTTTATAAGGGCATATGACATGGAGCCATCAGTTGGAATCATAGCATTCCTCAACTTTTCTACTTTGCCTGTAAAATATTAATTAAAGTAGTTTGCGATGTCGTGTGGTTTTGTAAGAAACCAGTTTTGTAAGAAATATACTCCGTGTTTAGTTTGGTCACAAGATTTATTTATTTACAATAACTTTGCTTATCAAACAGAGTGCCAGATTTATCTGCTGCTTTTTTGTCATCATAACGCTGAATCATTACATTTCTCAGCTCATCATTAATCTATCGGGCACCGTTTGACCTCACAGTGCATTTTCTTAAAGGGGCATGCTTATCAGCTATACTCACAAATAATTTCATAAACAAATTTAGTGACATTTCATACTTCTAACCATTGCACATTCTTAATCTCATCCACAAATAAGTCCTGATTGAACCCTCTGTAGGATGTTCGATAGATTACCTTAGTGTGGCAGCCTTTACTATTTTAGTTTTCCTAGTGAGTGCAACCAGATTATGATCACTATAACCTCGTGCCACTGATACAGCATTAGAACAATGTTCAGGCATGTTAGTAAAAATGTGATCGATACAAGTTGATGATGTGATACCGGACCTATTAGTGAACGTTCTGGTTGGTAATGTCATAACTTGGGTCAGGTTACATACGTACATTGGCTGTCACACCCTGACCATAGTTTGCTTTGTATGTTTCTATGTTTTGGTTGGTCAGGGTGTGAGCTGGGTGGGCATTCTATGTTACATGTCTAGTTTGTCTAGTTCTGTTTGTCTAGTCTACTTCCTGTGGTTACCGGGGGGCTAGAGAGACCGGGCAGGCACCGTGTTATGCTGTGGAGCGCACGGTGTCCCCAGTGCGGGTGCACAGCCTGGTGCGGCCATGAAGCCGGCTCTACGCATCTGGTCTCCAGTGCGTCTCATTGGGCCGGCTTACATGGCACCAGCCTTGGGTACGGTGTCCCCGGTTCGCCTGCATAGCCCAGTGCGGGCTATTCCACCTCGCCGCACTGGCAGGGCGACCGGGACCGTTCAACCGGGTAAGGTTGGGCAGGCTCGGTGCTCAAGAGCTCCAGTGCGCCTGCACGGCCCGGTCTATCCGCCACCACCTCCACGCACCAGCCCTCCGGTGGCAGCCCCCCGCACCAGGCTGTCTCTCCGGTGCATCCTTACAGGGGCTCCCGCCTGCCCAGCGCCGCCAGTGCCGCCCGTCTGCCCGGCGCCGCCAGTGCCGCCCGTCTGCCCGGCGCCGCCAGTGCCGCCCGTCTGCCCGGCGCCGCCAGTGCCGCCCGTCTGCCCGGCGCCGCCAGTGCCGCCCGTCTGCCAGGGGCCGCCAGTGCCGCCAGTCAGCCAGGGGCCGCCAGTGCCGCCAGTCAGCCAGGGGCCGCCAGTGCCGCCAGTCAGCCAGACTCTTCCAGATCTGCCAGTCAGCCAGACTCTTCCAGATCTGCCAGTCAACCAGACTCTTCCAGATCTGCCAGTCAACCAGACTCTTCCAGATCTGCCAGTCAACCAGACTCTTCCAGATCTGCCAGTCAACCAGACTCTTCCAGATCTGCCAGTCAGCCAGACTCTTCCAGATCTGCCAGTCAGCCAGACTCTTCCAGATCTGCCAGTCAGCCAGACTCTTCCAGATCTGCCAGTCAACCAGACTCTTCCAGATCTGCCAGTCAACCAGACTCTTCCAGATCTGCCAGTCAACCAGACTCTTCCAGATCTGCCAGTCAACCACTCTTCCAGATCTGCCAGTCAACCAGACTCTTCCAGATCTGCCAGTCAGCCAGACTCTTCCAGATCTGCCAGTCAACCAGACTCTTCCAGATCTGCCAATCAGCCAGGGGCCGCCAGTCAGCCAGGAGCTGCCGCCCCTCTGTCCAGAGCTTCTGTCCCGAGCTTCTGCCCCTCTGTCCCGAGCTTCCGCCCCTCTGTCCCGAGCTTCCGCCCCTCTGTCCCGAGCTTCCGCCCCTCTGTCCCGAGCTTCCGCCCCTCTGTCCCGAGCTTCCGCCCCTCTGTCCCGAGCTTCTGCCCCTCTGTCCCGAGCAGCCGCTCCTCTGTCCCGAGCTGCCGCCCCTCTGTCCATTGATAAGAGTTGTGAGTGGTGAGGAGGCCACGGAAGCGGACAAGGTGGGGGACTAGGACTACGGTGAAGTGGGGGCCACGTCCAGCACCAGAGCCGCCACCGCGGACAGATGCCCACCCAGACCCTTCCCTATAGGTTCAGGTTTTGCGGCCGGAGTCCGCACCTTGGGGGGGGTTGTAGTTTTTGTATTTAGATTTGTGTTGCTTCAGTTTAAATAAACATGGATCGCAATAGACACGTCGCATTTTGGTCCGACTCACCTTCACACACAGAACCGTGACATTGGCAACAGAAATACATTTCTTTCTGATTGGATATTGGTGTTAAAAAAAATCTATTTATATCTCCCAAAAAATATATGAACAATATACAATTTGTGACTGATAGCGCCTATGTTTTAGATTTTAGATTCTTCAAAGTAGCCACCCTTTGCCTTTATGACAGCTTTGCACACACTCTCTCAACCAGCTTCACTTGGAATACTTTTCCAACAGTCTTGAAGCAGTTCCCACATATGCTGACCACTTGTTGGCTGTTTTTCCTTCCGTCTGCGGTCCAACTAATCCCAAACCATCTCAATTGGGTTTAGGTTGTGTAATTGTGGAGGCCAGGTCATCTGATGCAGCCCTGCATCACTATCTCTATTGGTCAAATAGCCCTTACACAGCCTGGAGGTAAGTTTGGGTCATTGATAGTCCCACTAAGCGCAAACCGGATGGGATGGCGTATCACTGCAGAATGCTGTGGTAGTCATGCTGGTTAAGTGTGCCTTGAATTGCAAATAAATCACTGACTGTGTCACCAGCAAAGCACCCCCACAATATCCCACCTCCTCCTCCATGCTTCACGGTGGGAACCACACATGCAGAGATCATCCGTTCACCTACTCTGCTTCTCACAAAGGCACGGCGGTTGGAACCAAACATCTCAAAAGGACAGATTCCCACTGGTTTAATGTCCATTGCTTGTGTTTTTTTGGCCCAAGCAAGTCTCTTCTTATTATTGGTGTCATTTAGTAGTGGTTTCTTTGCAACAATTCGACCATGAAAGCCGGATTCACACAGTCTGCTCTGAACAGTTGATGTTACTTGAACTCTGTGAAGCTGCAATCTGAGTTGCAGTTAACTCTAATGAACTTATCCTCTGCAGCAGATGTAACTCTGGGTCTTCCTTTCCTGTGGCGTTCTTCATGAGAGAACGTTTAAAACCGAATCAAGTTTTATTCATCATTTGCGCTGAATACAACAAGTGTAGACCTTACGATGAAATGCTTACTTTCAAGCCCTTAACCAACAATGCAGTCTTAAGAAAAAATAAATAAAATAAAAGTGAAATATAATTAAGGAGCAACAATAGAATAACAGTAGCGAGGCTATATACAGGGGGTTCCGGTGCAGAGTCACTGTGCGGGGGCACCAGTTAGTCGAGGTAATTCAGGTAATATGTATATGTCCAGTAGGTAGAGGTAAAGTGACTATGCATGGATAATAAACAGAGAGTAGCAGCAGTGTAAAAATGGGGGGGGGGGGGGGTTGCAAATAGTCCGGGAGGCAATTTGATTTACTGTTCAAGAGTCTTATGGATTGGGGGTAGAAGCTGTTAAGGAGCCTTTTTGACCTAGAGCAGAGAGAACCGTCTATGATTAGGGTGGCTGGAGTCCATGGCATTTCTTTGGGCCTTCCTCTGACACCATCTGGTATAGAGGTCTTGGATGGAAGGAAGCTTGGCCCCAGTGATGTACTGGGCTGTACACACTACTCTCTGTAGTGCCTTGCGGTCGGAGGCCGTGCAGTTGCCATACCAGGCGGAGATGCAACCATCTCGATAGTGCAGCTGTAGAACTTTTCAGTCTCCTGAGAGGGAATAGGTTTTGTCATGCCCTCTTCATGACTGTCTTGGTGTGCTTGGACCATGATAGTTTGTTGGTGATGTGGACACCAAGGCACTTGAGGCTCTCAACCTGCTCCACTACAGCCCTGTCGATGAGAATAGGGGCATGCTCGGTCCTCCTTTTTCTGTAGTCCACAATCATCTCCTTTGTCTTGATCACGTTGAGGGAGAGGTTGTTATCCTGGCACCACACTACCAGGTCTCTGACCTCCTCCCTATAGGCTGTCTCATCGTTATCAGTGATCAGGCCTACCACTGTTGTGTCGTTGGCAAACTTAATGATGGTGTTTTAGTTGTGCTTGGCCATGCAGTCATGGGTGAACAAGGAGTACAGGAGGGAACTGAGCACTCACCCCTGAGGGGTCCCTATTTTGAGGATCAGCGTGGTGGATGTGTTGTTACCTACCCTTACCACCTGGGGCGGTCCGTCAGGAAGTCCAAGATCCAGTTGCAGAGGGAGGTGTTTTGTCCCAGGGTCCTTATTTTAGCGATGAGCTTTGAGGGCAATATGGTGTTGAACGCTGGGCTGTAGTCAATGAATAGCATTCTCACTTAATGTTTGCCTTTTGTCCAGGTGGGCAGTGTGGAGTGCAATAGAGATTTCATCATCTGTGAATCTGTTGGCGCAGTATGCAAATTGGGGTGGATCTAGGGTTTCGGAGATAATAGTGTTGATGTGAGCCATGACCAGCCTTTCAAAGCACTTCATGGCTAAAGACATCAGTGCTACGGGTCGGTAGTCATTTAGGCAGGTTACCTTGGAGTTTTTGCGCACAGGTGGTCTGCATGAAACATGTTGGTGTTACAAACTCGGTCAGGGACAGGTTGAAAATGTCAGTGAAGACACCTGCCAGCGCATGCTCGGAGTACACACCCTGGTAATCCATCTGGCCCTGCGGCCTTGTGAATGTTGACCTGTTTAAAGGTCTTACTCACATCGGCTACGGAGAGCGTGATCACACAGTCTTCCGGAACAGCTGATGCTCTCATGCATGCTTCAGTGTTGCTTGCCTCGAAGCGAGCATAAATGTTATTTAGCTCATCTGGTATGCTCGTGTCACTGGGCAGCTCGCACTTTGCCTGTTTGATGGTTCATCGGAGAGCATAGCAGGATTTATTATAAGCATCCGGGTTGGAGTCCCACTCCTTGAAAGCAGCAAATTCTCAGAAGGCAGCCCGACCTCCACCCCCTTTTTCTCAGTCTTTTCTTCAAGCAAATGACTGGAATTTGGGCCTGTTTCCCGAGAAAGCAATATATCTTAGTGGTTGATGGTTTTTGCGACTGCACTTGAAGAAACTTTTCTAACCCCTTTTCTAAAAACACCATTTCATAAAATACCTAAAAAAGTGTCAACTGTAGCCATTTATTTACTGTAACGTCCACTCCTGCTCCCCCTCTCAGGCGCTCAACGTCACCGGTCTCCCATCCACTGGTCCTGGCAACCCATCCTTACGCACACTTGGCAACCTTCATTGCGAACACCTGCACCTCAGTAGGCACACCTGGACTTCATCACCTCCCTGATTAGTTCCCCTTTATATAGTACTCCGTTGTTATCACCCACCAGGCAATATTGTTTGTTTCCATGTTTAGAACCTTTTCTTGTTTTGTATTGTTCAATTTCCTTTGTCATTAAACTCACAAATTGCACTTGCTGCCTGACTCCCTGCATCTACATTACACAATTACACGTACCAATTTTTTTTCAAATATTGTTTTTTTGTGTCAGCAATTAGACATTGTTCTTAGGGGTGGCTAGATACCCCATATTAAATGTTTTGCTATTGGATTAACTGGTTAAAATAACTACATAAATTGAGAAGTTATCATTATGATGTGTTTTGGTGATTAAAGCAAATGTACTCATTATATTTCACAGTACAAGTATAATTTGGATCAATAGTTGTGTGGTGAAAGATGTCTACGATTTCTAAGTGCCAACTTACTAAACTCAAAAAAAGCAAAAAAAGAAACTTCCTCTCGCTTTCAACTACGCTTATTTTCAGCAAACTTAACATGCAAATATTTGTATGAATATAACAAGATTCAACAACTGAGACATAACCTGAACAGGTTCCACAGACATGTGACTAACAGAAATGGAATAATGTGTCCCTGAATAAAGGGGGGGGGGGTCAAAATCAAAAGTAACAGTCAGTATCTGGTGTGGCCACCAGCTGCATTAAGTATTGCAGTCCATCTCCTCTTCATGGACTGCACCATATTTGCCAGTTCTTGCTGTGAGATGTTACGCCACACTTCCACCAATGCACCTGCAAGTTCCCAGACATTTTGGGGGGGAATGGGCCTAGCCCTCACCCTCCGCTCCAACAGGTCCCGGACGTGCTCAATGGGATTGAGATCCGGGCTCTTCGCTGGCCATGGCAGAACACTGACGTTCCTGTCTTGCAGGAAATCACACACAGAACGAGCAGTATGGCTGGTGGCATTGTCATGCTGGAGGGTCATGTCAGGATGAGCCTGCAGGAAGGGTACCACATGAGGGAGGAGGATGTCTTCCCTGTAACGCACAGTGTTGAGAATGCCTGCAATGACAACAAGCTCAGTCCGATGATGCTGTGACACACAGCCCAAGACCATGACAGACCCTCCACCTCCAAATCGATCCCGCTCCAGAGTACAGGCCTCGGTGTCACGCTCATTCCTTCGACAATAAAAGCGTATCCGACCATCACCCCTGGTGATGCCTGGTGACTCATCAGTGAAGAGCACTTTTAGCCAGTCCGGTCTGGTCCAGCGACGGTGGGTTTGTGCCCATAGGCGACATTGTAGCTGGTGATGTCTGGTGAGGACCTGCCTTACAACATGCCTCCAAGCCCCCAGTCCAGCCTCTCTCAGCCTATTGTGGACAGTCTGAGCACTGATGGAGGGATTGTGCGTTCCTGGTGTAACTCGGGCAGTTGTTGCCATCCTGTACCTGTTCTGCAGGTGTGATGTTCTGATGTACTGATCCTGTGCAGGTCTTGTTACATGTGGTCTGCCACTGCGAGGACGATCAGCTGTCCGTCCTGTCTCCCTGTAGCGCTGTCTTAGGCGTCTCACAGTACAGACATTGCAATGTATTGTCCTGGCCACATCTGCAGTTCTCATGCCTCCTTGCAGCATGCCTAAGGCACGTTCACACAGATGAGCAGGGACTCTGGGCATCTTTCTTTTGATGTTTTTCAGAGTCAGAAGAAAGGCTTCTTTAGTGTTCTAACTTTTCATAACTGTGACCTTAATTGCCTACCGTCTGTAAGCTGTTAGTGTCTTAACGACTGTTCCACAGGTGCATGTTCATTAATTGAATATGGTTCATTGAACAAGCATGGGAAACAGTGTTTATATCCTTTACAATGAAGATCTGAAAAGTTATTTGGATTTTTATGAATTATCTTTGAAAGACAGGGTCTTGAAAAAGGGACGTTTCTTTTTTTGCTGAGTTTATGACCAATCGGGATCAGACAGGAATCAGCAAGTCAAAAATGTCCAAGCAAAACTTTTACTACATGCCAAAAAGAGAGAGGGAACGTGAAGGGAAACATGCTGAAGTAGACAGTGTATTGTACATGCTCTGTAAAGGGACAAAACAGAGAGCAATGGGGGAGAAAGAAAGGGATTTCAAAGAGAAAGAAAGGTGTCAATGTGCATGTATTCTCAATCTTTTTCTACATTGTTTTCCTTGTGCAGTGCGATCAAAATTGCAGCATATAGGATAAGAATTCAATCGATAAGGATCAGACAAGATTTTTGTTAATGTACTGTGATAACTATCATTTTAATCTTAATTTAGTAAATTGTCTTGCACACTGTGACATAGCCACAGAATGTTGTGTGTGGTGGCCACATGCTGCCATTTGTCACTGTGACAGGTGCTGACATAAGGGTTAATCTATAGAGCTGCTGAGACTATATTGCCCATGGAATAGGGTCACAGTGACACACACACACACACACACACACACACACACACACACACACACACACACACACACACACATAGCCGGTACAATTAATCCAGACAACTACACAAGGGGTTAATTAATCAGGAGTAAAATAGGTTTCTCATTAATTTATTTGTGCTGTACAAGATACCTAAAGATTACACTGCTCTGTCAAATTGCTATGTATACAAACGTGAATAAATCATAACACGTATGTTGTCCCTCTCCCATCCCTCCCCTCAGTCTCATTGCCCCTGCAAACAGCTTTCATCAGTAATGAGCAAGACACAGGAGATAAAGGATGAGGAACAGAGACATAGCCAAACATCTGCTGCCTTCATTGATATACATACACTACTGGTCAAATTTTTTAGAACACCTACTCATTCAAGGGTTTTTCTTTAGTTTTACTAGTTTATACATTGTAGAATAATAGTGAAGACATCAAAACTATGAAAGAACTCTTATGGAATCATGTAGTAATCAAAAAAGTGTTAAATCAAAATATATTTATATTTGAGATTCTTCGAATGGCCACCCTTTGCCTTGATGACAGCTTTGCAAACTCTTGGCATTCTCTCAACCAGCTTCATGAGGTAGTCACCTGGAATGCATTTCAATTAACAGGTGTGCCTTGTTAAAAGTGAATTTGTGGAACTTCTTTCCTTCTTAATGTGTTTGAGCCAATCAGTTGTGTTGTGACAAGGTAGGGGGGTAAACAGAAGATAGCCCTATTTGGTAAAAGACCAAGTCCATATTATGGCAAGAACAGAGAAAAAAAACAAGGAGAAACGACCGTCCATCATTACTTTAAGACATGAAGGTCAGTCAATACAGAACATTTCAATAACTATTCTTGAAAGTTTCTTCAAGTGCAGTCACAAAAACCATCAAACGCTATGATGAAACTGGCTCTCAAGAGTTCCCTCTGCTGCAGAAGATAAGTTCATTAGAGTTACCAGCCTCAGAAATTGCAGGCCAAATAAATGCTTCAGAGTTCAAGTAACAGACATAGTCTTACTTGGGCCAAGTGTCACGACATCTACCGAAGTCGATGCCTCTCCTTGTTCGGGCTGTGCTCGACATCACCGGTCTTCTAGCCATCATTGATCTATGTTTCATTTTCCATTGGTTTTGTCTGGTTTTCTTACACACCTGGTTCCAATCCCATTCATTAATTGTTGTGTATTTAACCCTCTGTTTCCCCTCATATACTTGTCAGAGATTGTTCATTGTTATGTTCATGTTTTATGGATTGGTGTGTGACAGGTTCTTGTACCCACATTTATTTTATTATGGACTTTGGTTTTTGAGTGTTTTTTACTTTATTAAAATACTCCAATTATACCAAGTTTAATTCTCCTGCGCTTGACTTCCCTGCCACCTACATACACGACATGACACCAAGAAACACAAGCAATGGACATTAGACTGGTGGAAATGTGTCCTTTGGTTTGGAGTCCAAATTGGAGATTTTTGGTTTCAACCACCGTGTCTTTGTGAGACACTACGCCATCACATCTGGTTTGGGCTTGGTGGGACTATCATTTGTTTTTCAACAACACAATGACCCAACACACCTCCAGACTGTGTAAGGGCTATTTGACCAAGAACGAGAGTGATGGAGTGCTGCATCAGATGACCTGGCCTCCACAATCCCCTGACCTCAACCAAATTGAGATGGTTTGGGATGAGTCGGACCGCAGAGTGAAGGAAAAGCAGCCAACAAGTGCTCAGCATATGTGACCCGATTCAAGAAACTAGGTGTATGTTGCAAGTCACGACTACACAGAAGAGTTGTTTGAACGTAAACAAAATATTTTTATCAAAATGCGTTTTTGCAGAATTTCCTTCTCGAACATGTGAACTTTCATCTGCCTTAATAACAAACTTGTATGCCATCTGTAAATATGAATACAATTGTTAAATTACGAGCCAAGTTGGTTTAGCCACAGAAAGGGAGAGCAACCTTCCTGCTAGCCATGATTGCCTGAGATAATGAGTGGGCTGGACATGCCGAGAGATGAGTTTGGATTGGTCTACCATATAGCACGCATCTGTCTATTGGAGCTGGTCAGTATGTTTAAGTAATCGTGTCAAACGCGGCTTTAAAAAAAAAGATTATCGCATAGTAAAACTGCATAAACCTAATGTTAAGGTAAAGTGTAGCTAGCTAACGTTAGCTGGCTGGATCGCTAGCTAACGTTAGCTGGCTGGATCGCTAGCTAACGTTAGCTGGCTGGATCGCTAGCTAACATTAGCTGGCTGGATCGCTAGCTAACGTTATGTGTATGCGTTCCACTTTCTGGAGGACCGAGTTTTGAAATCAGTGGAATTCGAGTATGATAGCTAAGGAGTTGGAGAAAACGTCCGGGTCTGGATTACATCATCAAAGTAAGGCAACCATGCATGGCATCAGACAGGAGATCGTCCAACCACGATGAATACAGGTAAGATTTTCAGATATTACACGTTTCTAATTTTGACAGAGTGTGATTTCATTTAAAGTGTACTGTTAGCTGGCTGGGTTGCTAGCTAACTTTATCTGTATGATCTTATTCTTCGTATCTCAGACACACTTGCTTGACTAGTTATAGCCATATAACCTGGTTGATTAGCTACCTGCAGGGTAGTAACGTAATGAGTTGTGATTATGGTCCATTGTTTAGCTAGCTAGCTACATGTCTTAACAAAAGACTCTAATTTTGACAAAGTATTTTCATTTCAAGTTAAAGTTAGCTAGCTAACGTTAGCTGGCTGGCTCGCTAACTAGCATTATGTCATGCGCTGGGATTCATTGTTTACCTAGCTAGCTATCTAGCTACATTTCTTAACAAAAGACTCTCATCTTAGTGTGCCAGAGCGCAGAATAACTGATTACTTTTTGAATGCTCAACACCCGTTGAATATGTCTGGTGTCAGTAAACGTTGGCAACAAAGCGTAATTCAGTTGTTGCCAGCAGCACAGTTAGTCACCAACGCTCTGGATAACATGAAACAATCCTAACCAGCTCTGTTAGGGCAAGTAAAATGGTCAGAGTGGGGTGTTCTCTCATTATGTGTCTGGAAGTAGCTAGCCAATGTTAGCCAGTTAGCTTGGGTGCTTGACTGTATCTGTGAGGTCAGAGCTTTCGGAACAACCCTACTTATTGGCCAGAGCGTCCAGTGTGCGGTCTGAACACGAAATCGCAGATAGGGCGAGTAATGTTCAGTAATGTTCAGTGAGCTGTTCTCTCTCTCTTAGATGTCTGGAAGTAGCTGGCAAGTTAGTACAGAACGGTTGGATCAACCCTTAAAGATATGTGTGCAGCTGAGGCTTAAAAGGGTGTGAACAATGTTGAATGGGTGTAGACAAAGAAGGGCTCTGCAATAGTTGTACCAAAATATTGAAAGACGGTTTTCTAAAAAGTGAGTTTACAAGTTGATCAACTTTCAAAGCAGAATTACTGTCCCATTGTTTCCTCAAATGCAGTGTATGATATACCATTTTGTAGCTCTGAGTCTCTACTTTTATCCAATGTAAAAAACAGAAATTCAAATGTGGCTACATAAGACCGAATCCAGGTGGTGAGTCACATATATGGGAACTCTTTCAAGACTGTTGGAAAAGCATTCCAGGTGAAGCTGGTTGAGAGAATGCCAAGAGTGTGCAAAGCTGTCATCAAGGCAAAGGGTGGCTATTTGAAGAATCTCAAATATAAAATATATTTTGATTTTGATACTTTTTTGGTTACTACATGATTCCATGTGTTATTTCATAGTTTTGATGTCTTCACTATTATTCTACAATGTAAAACCTTGAATGAGTAGGTGTTCTAAAACTTTTGACCGGTAGTGTACATAGTTCTGGTCTTTTATACGTCCGTCAAATGAAAAGAGCCGGCCACTTCATTCCGCTGCTCCGTGTTTCCATTAGCCAGAGGGTGGGGAAAGGGGAGGGTCAAGTTAGGGATGAGGCTGGTGGCAGCCAGGCTGTACAAATTAGTGGGCGTGTCCCGGGGCTTGATCAGTACAGTATGTAGAGTATTCCTTAATAGGAAGCTCCTCCCTCACACACACACTGGATGCTTTTAATTACTCCTGGTGAAATAACTTTAAAAGGGGTTATAGGCTGGGACATGGAGAGGCATCTTTTGCCTTGCCAGGGGTCCTTAATTAGTTTTGTTTGTTTCTTTGTGTGTGTGTAAGAGGAGGCTGGTGGGAGGGGCTATAGGAGGACAGGCTCATTGTAATAACTGAAATTGAATAAATGGAACGGAGTCAAACATGTGGTTTCCATATATTTGATGCCGTTCCATCTATTCCATTCCATCCTCCTGTAGCTCCTTCTACTAGCCTCTTCTTGTGTGTGTTTGTGTGTGTTTCAGGCTGTCCAGATCAATTAAGCTTTTGGGGCAGATGCACTGTTTGTTACGTGTGTAAATGTTGACTACAATTTGGAGGGAAATTGCCCACAGACACCAGAAACAAGTTAATTGGTCTTGACCTATGGGGACAGATTTATTAGGAGAGGGGAGAATCCAAGGACAAAGCACCGCCCTAATGATATAGACCATGCTCGCAGTAGGACAGCAGAGGCGCCTTATTGTATTATCTCTGACAGAGTCCCATATGAAAGACTGGGTATGGAGTTTGCCTGGCAGGACACAGAGGATTGGGCAGGTAAGCATTTTTCATCATGAATCTTTTTCTGGAGGCCAGTGGCGGTTCTAGCTTGTATGGCTCCCTGGGCGAACCCCCCTCTTTCAGCACCATGTCACGTTCGTTGAATGGAGGAGACCAAGGCGCAGCGTGATATGAATACATGTTACTTTTTAATAAAGATGGACACTAAACAAACTATACAAAATAACAAAACGAACGTGAAGCTGTAATATAAATGTACAGGCAACTAGACATAGACAATAACCCACGAATTACCCAAAGAATATGGCTGCCTGAATATGGTTCCCAATCAGAGACAACGATGAACAGCTGCCTCTGATTGAGAACCAATCTAGGCAACCATAGACATACAAAACACCTAGATAGTAAACAACTCCATAAACATACAAAACCCCTAGACAGTACAAAAACACATACATCACCCATGTCACACCCTGACCTAACCAAAATAATAAAGAAAACAAAGAATACTAAGGTCAGGGCGTGACACACCCCCTAGAATCATGGCGCGCACACCGACAAGGTTAATTGACCCACAGTCCCACACAGTGATATGATATCATTGACGTGATGTGCAAATGAGTGATAGAAAACCGATCGCGCAAATGTCACCAGTCCAAATATTTGGGTGCGGGCGTCCCATGCCGCAAAATGCCCATGTCGCCTATACCTAAATCTGGAGGCTGGAGGCAGCTCTCCAGAGTGGTCACTAGCTAGCACAGCCACAAAGTCATAAAATCTGATTTTAAACCTAACTCTAACCTTAAACCACACTGCTAACGCCAATGCCTCATCATAACCCAAAATGAAGACCAAAAAGTTAATTTTTGTTTTAATTAAAAAATATATATATAGCCAATGTTTTACTTTGCAGCTGGCTCATCTAGCGGAAATCGCTCAGTTCTGTCTCCAGGGTAATATTCATGACAATAAACGTCAACCTTTGAGGTTTAAAGGTTATATACGTACCTGTAGGGTTTTACCCAGACAAATGGCTAGGAAAAACTCCTGGAAAACGGTTGGCCCTTGATGGAAGAGACAAAGGTTTCAGTAAACCTCATTCAAAAAAATCAACATATTAAAATGACAGTCAAATCAGAAATTAACCAAATTCCAATTCCAAAATGTCCTTATTGAAAAGCATTGAGGATAATTTGAATTTGAATATCATTGTACTTCCTGAATTGACTGGAATTTAAATGGAATTGAGCCCAACCCTGGTTCACAGGTTGGTACTGATGTCAATATTATCTGTGGTATGGATTCCCCCATCCTTCCCTCCTCCAGCTCAGCCCATCTGTGCCACCAACCACCTCTACTCAGAGCCCAGCGCAAATTAGGTCTGATTTTAATAACCCAAGGAGAGGGAACTGTTGCATTGTTTTACTATTAGGGAGGAAGGGTGTTTGTTAAAAGTTAATTTAATAGATTGCTTTGAAAAGTGTGTGTGTGTGTGTGTGTGTGTGTGTGTGTGTCTGTCAACGTGGGGGTTATAGGGGCATTGCATACCTATATAAAAAAGTTAGAGGAGTCAAGTGTTGCTCCAAGACACTCTTGCAGCGACATACTTTGTGATGGACCATTGTTGGAAGAGAACCTACTGAGTCCAGCTCAGACAGAATTCCTCTCACTGGGGACGGTTGATGTCCTGTCAGAATACACCCTGATGTTACAGAAGAAAACCATGGAGGAACACAAAAATGCAGGTAAATGTGTCTGATACTATAACATCATAATTTACAACACCATAACATGTTCTCTGGAAGTTTTCCTTTCATATTCATATACTCACTGTATATAGACTTTTAGTTTTAGTTTTTTCTACTGTATTATTGACTGTATGTTTTTGTTTATTTCATGTGTGTTGTTGTATGTGTCCAATTGCTATGCTTTATCTTGGCCAGGTCGCAGTTGTAAATGAGAACTTGTTCTCAACTAGCCTACCTGGTTAAATAAAGGTTAAATTAAAAAATAAAATACAAACATTTACAATGAACTCAGTGTGTGTATATGACCTCTGAGTATAACAAATTAAGCATTTTCTTTATTTACGAAATTATTATATAAAACATTTTTCTGGATCAAACTTGTAAACTTAATACCTATGAGAAGATGCTAAGACTAAAACATTTGTTTTTATTTAGAAAATTCAAATATTCAAATGATATGTCCTTCCTTGATTACTGCTAATAGAGAGATTATGAAGTTCCATATCATGAACAAACTGTTACAAAAATGAACTTCTTGAGACCTTTTCAGAGGTGGTGTCACACAAAGGTCATTCTCAGTCCAGTACGTTTAACACCAGTAATTCCAGTAGAACCAGGGTGCAGTGAGGAGTCATGTCCACAGGGGGCAGCATGGCCCAGTGCTACAAGTGTGCACAGACCAGCAGTGGCACACAGGGTGCCTGTCCTGTGAAGCGTGCCACTGTCCCCTGGGAGAGCATGTCAGCTGCTTCCTGAGGGATGGGAGGACCTTGTGCAGGTCAGATTATGCCTGGCGAGTCTTCAGCTTAATTTTTTGATTTTTTTTATTCAACCAAGCAAGTCAGTTAGGAACATATTCTTATTTACGGCCTACCCTGGCCAAACCCTAACGACACTGAGCCAATTGTGCGCCCCCCTATGGGACTCTCAATCACAGCCAGTTGTGATACAGCCTGGAATTGAACCAGGATCTGTAATGATGCATCTAGCACTGAGATGCAGTGCCTTAGATTGCTGCGCCACTCAGGAGCCCAATGGAGGAGGCGAGGCATTAGAGAATTCGTAGCGATGAAGAGCTAACTTGTAATGTCAACTTTGTGGTTATATGTAGTGTCTTCAGAAAGTATTCACACCTTTACCTTTTTCCACATTCCACACAGCCTGAATTTTTAAATATATTAAATTGAGATTTTTTTGTCACTGGCCCACAAACATTACCCATAATGTCAAAGTGGAATTATGTTTTTCTAAATGTTTACAAATTAATAAAAAATTAAAAGTTGAAATATCTTGAGTCACTAAGTACTCAAGCTAAATAAGTTCAGGAGAAAAAATGTGTTTAAATCACATAATAAATTGCATGGATTCAGCCTGCATGCAGTAGTGTTTAGCATGATTTTGAATGACTACTTCATCTGTGTACCCCACACATACAATTATGTGTAAGGTCCCTCAGTCGTGCAGTGAATTTCAAACTGATTCAACCACAAAGACTAGGGAGGTTTTCCAATGCCTCGCAATGAAAGATACCTACTGGTAGATGGGTAAAAAAAACAGCAGACATTGAACATCCCTTTGAGCATGGGGAAGTTATTAATTACACTTTGAATGGTGTATCAATACACCCAGTCACTACAAAGATACAGGCGTCCTTCCTAACTCAGTTGCCGGAGAGGACGGAAACCACTCAGGGATTTCACTATGAGGCCAATGGTGACTTTAACACAGTTAGAGTGTGATGGCTGTGATATGAGAGAACTGAGGATGGATCAACAACATCGTACTGTAATTACTCCACAATACTAACCTAATTGACAGAGTGAAAAGATGGAAGCCTGTACAGAATAAAAAATATTCCAAAACATGCATCCTGTTTGCAACAAGGCACTAAAGTAATACTGCAAAAATATGTGGCAAAGCAATTAACTTTTTGTCCAGAACACAAAGTGTTCTGTTTGGGGAAATGTATGCTTGTAATCGTTAAGTACTGGGGAGTTTTTCAGGATACAAAATAAACAGAATGGAGCTAAGCCCAGGTAAAATCCTAGAGGAAAACCTGGTTCAGTCTGCTTTCCACCAGACACCGGGAAATCAATTCACCTATCAGCAGGACAATAACCGAAAACACAAGGCAAAATCTGTACTGGAGTTGCTTACCAAGAAGACAGTGAATGTCTGAGTTACAGTTTTGACATAAATCTACCTGAAAATCTATGGCAAGGCCTGAAAATGGTTGTCTAGCAATGATCAACAACAAATTTGAAGAATTTTGAAAAGAATAATGGGAAAATGTTACACAATTCAGGTCTATAAAGTTCTTAGAGACTTACCCAGAAAACATCACAGCTGTAATCGTTGCCAAAGGTGCTTCTACAAAGTATTGATTCTGGGGTGTGAATAATTTTGTAACTGAGATATGTCTTTGTCATTATCGGGTATTGTGTGTAGATGGGTGAGAGAGAAAAAAATATATATTTAATCCATTTTGAATTCAGGCTGTAACTAAAGGAATAAGTCAAGGGGTATGAATATATATATATATATATACACTAGCATGTGGACACCCCTTCAAATTAGTGGATTAGGCTATTTCAGCCACATCTGTTGCTGACAGGTGTATAAAATTGAGGACACCGCCATGCAATCTCCATAGACAAACATTGGCAGTAGAATGGCCTGTACTAAAGAGCTCTGTGACTTTCAACATGGCACCATCATAGGATGCCACCTTTTCAACAAGTCGGTTCGTCAAATTCGCCTGCTCAGAGCCCTGACCTCAATCCCATCGTAGACCTTTATGATGAATTGGAACGCAGATTGCGAGACAGGCCAAATTGCTCAACATCAGTGCCTGACCTCACTAATGCTCTTGTGGCTGAATGGAAGCAAGTCCCTGCAGCAATGTTCCAACATCTAGTGGAATGTCTTCCCAGAAGAGTAGAGGCTGTAGCCCTATACACTACATGGCTATCTGTGGACCCATTGGCTTCCATGCTTTTGAAACAAAAGCTTGTCCGAGGATGTTGGACACAAGCTTGGTTAGAGATGGTTGCTATCGGTTGGTTGGTTACCCAAAATTCTGGGGTGTGGCTTAGCGAAGGGTCAATTCAGCGTTCAACACCACAGTGCCCACAAAGCTCATGACTAAGCTAAGGACCCTGGGACTAAACACATCCCTCTGCAACTGGATCCTGGACTTCCTGATGGGCCACCCTCAGGTGGTAAGGGTAGGTAACGACACATCCGACATGCTGATCCTCAACAAGGGGCCCGCTCAGGGGTGCATGCTCAGTTCCCTCCTGTACTTCCTGTTCACTCATGACTGCATGGCCAGGCACGACTCCAACACCATCATTAAGTAGGTAGAGTTAATAACTCTACCTACATGTACATATTACCTCAATTACCTCGACTAAGCAGTGCCCTGCACATTGACTCGATACCGGTACTCCCTGTATATAGCCTCGCAATTGTTATTTTACTGCGGCTCCTTAATTATTTGTTACTTTTATTTGTTACTTCTTTAGCTATTTTCTTAAACCTGCATTGTTGGTTAAGGGCTTCTAAGTAAGCATTTCACTGTAAGGAGACGTGACAAAAACGATTTGATTTGGCTTCATCCAGACCTCGGGTCATCACATGAACCTTTATCTTCTGGCAGACTATGGTGTGATCTGTCAACTTGATTTCAACACATCCTGTTTGTATAGTCATAGTCTGCGGTTGTGAATGAATCCTACAAAAACAAATAAACTGAACCAAGCCGTCAGATGTCTTCTCTATTGGAACATAAGTCATGGACAGGATTATACAACAACTCTAGTGTGAAACCTATTATTGTAGCAAGCTTTGATTTATAATCTTGTTCCTTCTTCTGTTTGACTTGCATTCTGGCTTTGGAAAAAGGCACATTAGTTGTGCAATCCTGTGACGGGCAGATAATGTGAATGTCGCCATCACCCCACAAGGGGGCAATACAGTCTCAACACAGGGAGACAAAGGTGCAATATCCAACATACAGTTTACACAACAGCACCCTAAACTCCATCTAGGCTGTGTGAGAAGTGTAGACCTACATTTTTGATGGACTCTGTACAATATGTATTGTCTGTGGGCTGTACTTAGATTGGCTGCAGAGCACAGTTGTAATTTGGTTCAATTTGGACCTGTCTTCTTTGCATGCCCTTTTACACGAGACCTCTCAATGTCACCGCTCCCACTACCATTGCATGCATTCTTCCATAATGTTGTTCCACAATTGTATCACTTACTGGTGGAAATGATGCGTCTCTTCCCACTCAAAACAAACAAATACATGTTCTCTCATTTTTCTCTGTAACTTTTTAAATCATTCATACTCCTCCTGTATGACGAATAGAATGCTATCTCATCTCTCTCTCTTTGTCGGTTTCTCTTTCATCACATCCTCCCACCTTCCTCTTTTTCACCTCCTCTTCCCCATTCCCTCTCCCTCCTCTTAGGTCCCCCCATCCCTTGTTCTCCCCACATGCAGCCTCTCTCTCACTCTGCCTGTGCTAGTATAAACAGGATGTTAATGCCTCTGTGGGCCGCAGCCAGAAGAGCACAACACTGATGATCAGATAGTAGCATAGAGGAGTAGAGAGCTCAGCTCCCACTGTTCCCCTGCTCTCCCATTCCTAGTGCAGATTAACTAGGATTTAAAGGTTCCATTTTGCTGGCCACTAAAGCAACACAGCACAGGTCACCCAGCCAACCGCACGCTCATGCTTCCTCTGGCCTGGCCATTGTTGCCCTGACGATCGAGCCCCCCGCTCAGATCACTATCGGTCATTCCATGTTTATTACAAACAGTGTCACAGCAGGCCAGGGGCACACTGGTGCACATAGCCTACATATAAACAGTCACTCCAATACCAGGACTATCACCACTAACAATGACTTATAAGACGAAGACATCCTTTGTGTGACTAGGAAAGAGACATCAAACATTTGGACAGATTTGACTGATCACCATCAATCTGTTGATGAAGAGACAAAGGGATTAAACCTTTGGACATCTTACAAAAACTCAGTCATGTCCATTCTTTAGTAACCACACATCATATGGCAGATCAGCTGCTTGTGGTTTGAAGTGGTTTTTGAGTCACTGTGCCACAGCAGAATTCATGTCACCATGAAGTGCAAAAAACTCTAATAATCTGAAACAAAAATTTCCAAACAAGTGAGCCCCACTTCAACAACCTGAGGGGTCATCATAAATGATTAAGGGTGGTGATAAAATGGTCATGGTTCTGGGGTCACTATTGAGGACCAGTGATGATATTACAGTAATGGCACTGCAATGTATAGTAGCCGTTTTACGGGCTCCTGACCAACTCTGCTGTTTTGTGGTTTTTTTTGCACATAATGTTTCCACCATCGTTTCCTATGTCCGAAAAAAGCATCTGGATATCAGAACAGCGATCACTAACCTCGGTTTGGATGAAGATTTAGACTTCAACGAGTCGGAGGCACAGGACATACAGCTCAACCCCGGACCAGGCCCTAATCCCAGGACTCGAAAGAGAAAAGAGCCTCTACCCTCTGTTCTGTTGGCGAACGTACAATTACTGGAGAACAAACTAGACGAGCTCTGTTCAAGACTATCCTATCAACGGGATGTGAAGAACTGTAAATATTTCTTGGAGTCGTGGCTGAACAAGGACATGGATAATGTACAGTACCAGTCAAAAGTTTGGACACACCTACTTATTCAAGGGTTTTTCTTTATTTGTATTATTTTATTTGACTAATTATAGTGAAGACATCAAAACTACGAAATAACACATATGGAATCATGTAGTAACCCAAAAAGTGATAAACAAATAAAAATATATGTTATATTTGAGATTCTTTAAAGTAGACACCCTTTGCCTTGATGACAGCTCTACACACTCTTGCCATTCTCTCAACCAGCTTCAACAATCTGAAGAGTCATCATGAATGATTAATGGTGGTTGTGCTGCCATCCTGTTAGAAGGTAACAGATTGTAATAAAATAATGGTTAAATTGGATTTTCATTGTGTTCAATGGTGTTATTTGCCCCCTGGTAGATGTTTCTGGTACTTAGAAAGACTACGCAAACAGGAAGTAGAGAATTTGTTCTGCACGCATAGAAGCAGCTACAAACAACGCTACGGTGCAGGTCTTTCATGTAGTTATTTCTTGTCAGGCTTCAGCCTCGGAAAATATTTGTTTTGTAAGTTCGATTCAAGCATTTAGCTAATGATGATAATCTTGTTATTGATAGTTGCTTACATATCAATGTTGGTTGGTTGCATTTACTCACAAATTGCAATGCCTTTCATGTATGTCGTTAGCTGTATTACTTTGCTCGTGCGTCATGCAAACGAATTGTAAAATATACAATACTGTAGTTTTGTTACTGTTCCTAGTGTAATATGCTTTGTTATTCTACATAAATGGTTGTACATTATTAGAGTAATGAAAGGAGCCAATTACCATATGAGTAACAATTAGCTATATGGTTTGGCATCATGCCAGATGCATGGTACCTTGGCCCGTGCTTTGTATTTATGCAACTTCAAATGTATAATGTGCAGCTACAGTATGTCGGTGTGAATTGAATACTATCAATCTGTTGATGAAGAGACAAAGGGATTAAACCTTTGGACATCTTACAAAAACTCAGTCATGTCCATTCTTTAGTAACCACACATCATATGGCAGATCAGCTGCTTGTGGTTTGAAGTGGTTTTTGAGTCACTGTGCCACAGCAGAATTCATGTCACCATGAAGTGCAAAAAACTCTAATAATCCGAAACAAAAATTTCCAAACAAGTGAGCCCCACTTCAACAACCTGAGGGGTCATCATAAATGATTAAGGGTGGTGATAAAATGGTCATGGTTCTGGGGTCACTATTGAGGACCAGTGATGATATTACAGTAATGGCACTGCAATGTATAGTAGCCGTTTTACGGGCTCCTGACCAACTCTGCTGTTTTGTGGTTTTTTTTGCACATAATGTTTCCACCATCGTTTCCTATGTCCGAAAAAAGCATCTGGATATCAGAACAGCGATCACTAACCTCGGTTTGGATGAAGATTTAGACTTCAACGAGTCGGAGGCACAGGACATACAGCTCAAACCCGGACCAGGCCCTAATCCCAGGACTCGAAAGAGAAAAGAGCCTCTACCCTCTGTTCTGTTGGCGAACGTACAATTACTGGAGAACAAACTGGACAAGCTCTGTTCAAGACTATCCTATCAACGGGATGTGAAGAACTGTAAATATTTCTTGGAGTCGTGGCTGAACAAGGACATGGATAATGTACAGTACCAGTCAAAAGTTTGGACACACCTACTTATTCAAGGGTTTTTCTTTATTTGTATTATTTTATTTGACTAATTATAGTGAAGACATCAAAACTACGAAATAACACATATGGAATCATGTAGTAACCCAAAAAGTGATAAACAAATAAAAATATATGTTATATTTGAGATTCTTTAAAGTAGACACCCTTTGCCTTGATGACAGCTCTACACACTCTTGCCATTCTCTCAACCAGCTTCAACAATCTGAAGAGTCATCATGAATGATTAATGGTGGTGATAAAATGGTTATGGGATCACTATTGAGGACCAGTGATGATATCGTTGAATGGCGCTGGAGCGGATAGCTGAAATGTTACATGCTCCTAAGCAACTGTGTTATTTTATTAGTTTTTTGCGATGTTTGTAAATCTTTTTTTTTCTTATTTTATACATAATGTTGCTGCTACCATCTCTTATAACATTAGAACAGCGATTACTCACCTCGAACTGGAAGAAGATTTTTTCTTTAACGAGTCTGACGCAAAGGATATACTGATTTCTCGGGAACGGGCCCAAGTCCCTGTCATTTGAGTGAAGAAAAGACTGAGAAAAAGAGGGTGGAGGTTCGGGCTGCCTTCTGAGAATTTGTTTGGCGAGCGAGTAAACCTCCACCGCCATCCATTCTATTGGCCAACGTGCAATCACTGGAAAATAAAATGGATGATATATGATCAAGATTATCCTACCAATAGGACAATAAAAACTGTAATATCTTATGTTTCACCGAGTCGTGGCTGAAAGACGACACAGATAATATAGAGCTGGCAGGATTTTCCTTGCACGGCAGGACAGAGAAGCTACAACTGGTAAGACAAGGGGCAAGGGTGTGTGTCTATTTGTCAATAACAGCTGGTGCACGATGTCTAATATTAAAATCTTGAGGTATTGCTCGCCTAATTCTATCCTCCTGATTCCTGCTTACAAGCAAAAACTAAAGCAGGAAGTACCAGTGACTTGGTCAATACAGAAGTGGTCTGATAAAGTGAATGCTAAGCTACAGTTTACCACATCAGTCACCACCTACATTAATAAGTGCATCATCGTCATCACAGTGACCGTACGTACATATCCCAGCCAGAAGCCATGGATTACAGGCAACATTCACACTGAGCTAGAGCAGCCGCTTTCAAGGAGCAGGACACTAATCCAGACGCTTATACCAACAAGGTCGTGAGACAACGCCTCTTCCCCCTTAGGCGGCTGAAATGATTTGGCATGGGCCCTCAGATCACCTTTACGCCCTCCAACAAATCATCAAATAAGAAAAGCTTCAATACATTACTAAGATCTAATCCTAATACACCATCTCTGACGCACGTCACATGTGACAGGTTTTCCAAACTATCACGGATTACAAAGGGAAACTGGGCCGCAAGCTGCTCAGTGACGCAAGCCTACCAGAGGATCGAAATGCCTTGTTGCTCACTTAAAGGCAAGCAACACTGAGTCCATTCATGAGAGCACCAGCTGTTATGGACAACAATGTGATCATGCTCTCTGTAGCCGATGTGAGTAAGACCTTTAAATAGGTTAACATTCACAAGGTAGATGGATTACTAGGACCGTACTCAGAGCATGCGCTGACCAGCTGCCAAGTGTCTTCACTGACATTTTCAACTTCTCCCTGACCCCGTCTGTAATAACTACATGTTTCAAGCAGACCACCATACTCCCCATGCCCAAGAATGCCAAGGTAACCTGTCTAAATCGTCAGTCACATCTCCAGTCAAAAATTGCTTTGAAAGGCTGGTCATGGCTCACATCAACACTATCCTTCCAAACACACTGGACCCACCCCGATTCGCCAACAGCCCCAACAGTTCCACAGATGACGCAAACTCTATTTCACTCCACACTGGCCTTTCCCACCTGGAGAAACACGTATGTGAGAATGCTGTTCATTGACTACAGAGTTCAAAACCATAGTGCCCTCCAAGCTCATCACTAAGCTAAGGACCCTGGGATTGAAAACCTCCCTCTGCAACTGGATCCTAGACTTCCTGACGGGCCGTCTCCAGACGGTGAGGGTAGGCAACAGTATATTCGCCATGCTGACCCTCAACACGGGGGGCCCTCAGGGTTGAATGATGAGTCCCCTCCTGTACTCCTTGTTCACAAAAGACTGTGGGCACACACGACTACAACACCATCCTTATGTTTGCAGACGACATGACGTGGTAGGCCTGATTACTGATGTTGATGATACAACCTATAGGGAGGAGGTCAGAAACCTGGCAGTGTGGTGCCAGGACAACAGCCTCTCTCTCAACGTCAGTAAGACAAAGGAGCTGATTGTGGACTACAGGAAACGGAGTGCTTGGCACGCATACATTCACATCGACGGGACTGTAGTGTAGCGGGTCGAGAGTGTCAAGTTCCATGGTGTCCACATTACTAAGTATCTATCATGGTCCACACACACCAACAAGGTCGTGAGACAACGCCTCTTCCCCCTTAGGCGGCTGAAATTATTTGGCATGGGCCCTCAGATCATCAAAGTTCTACAGCTGCACCATTGAGAGCATATTGACTGGCTGCATCACTGCTTGGTATGGCAACTGCTTTGCATCCGACTGCAAGGCGCTACAGAGGGTAGTGCGTACAGCCCAGTACATCACTGGGGCCGAGCTCCCTGCCATCCAGGACCTCTATACCAAGCGGTGACAGGGGAAGGCCCTAAGAATTGTCAGATGCTCCAGCCACCCAAGTCATAAACTGTTCTCTCTGCTACCACACAGCAAGAGGTACTGATGCACAGCAAGAGGTACTGATGCACCAAGTCCGGAACCAACAGGACAATAACGGCTTCTACACCTGAGTAATAATTTCTAAATAGCTAGTTAACTTTTTTGACCCACATACGCTGCTGCTATTGTTAATTATCTGTCACTTTATTCCTTGTTAAATGTGCATATCTATCTCAATTACCTCTTACCCCTGCACATCAACTCAGTACTGGTGCCCCTTGTACATAGCCAAGTTATCATTACTCATTGTGTATTTATTATGACTTGTTTTACATTTCTATTATTTCTCTATTTTCTTTCTATCTACATTGTTGGGAAGGGCCTGTAAGTAAGCATTTCACTGTTAGTCCACACCTGTTGTTTACAAAGAAGGTGAATACATTAAGATTTTTGATTTGATTAGGGTTGTGCTACTTGGCAGTACTTAGTGTACCAATGTCTTATTAGCAGGCTGCTGTTACTAGAAGATCTACTTGTGGAAACATTGGAGGGCATTTCCTGCGAGACGCAATCGGCTCAAATAAAAACACTACAGTGGAAAGACGTATTCGGCTCTGCCCTGTCATGTCCTGTTTCCTTCTCTCCCTCTCACTGTCCTCCCTGTGAACGAGTTCAGTATTTTGTTTTCCATCCACTTAGTTTTTTATACCCACAACACAATCCATAAGCCGTAGGCTGAATTGGATTGAAAATAATACATTGAGAACACATTTCACACCTCTGCTATGAAAACAGGCTAGTGAGTTCGATGGGACAAAAGGAAAAACTGAACAATAGATGTTTTTTCTGATCAAGAAAACCCCAGACATGTCAGTGAATGTATCCACCTCTACACTGAGAGATTCTGTGTTGGCTCAATGTCTATGCTGTTTCTTCAAACAAGCACACCGACCTGAGGGTGAATTAGGGAGTAAGTCAGTGACGCCCAGACACATGGGGCTTTCACAAACTTAGAGGACTTGTGTATACACATGTGGCATAGACCCTGGACACAATCACTCCCCTGTTAGGATCTCGACCTAATCTAACATGACCTGCTGTCTGTCCATACAATATTGTCAGGTTGAAAGTCTGAGCGGTTCAGAAGTATTAACGCTTTTCTCTTATTAAAAGGTTCTAATTTTGTCAGCGGTTTCATTTAACAGCACTTAAACATGTACTGTTTATCATTATTAATAACATGACTGACAATATAATACGACTGGTACAGATTTAAATGTTCTGGGAATGGATTTTACTTGTCAAGTAAACAAAGTCAGGCCATGCTCATAGCAAAACTACATGACTGTCAGATTTAAGCTATAAACTAATTAACACAACCATGTATTTTCTGTTAAAGCTAGTTTAATCACCTTTTCCTTGTCAAATCACTGTTGATGCCAGTTCAAGAACAGACTGTCAACAACAGACACTGTCAAGCAAAATCCAACAAAACTATTTGATTGAACAAACCATACTTTGCCACATCATTGTGGTTATCAAATAATGTTGTGATGTCTGAAAATATGTTTGTGATGTTAGACATTGATTCCTTTTAGAGAGCACAATCCAAAATAAAGAATTTAAATGTTTGGTGGGAACTATTTTATAAAATCTTTAGGTAGATGTCGCTCTTCAAGTGCAATGCTTTTCCTTTATTTTTTAAAAGGCAACAAGAATTTAAAGTGAGTGAGTGTGCTGTGGTGGCAGTCTGGTAAAAACACTGTACACTTAAAGCAGCTTACTCACATAACATCTTCATATTTTGGTTCTCATCCATGGAAAACAATTCTTCAGGCCTGATGCTGTATGGAAACTATTACGTTCAATGACCCATTTGAAAACACAGATTTGATAGAAGTATTTCCTGAGGGCCTCCTCCATCAGTGTTCTACCACTACAGTTATGAGGTGTATAGTCATATACTACTGGAGAGTGTTCAAATGTGACAAGTAGAGATTGGAGAAATATCTCCACTCATCAAAATGATGTATAATGTAGATCTCCCATGCTAATGCTCGCAATCAATATTAATACAATCAAAACATTATTCATCATTTTCTATTGTGTTAGTATGAGCACATCCACTGTGCATAGTGTAAGAATGACAGTGTATTATTCTAGCTGTGAGGGGAACCATTCACTTAGCTCTCCTCAACAGTATGGGTGTGGCTGGGTTTGGTGCTGAGGTTGTCTGTAGTGTTATGTAGCAATAGTGAAAGCTGCTCTAGTCCAGTCCATCCCAGCGGTCTAAGGCACTGCATCTCAGTACAGTATAGTACATGGTTCGAATCCAGGCTGTATCACATCTTGCCGTGATTGGGAGTCCCATAGGGCGGCGCACGATTGGCCCAGCGTCATCTGGGTTTGGCCGGAGTAGACAGTCATTGTAAGTAAGGATTTGTTCTTAACTGACTTGCCTAGTTAAATAAAGGTTCAATTTTTTTTTTTTTGTTTAAATCCCTAGGAAAGGATGAGCTCATGAAGATAATGCCAGTGTTTACACAGAGGGCATTCCAGCAGGCCAGCCCGGCTCTGACACATTGTTTCTTCCACTGTCTGCGGCCAGACTGAGACGTGGTCAGCAGGAAATAGACCTGAATTAACAGGGTGGGATGATTAAATGGAGAAAAGTTAGTAGTGTTCAGTATTAGGCATTCTCCAAGATTGATTAAAATAGTTCTTTTTTTAATCATTTTTTTATGCTGCCAAAATCAATTATAAATTACAACTGCATTGTAGTATTAAGTATTTTATAAAAAATAAAGGTCTCAAGTTCAAACAGCTATCCCCATACATAATCAAATTCAAACACATTCACCAATTACGTTTCACTAATAGTCAAATGAATAGTGCATATATCCTGAGGCTATTCAATCAGTGGTATTTAGCGTCAAGCAACAAAAGCTATTTGGCATGTAAAACCATCAAATTGTACCGTAAGAGGCTACATTACATTATATCAAATCAAAATCATATTAAATGTTATTGGTCGCATGCACATATTTAGCAGATGTTATTGCCAGTGTAGAAATATACTTATGTTTTGTCCTCCTCCTCTTCTTCTGAGGAAGAGTAAGAAGGATCGGACCAATATGCAGCGTGGTAAGTGTCCATCATAATTTATTGACTGAACGCACAAAAACAAAATAACAAAGTGACATGGACACCACAAAACAGTTCTGTAAGGTGACATACACTAAACAGAAAACAACCACCCACAAACAAGAGTAGGAAAACAGGCTACCTAAGTGTGGTTCTAAATCAGAGACAACGATTGACAGCTGCCTCTGATTGGGTACCATACCAGGCCAAACACATAGAAATACCAAACATAGAACAAAAACATTGAATGCCCACCCCAACTCACGCCCTGACCAACCTAAAATAGAAACATACAAAAGGATCTAAGGACAGGAAGTGACATGTTTCTTGCTCCAACAGTGCAGTAGTATGTAACAATTCACAACAATACACACAAATCTAAAAGTAAAATAAGGGAATTAAAAAATATATAAATATTAGGACGAGCAATGTCAGAGTGGCATTGAATATAATACAGTAGAATACGTATATATATTTTGAATTTCATTTAACCTTTATTTAACTAGGCAAGTCAGTTAAGAACAAATTCTTATTTACAATGATGGCCTACCAGGGAAGAGTGGGTTAACTGCCTTGTTCAGGGGCAGAATGACAGATTTTTACCTTGTCAACTAGGGGATTCAATCCAGAAACCCTTCGATTACTGGCCCAACGCTACTAGGCTACCTGCAACCCCAATACATATGTATATATGTGATGAGCGAAACAGTATGTAAACATTATTAAAGTGACCAGTGATTCAATGTCTATGTATATAGGACAGCAGCCTCTAAGGTGCAGGGTTGAGTAACCGGTTGGTAGCTGGCTAATGATGGCTATTTAACAGTCTGATGGCTTGGAGATAGAAGCAGCTTTTCAGTCTCTCGGTCCCAGCTTTGACGCACCTGTACTGACCTCGCCTTCTAGATGATAGTAGGGTGAACAGGCCGTGGCTCGGGTGGTTAATGTCCTTGATGATCTTTTTGGCCTTCCTTTGATAACATTGGGTGCTGTAGAGGGCAGGCAGTGTGCCCCCCCAGTGATGCGTTAGGCAGACTGCATCACTCTCCGGAGAGCCCTGCGGTTGTGGGGCGGTGCAGTTGCAATACCAGGCGGTGATACAGCTCTCAATGGTCCATCTGTAAGGGTCTCAGGGACCAAGCCAAATCTTTTCAGCCTCCTGAGGTTGAAGAGGCGCAACAGCGCCTTCTTCACCACACTGTCTGTGTGGGTGGACCATTTCAGATGGTCAGTTATGTGTACGCTGAGGAACTTTAAGCTTTTCACCTTCTCCACTGCGGTCCCGTCAATGTGGATGGGGGCGTGTTCCCTCTGCTGTCTCCTAAAGTCCACGATCAGCTCCTTTGTTTTGTTGACGTTGAGGGAGAGGTTATTTTCCTGGCACAACTCTGCCAGGTCCCTCATCTCCTCCCTGTAAGATGTCTCATCATTGTAGGTAATCAGGCCTACTACTGTTGTGTCTTCTGTAAACTTGATGACTGAGTTGGAGGCGTGCATGGCCACGCAGTCATGGGAGAACAGGGAGTACAGGAGGGGGCTGAGCACACACCCTTGTGGGGCCCCTGTGTTGAGGATCAGCATAGTGGAGGTGTTGTTTCCTACCTTCTCCACTTGGGGGGACGGCCCGTCAGGAAGTCGAGGATCCAGTTGTACAGGGTGGGGTTCAGACACAGACCACAGGCTTTTTACTGTAGTCTTGAAGGCTGAGCTGTAGTCAACAGCATTTTGACATAGGTATTCCTCTAGTCCAGATGGGATAGGGCAGTGTGATGGAGATTGCATCGTCTGTGGCTCTATTGGGGCAGTATGCAAATTGAAGTGGGTCTAGGGTGTCAGAGGTGATATGATCCTTGACTAGCCTCTCAAAGCACTTGATGACAGAAGTGAGTGCTACGGGGCATTAGTCATTAAGTTCAGTTATCTTTGCTTTCTTGGATACAGGAACAATGGTGGACCTCTTGAAGAAAGTGGGGACAGCAGACTTTCGATGCAAATACCTGGGAGGCCTAGAAAATTATACAAGGGATGTCTCCATAAAAGATAAACTAAACATACAAAATATGACACATTTGTGTGTCACATATCCCCTCTAAGGAAAAAGGTACTATCTAGAACCTAAAAGGGTTCTTCAGCTGTCCCAATAGGAGAACCCTTTGAATAACCTTTTTTGGTTACAGGTAGAACGCATTTGGTTACAGGTAGAAACTTTTTGGGTTCAATGTAGAACTCTTTCCAAAGAGGGTTTCTCATGGAACCCAGAATAGTTTTACATGGAACAAAAATGGGTTCTACCTGGAACCAAAATAAGTTCCTATGGGGACATATTCGGAACCCTTTTTTCTAAGAGTATATCTTAAAAATTCATAAAAATAAAAATTTGTTTTTTGGTCTTAATAGTTTAAGGTTACGGTTAGGCATAAGGTTAACAGTGTGGTTAGGTTTAAGATTAGGGATAGGTTTAAAATCTGATTTTAAGAAGATAAATTGTAGAATTAGGCAGGTTTAGCCATTATGGCTTTGTGATTGTGGTAACTAGTGATGACAGAGCAGCGCTGTGCTCACTGCAAATTTTTCTCATCCTGCACTGAGGAGGCTGCCCTCTGTACTCCAAGAGTACTGACATGTGACTACAAGTATAGACACCAACACACATGCATGTGCAAGGTGCTGGGCACTGTAATTTCAACAATAACTGCTGCCATGCTATCCTACTCTCATAAACACAGGTGGGCCACAACGGGTAAGCACCAGGCACCTGGCCGCATACACGCACCGCTGGAGGGTCATGTGCCACCCAGATGCCTTAGCGACTCCATCCTATGCCATCAACACCTACATGATCCCACAGGAGACGCATGTAAAACCAGTGAAATTAGTCATATAAAACACACCTTGGTTACACAGTAGAATTACAAGCCTTGACATTTACAATAAGGTTTTACAAATTATGTAGGCTACTGTCACGCCCTGGTCTTAGTATTTTGTGTTTTCTTTATTATTTTGGTCAGGCCAGGGTGTGACATGGGTTATTTATGTGGTGTTGTTACGAATCTCTTTTGGCCCGACAGTCTAGGGGGGAATGGTAGTGAGACCCGTAACATAACTCATGTACATTATAATAGTGACAAAGTAAAAGTAAACGAAATAACCACGACAACCGAAATAATACCGTCAAACTCAGGGTTTATTATAAACACACGGTAATGGGGGGGGGAGCAGGAAAAAGGGCTGAGCTGGACCCAAGGAAAGAAACAAATATGCAAAAACACCCCTAAGCTAGGCTAGCCTATTTCAACAACAGCTAACTAACTAACCAAAAATACAGTGGGTGGTCCGCCCAGTTCTAACTAGTGTGTTTTAACAAAGTTTACCTACGGGTAGTGTATGCCCATGGGCGACTTGTCTTGGGTTCCCCTTTTTCCCACCAGCAAACACCATAAACAAAAACAATACTCACAGGAGATGACAAAGTGATTTGGAGGTGCTCAAACAAAAGAAGAGGTTAATTATTACACAAAGAGCGAAATCTACATACATGGCATTTACAAAGAGATTGTGCTACTGAAATCTATCAAGAGCAGAGATCTACCAACATGTCATTTACAAAGATTGAGCTCTCCTGAAATCTATAAAGAACAGCTATCTACCAACATGGCATTACAAAGAGATTGAGCTCTCCTGAAATCTACAAAGAACAGCTATCTACCAACATGGCATTACAAAGATTGAGCTCTCCTGAAATCTATAAAGAACAGCTATCTACCAACATGGCATTACAAAGAGATTGAGCTCTCCTGAAATCTACAAAGAACAGCTATCTACCAACATGGCATTACAAAGATTGAGCTCTCCTGAAATCTATAAAGAACAGCTATCTACCAACATGGCATTACAAAGATTGAGCTCCTGAACAAACAAATGATGGGGTTTTTAAACCATGGGGAAGGAACTGTGATAGGGTAGGAAACAGGAGGAGGTGTGTCTTCTGATTGATGGGTTGATTGTTGACTGATTGGGGAGTAATGATTTTCACCTGTGAGGGGAGAAGGAGAGAAAAGAAACACACACAGGATACACACAGACACAGGATACACACAGACACAGGATACCTGTATCCGTAACACTCCCACCCTTAAAAGAGCAACCCTAGGGGGGATTGCGATCACAGTATTACAATTAATACTCACAAAGCAACAACCTTGCAAAACATACAAAAATCATTAGACACAAGACAAAAACTGGTTACCCGATTTTGTCTTCGGTAACGGTCCGACACAATCAACCACCACATGCTCAAATGGTTCACCTATGACAGGTATTGGACAAAGAGGAGCGGGAGGAATAACCTGATTTGGTTTTCTTGTTATCTGACAGGTGTGGCATGTCCGACAGAACTGCGCCACATCTTGTTTTAAACCCGGCCAAAAGAAATGTCGAAGGATCCGATCATACGTCTTTGTAATTCCTAAATGACCAGACCACTGGTGATCATGAGCAAGGGATAACACATTTTGTCGAAAGGCTGTAGGAATCACTATTTGGTAAACAGCATTCCAATCTCCACCCGCGTCAACATGGGATTTCCATTTACGCATGAGGAGATTACCATCAATGAAGTAAGCCACATTCTTCTTCTTCACCTCTTCTAACGAGACAACACTAGAAAAACATTTAGCAAGCTTGTTGTCAACCTTTTGGTTAGCAATCAGCTGCTCACGAGTGACTGGTAATTGTATTGCATCAGCAATAACTTCAACGTACTTTGATTCTTTCCTGAGCTGTTTGTCAGAGGTGATCAGCTTCTCAGAGGTATCACACAATCCATCCTCTTGATCATCCTCTTTGAACAGAACAGTGTTCGACAAATCTATCACGTCACCCTCTTGTAGTGCCTGAGCACGAGTGACAGCACAAGCGGGGAACACATGTGGATAACTCTGTGCCAACTCATTCGAGAGAGAGTGGTCACTTTTATCCAATACTTCCAATACGGGTACTACCTTTCCTCCGGCAATATCGTTACCCATTATAAAGGTCACACCTTTCACTGGCAACTTAGGACGTACCCCCACTCTGAATATTCCACTGATTAACTCAGAGTGTACTTTCACAAAGTGCAACGGCACTGGGACAAAACCCATTTCAATACCCTGCACTAACACACTGGAACCACAGTATGTATCGTCAGATAAGGGCAACACATCAGACAATATAAACGACTGCGCCGCACCAGTATCTCTAAGGATTTTAACCGGACGCTGAGACGCTTCGTCATTCTCTAGGGACACAAACCCCTCGAAAATGAATGGTTCATAACTGCGGTCGGGGACTGGGTCTTTCAAACTACAGTTACCCTGAGGCACCTGTTTTGTTGCAGACCTCACAACCGTACGAATTAGACCAACACCTGTTGGTGGCTTGGCACGAAGAGGCATCCCTTGTTTGCGTTTAAGCAGGAAGCAATCATTAATCATATGTCCCACTTTATGACAATAGAAACAGGAACGCTCATTCTTCTGGCGTGCTTGATATACTACTGCGGGCCGACTAGGGCTAAAGGTAGGAAACTCAGTGGTTCTACTCTCAGTTTGAGCCGAAAACACACTCTTGTGCGTCAACACAAACTCGTCTGCCAACACAGACGCTTCTGCCAGGGAGGATACTTTCTGTTCGTTAAGGTAAACTACAATGCGTTCGGGTAAGCAATTTTTAAACTCTTCCAACAAGATTAACTCCCGGAGAGAGTTGAAATCAGTTACCTTACTAGCAGCATGCCATTTATCAAACAGATTTCCCTTGTCTCTAGCAAATTCCACATAAGTCTTACTAGAAGACTTTCTATGAGACCTAAATCTCTGTCGGTATGCCTCAGGCACAAGCTCATAGGCACGAAGAACAGTAGCTTTGACCACTTCATAATTCAAACTGTCCTCCAGAGGTAGCGCTGACAAAACCTCTTGGGCTTTACCAGTTAATTTACACTGAAGTAATAGGCACCATACCTCTTCAGGCCACTTCAATGCTACGGCTATACGCTCAAATACACAAAAATAGGAGTCAACCTCCGACTCTCTGAACAAAGGTACTAAGGCAATCTGCCTACTAATGTCAAACGTGTTTGAGGACACAGCAGGTGGGGACGGCTCACAAACAGGCACAGTAGGAACGAAGGCTAGCCTCGCTGTCTCTGCCTCCAGTTCCATCTGGCGCATTTTAAACGTCATCTGCCGCTGTTCTCTTTCTGCCTCAATTTTACACATCATCTGCCGTTGTTCTCGTTCTTTTTCTGCCTCAATTTTACACATCTCCAAATCTAAATGCCGCTGTTCTTTTTCTGCCTCAATTTTACCCATCTCCAAATCTAAATGCCGCTGTTCTTTTTCTGCCTCAATTTTACACATCTCCAACTGGAGAGTCTCTCGCCTAATTTGGGCTCTCTCTTCCACCTCTAGTTGGAACTGTGCTAAACGGACATCCCTTCTGGCATCACCGTTTGACAGTGGGGAGAGTGGATCAAAATGGGACAATGTGGCTGGTGTTTTAGCCTCGCCCTCATTATCAGACACCAATGGGCTTACAGAAGCAGCAACATCCCCTACAGGGTTAGTAGACTCAGGCAGCGGTAACACAAGCACCTGCTCTTCCAACAATACATTTAACACTAGCTGTTTAACCTCCGCCTTAACTACACTCTGCGGAATCGATATTGAGTAATGGTCAGCCAAGGTCATTAAATCAACTCTACGACATTTATCAAAAACCTCCCACGAAGGATTATCCAAAAAGGACTTCAAATCAAAAGTAGCCATCTTACACTACTTCACAAGAGCCAACGAAAATAGCAAACACTAATGCTACTTCAGCTATGACGCTCAACACTGAACTATACCACTACAACAATCTACATGAGCGGCATGGGTGTCAGTAAAGACAGATCCCGGATGAGCCCCCACTTATGTTACGAATCTCTTTTGGCCCGACAGTCTAGGGGGGAATGGTAGTGAGACCCGTAACATAACTCATGTACATTATAATAGTGACAAAGTAAAAGTAAACGAAATAACCACGACAACCGAAATAATACCGTCAAACTCAGGGTTTATTATAAACACACGGTAATGGGGGGGGGAGCAGGAAAAAGGGCTGAGCTGGACCCAAGGAAAGAAACAAATATGCAAAAACACCCCTAAGCTAGGCTAGCCTATTTCAACAACAGCTAACTAACTAACCAAAAATACAGTGGGTGGTCCGCCCAGTTCTAACTAGTGTGTTTTAACAAAGTTTACCTACGGGTAGTGTATGCCCATGGGCGACTTGTCTTGGGTTCCCCTTTTTCCCACCAGCAAACACCATAAACAAAAACAATACTCACAGGAGATGACAAAGTGATTTGGAGGTGCTCAAACAAAAGAAGAGGTTAATTATTACACAAAGAGCGAAATCTACATACATGGCATTTACAAAGAGATTGTGCTACTGAAATCTATCAAGAGCAGAGATCTACCAACATGTCATTTACAAAGATTGAGCTCTCCTGAAATCTATAAAGAACAGCTATCTACCAACATGGCATTACAAAGAGATTGAGCTCTCCTGAAATCTACAAAGAACAGCTATCTACCAACATGGCATTACAAAGATTGAGCTCTCCTGAAATCTATAAAGAACAGCTATCTACCAACATGGCATTACAAAGATTGAGCTCTCCTGAAATCTATAAAGAACAGCTATCTACCAACATGGCATTACAAAGATTGAGCTCCTGAACAAACAAATGATGGGGTTTTTAAACCATGGGGAAGGAACTGTGATAGGGTAGGAAACAGGAGGAGGTGTGTCTTCTGATTGATGGGTTGATTGTTGACTGATTGGGGAGTAATGATTTTCACCTGTGAGGGGAGAAGGAGAGAAAAGAAACACACACAGGATACACACAGACACAGGATACACACAGACACAGGATACCTGTATCCGTAACAGGTGTGTTTTGTCTTGGGGTTTTTTGTAGGTTATGGGATTGTGGTGTAGTATAGTAGTCTAGGAAAGTCTATGGTTGCCTGGAGTGGTTCTCAATCAGAGGCAGGTGTTTATCGTTGTCTCTGATTGGGAACCATATTTAGGCAGCCATATTCTTTGAGTGTTTCGTGGGTGATTGTTTCTGTCTCTGTGTTTGTTGCACCAAATAGGGCTGGTTTGGGTTTTCACGGGTATTGTTTTAATATACTGTTTGTATTTTTCATCTTTATTAAAGATGTTTACAAATAACCACGCTGCGTTTTGGTCCTCCTCTCCTTCACCGGAAGAACCTTAACAGAATCACCCACCACAACAGGACCAAGTGGCGTGGTGACAGGCAGCGGCAGCAGGAGCAGCGAAGTATGGAATATACAACTTGGGAGGAAATAGACAGGTGGGCGGTCGACCCAGGGAGAGTGCCGGAGCCCGCCTGGGATTCGCTGGAGCAGTGTGAGGAAGGTTATAGGAGAATGGAGTTGGAGAGACGAACACGGCGGCGTGGATGGAAGCCCGAGAGTCAGCCCCAAAAATTTATTGGGGGGGCACACAGGGAGTATGGCGAAGCCAGGTAGGAGACCTGCGCCAACTTCCTGTGCTTACCGGGGGGCTAGAGGGACCGGGCAGGCACCGTGCTATGCTGTATTGTGCACGGTGTCTCCAGTGCGGGTGCATAGCCTGGTGCGGTACATACCAGCTCCGCGTATCGGCCGGGCTAGAGTGGGCATCGAGCCAAGTGTCATGAAGCCGGCTCTACGCATCTGGTCTCCAGTGCGTCTCCTTGGGCCGGCTTGCATGGCACCAGCCTTGCACATGGTGTCTCCGGTTCGCCTTCATAGCCCAGTGTGGGCTATTCCACCTCGCCGCACTGGCAGGGCGACCGGGAGCATTCAACCAGGTAAGGTTGGGCAGGCTCGGTGCTCAAGAGCTCCAGTGCGCCTGCACGGTCCGGTCTATCCAGTACCACCTCCATGCACCAGCCCTCCGGTGGCAGCTCCCTGCACCAGGCTTCCTGTGCGTGTCCTCGGCCCAGTACCACCAGTGCCAGCACCACGCATCAGGCCTACAGTGCGCCTCGCCTGTCCAGCGCTGCCGGAGTCTCCCGCCTGTCCAGCGCTGCCGGAGTCTCCCGCCTGTCCAGCGCTGCCGGAGTCTCCCGCCTGTCCAGCGCTGTCAGTCTGCAAGGAGCCGCCAGTCTGCATGGAGCCGCCAGAGCTGCCAGTCTGCCAGGATCCGTCAGTCTGCCAGGATCTGCCAGTGCCACCAACCTGCCAGTGCCTCCTCTCAGTCCCGAGCTTCCTCTCAGTCCCGAGCTTCCTCTCAGTCCCGAGCTTCCTCTCAGTCCCGAGCTTCCTCTCAGTCCCGAGCTTCCTCTCAGTCCCGAGCTTCCTCTCAGTCCCGAGCTTCCTCTCAGTCCCGAGCTGTCTCTCAGTCCCGAGCTGTCTCTCAGTCCCGAGCTGTCTCTCAGTCCCGAGCTGTCTCTCAGTCCCGAGCTGTCCCTCAGTCCAGTGGGGCCCTTTGTTAGGGTTACTAGGCCAAGGTCGGCGGCGAGGGTCGCCAATCTAAGGACGCGATGTAAGCGGACTATGTTGGAGTGGGGTCCACGTCCCGCGCCGGAGCCGCCACCGTGGACAGACGCCCACCCGGACCCTCCCCTATGGGTTTAGGTGTGCGGCCGGGAGTCCGCACATTGAGGGGGCGGGGGGGGGTTCTGTCACGCCCTGGTCTTAGTATTTTGTGTTTTCTTTATTATTTTGGTCAGGCCATTGTGTCACATGGGTTATTTATGTGGTGTGTTTTGTCTTGGGTTTTTTTGTAGGTTATGGGATTGTGGTGTAGTATAGTAGTCTAGGAAAGTCTATGGTTGCCTGGAGTGGTTCTCAGAGGCAGGTGTTTATCGTTGTCTCTGATTGGGAACCATATTTAGGCAGCCATATTATTTGAGTGTTTCGTGGGTGATTGTACCTGTCTCTGTGTTTGTTGCACCAGATAGGGCTGTTTCGGGTTTTCACGTTTATTGTTTTTGTATACTGTTCATATTTTTCATCTTTATTAAAGATGTTTACAAATAACCACGCTGCATTTTGGTCCTCTCCTTCACCGGAAGAAAACCTTAAAGGCTACCATATAATGGCTATTGTTGTATTTTCAAACCATGTGGGAAACTGGCTCTATGCGCTCCACATGTGAAAGATAAGTCCCACAAAACAAAGATAAACCACCCTCGCTGTCATATCTACTAGATAAGGGATTCTTTTTTAACAAACCTAATGCAATGGCAAATCTAAGCGCAGGCGGTAGCGCTATAGGTTCAGGTGTGTCAGATCTGACTTTTTTTCACTCCCAATTATCAGCGCACTCTTTGGCTTTGGCGCGAAACGGCTCGGTTTTCATGAATCAGCAAGTTGTGGGTGTGTCGATGCTTGGCCTCTCACTGGCCAATCAGAACGTGCTCCATGGTGAAATGTGGTTGCTTCAAGTTATGTGCTTCTGGTCTTTTAAGTATTGCCTTGGAATCAACTCCAATTCCAATGTTAGTCGTTATAGTTTTTTAAATGGCTTACGGAAACGAAATAACAGCATGTAGAACTATCTTTGCTAAACACTTTAACTTAAACCCATTTGCAGTCCACATTGTTCAAAGTAATTTCATGGCTTCAATAGCATTCATACTGATATAGGGACTAGGCCAACTGCAAATTGCATTATGGCTGAGCATGGGAAAGGGAAAGGGGATACCTAGTCAGATGTATAACTGAATGCCTTCAACTGAAATGTGTCTTCCGCATTTAACCCAACCCCCCCCGGGACATGGCAAACATTGTCAATATGTAAGATTAAATTCATTATTGATAAGGCCTAAAAGTTAACAATTTTAATCAAATTCTAAATAAAACGAAAAAACAACTTGTTTTAAATAGACTATGTCACACTTACAGGCACCATCCTTTCTCCCACGGGCATATAAAATTAAAACAACGCAGACTATGGAGGGTTTTACGCTCATCCACAGTAGCTAGACAAATATCTAACATTAATAGAAAGGCAGAATGTCCACTCACCGTTATACTGAACATAATTGGAACCATCTAGGTCAGATCACATTCACACATCCCCAGATGTTGCATTGCACCACGGACTTTGTCACCATAAAACCAGGAAGGTGAATAATTCTAAATACGTTTGGTTGTAATAAAATTAAACAAAAAAACAAGCCATAATTAGTTTTTAAACAACAACAACAATAAATACATGAATAAATGTAACGATATCATAAATCTGCCGGATAAAAAAAGACACGTATTAAACGGAAAACAATCTATTTTTACAGGTTATATATCACTTCTAAATACGAGGTTCACCGGTATTCACTGAGGTTCTCATCTCGCGTTTCATGATGGGCATGGGAACGTAGCCTACATCATGGAGGTTTTTTTTCACTCGTCCAAAATGGGACCTGCATGGCTAAAATGTCGGCATGCCTACAGTATAGAGATAAAAAGGCAATGTCAGCTCACTATTTTACTCCTCTCAAACTGGACATTTTAGTGAAGCTTTGGTGATTAAGATGTATTTCCAAGCAGTCAGGAGTCAAAACCTTTATCTACAGTCATGACTACTTAGCGATTGCATTGGGCAGACATAAAACAATCTTAATTGAGTGGAGGGGAGGCTATGCTTGGTTTTTATTACAGTTCAACGGAATGGGGAAAACACATTAGTTTGTATGTTTCTAAATACAGAGTATACAGGCACCAAAAGCATATTGGGTTACTCTTTTTCCATGTGCATAAGGGCAGTGTGCGTCATGGCTGGATAGGCTGCGTTTCCCGAAATGCATGCCATAACCAACTGCTTTACCACTAAAACCAGCGTTTGGTTGGTCTTAAATATCCTCATCAGCGCTGCCTGCAATGAGCTTTTTTAGGACGCACCTCAAATATTTCCACCCGCACATCTGAGCGCAAGCGAGCTGATATAAGACAGGTAAATTGCCGAACATATGGCATTAGGGCTGGAAAATGCTGGTGCGCCAGTTTTCACATGACGATATTGTAAACTAACGTTTGTTTATCACTAGCTCCGCATTAACGCAAGGCGAAAATAGAGCCCAATATGTGGATTCAAACTCATGTTCATGCTCAAGCAACTCTGTCTGATCAAATAAATATCACATATAATATGAGGGATGGAAATGTTGTGATTGTCATGATAAGAGCAGGGTCTGGAAGAATGGCAAGCAGAGTCAGTAGCTAAGATCATTTGATTGTTGTTTGGGCATTGTCAATTAAAACATATTTCTCTCTAAAGCATTTATATGTCAATCATCATAAATCAATTCATAGATAAACAAATTGATAGGCTATGACATGGATTATTAAAGCTGACTTTTTCTCATAGTCAATTCCTTTTCTGCAAATCTCTGGAATTCTCAAGCCAATTAAATTCAAAACAACAGATCTCTGTGGAGAACAAAAGTGTACATTTCTTATCTCTGATGGGAACATTTAGGGAAGGGAACGTGAAACATTTCTGTTAGTGTGTGGTGTAGTTTGGGCCAGATGTCAGAGCAGTGCTGCTTAATGAGATGTGAAGCGTGTTTTTAACTTAGTGTTCTGTAGGCTTGCCTGTGGTGCCAGAGAGCTTTGGGGAGCCCTGCCTCATGGTCTGCCTGTCTTGTTCTTGTTGCTGGCTCAGCAGAGATACTGCCTGCTACCTCTGCAGATCTCTATCCCAGCTCTTTATGTGGAGCGTCACTCACTATGGCTTCTAATGTCAGCAGCCAGGGGCCAGGGATCTGCTCCACTCACACACCTACACACACACACAGCAAGGTCACGTTCTGGGAGACCCCTGCCGGAATCACCAAAACACACACTATGTACACATTCACCACGCCTATACACACAAACAAAGATACCCTTCGTAGTACACACCACTCACACACTCACACACACACACACACACACACACACACACACACACACACACACACACACACACACACACACACACACACACACACACACACACACACACACACACACACACACACACACACACAACTCTCCCCCTCTCTCTTCAAATACAGACAAACAAGATCAGAGGCTCATTCAACAAACTCCCCCAAAAGCGTTGCTTGCTTGTCCAACCCAATGAGCATTGCTGAAACAAAGCCAAAAACCCAAGCAGTTGCGTTGATGTGCAGTGATGAAGTTGTGTAAGAGTTTGCGATGCATAGCCTGAAACATACCACTGCACAGTAATAAGTCAGGAGTGTAATTGAGTCTGGCCTGTGTTTAGCTGGTGGGTGAGGTAAGCCCTTTCTTAGGCTCCAGGCTCAGGGTGAGGGGGGCTCTCTGCTCCCTCTCTTGATCTTCTGGCCCAGGGTGAGATATGGAAAAAGGAGGCCTGGGGAACATGAGACAGGAACCGTCTGGAGCGACACACACTGGAACACTTGAGCATTCCGCAGCCTCTTTATCACCCTCTGACCTCAGCCTATACAACAGCAGACGACAGACATAGTGTAAACGGCCAAAATACATTTTTCCTCGAGAGACGCAGATGGGATGTATTTTTATGTCCATAATTGGCTCATTGAAGCCACTCTTAAGTTATAATTATAGTTCTGTGCAACTACTGTAGCCGATATAGTTAAACGAGCTACAGTACGAATAGACATATACTGATACACGCCTGTAGTTGCGGGGACACCCACAGACATGGACAAGTCACACACAGGAACATATACCCACAGACATGGACAAGTCACACGCAGGAACATATACCCACAGACATGGACAAGTCACACGCAGGAACATATACCCACAGACATGGACAAGTCACACACAGGAACATATACCCACAGACATGGACAAGTCACACGCAGGAACATATACCCACAGACATGGACAAGTCACAAGCAGGGACATATACCCACAGACATGGACAAGTCACACGCAGGAACACATACCCACAGACATGAACAAGTCACACGCAGGAACATATACCCACAGACATGGACAAGTCACACGCAGGAACATATACCCACAGACATGGACAAGTCACAAGCAGGGACATATACCCACAGACATGGACAAGTCACACGCAGGGACATATACCCACAGACATGGACAAGTCACACACAGGAACATATACCCACAGACATGGACAAGTCACACACAGGAACATATACCCACAGACATGGACAAGTCACACGCAGGAACATATACCCACAGACATGGACAAGTCACACGCAGGGACATATACCCACAGACATGGACAAGTCACACGCAGGGACATATACCCACAGACATGGACAAGTCACACGCAGGGACATATGCCCACAGACCTGGACAAGTCACACGCAGGGACATATACCCACAGACATGGGCAAGTCACACGCAGGAACATATACCCACAGACATGGACAAGTCACACACAGGAACATATACCCACAGACATGGACAAGTCACACGCAAGAACATATACCCACAGACATGGACAAGTCACACGCAGTAACATATACCCACAGACCTGGACAAGTCACACACAGGAACATATACCCACAGACATGGACAAGTCACACGCAAGAACATATACCCACAGACGTGGACAAGTCACACGCAGGGACATATACCCACAGACATGGACAAGTCATACACGAGTCTGACTTATACAAGCATTCCCAGGCGTAAACGGACCAGTGCTGAGAGAATCGGGCAGAATCAAAAGAGAGGGTTGTTTATATGACTGAGGTCCAAGCTATTTTTTTATTTATTTGGGAAGGCAAAGGCCAGAACTTTATTTAGTGTTTAAGGCCATGATCACAAGGCAAATAAACTAATGCCACAAACTAATTACATTAATTAATATCAAATATAACTTTATTTGTCACATGCACCGAATAAAACAGGTGTAGACCTTACCGTGAAATGCTTACTTACAAGCCCTTAACCAACAGTGCAGTTCAAGAAAGTGTTAAGAAAATATTTACCCAAATAAACTAAAGTAAAAAAGAATAAAAAGTAACACAATAAAATAACAATAACTAGGATATATACCAGTTAGTCAAGGTAATTTGTACATGTAGTTAGGGGTGAAGTGACTATGCATAGATAATAAACAGCGAGTGGCAGCAGTGTAAAAAACAAATTGAGGGGTGTCAATGTAAAAAGTCCGGTGGCCATTTGATTAATTGTTCAGTAGTCTTATGGCATGGGGGTAGAAGCTATGAAGGAGCCTATTGGTCCTAGACTTGGCGCTCCAGTACCGCTTTCCGTGTGGAAGCAGAAAGAACAGTCTATGACTTGGGTGACTGAAATCTTTGACAATTTTTTGGGCTTTCCTCTGACACTGCCTGGTATATAGGTCCTGGATGGCAGGAAGCTTGGCCCCAGTGATGTACTGGGCCGTACGCACTACAATCTGTAGCACCTTCCGGTCAGATGCTGAGCAGTTGCCATACCAGGCGGTGTTGCAACCAATGCTCTCGATGGTGCAGCTGTAGAACTTTTTGAGGATCTGGGGACTATCTTTTCAGTCTCCTGAGGGTGAAAATATGTTGTTGTGCCCTCTTCACGTCTGTCTTGGTGTGTTTGGACCATGACAGTTAGTTGGTGATGTGGACACCAAGGAACTTGAAACTCTCGACCCGCTCCACTACAGCCCCGTCAATGTTAATGGGGGCATGTTCGGCCTGCCTTTTCCTGTAGTCCACGATCAGCTCCTTTGTCTTGCTCACATTGAGTAAGAGGTTGTTGTTCTGGCACCGCACTGCCAGATCTCTGACCTCCTCCCCATAGGCTGTCTCATCATTGTTGGTGATCAGGCCTACCAATGTTGTGTCGTCAGCAAACTTAATGATGGTGTTGGAGTCGTGTTTGGCCACGCAGTCGTGGGTGAACAGGGAGTACAGGAGGGGATTAAGCACACACAACTGAGGGGACCCAGTGTTGAGGATCAGTGTGGCAGTGGTCTTGTTGCTTACCCTTACTACCTAGGAGCAGCCCGTCAGGAAGTCCAGGATCCAGTTGCAGAGGGAGGTGATTAGTCCTAGGGTCCTTAGCTTAGGGATGAGCTTTATGGGCACGATGGTGTTGAACGCTGAGCTGTAGTCAATGAACAGCATTCTCACATAGGTGTTCCTTTTGTCCAGGTGGGAAAGGGCATTGAGATTGCATCAGTTGGGGCGGTATGCAAATTGGAGTGGGTCTAGGGTATCCGTAATGATGCTGTTGATGTGAGCCATGGCCAGCCTTTCAAAGCACTTCATGGCTACTGACGTGAGTGCTACGGGGTGGTAATCATTTAGGCAGGTTACGTTCACTTCCCTGGGCACAAGGGACTATGATGGTCTGCTTGAAACATGTAGGTATTACAGACTCAATCAGGGAGAGGGGCTTTGAGTATATGTCCTGGTTATCTGTCTGGCCCTGTGGCTTTGTGAATGTTGCCCTGTTTAAAGGTCTTGCTCACATCGGCTACCGAGAGCATTATCACACAGTTGTCCGGAACAGCTGGTGCTCTCATGCATGCTTCAGTGTTGCTTTCCTCGAGCATAAAAGGCATTAAGCTCGTCTGGTAGGCTCGCGTCACTGGGCAATTTGCGGCTGGATTTCCCTTTGTAGTCCACAATAGTTTTCAAGCCCTGCCACATCCTACGAGCGCCAGAGCCGGTGTAGTAGGATTCAATCTTAATCCTGTATTGACTTTGCCTGTTTGATGGTTCGTCTGAAGGCATAGCGGGATTTCTTACAAGTGTCCTGAATAGTGTTCCGCTCATTGAAATCGACAGCACTAGCCTTTAGCTTGATGCGGATGTTGCCTGTAATCCATGGCTTCTGGTTGGGATATGTACGTACGGTCACTGTGGGGACGACGTCGTCGATGCACTTATTTATGAAGCTGATGACTGAGGTGGTATACGCCTCAATGCCATTGGATGAATACCGGAACATATTCCAATCTGTGCTAGCAAAACAGTCCTGTAGCGTAGCATTTGCGTCATCTGACCACTTCTGTATTGAGCGAGTCACTGGTGCTTTAGTTTTTGCTTGTAAGCAGGAATCAGGAGGATAGAATTATCGTCAGATTTGCCAAATTGAGGGTAGGAGAGTGCTTTGTATGCATCACTGTGTGTGGAGTAAAGGTGGTCCATAGATTTTTTCCTCTGATTGCACATGTGACATTCTGGTGGAAATTAGGCAAAACGGATTTAAGTTTACCTGCATTAAAGTCCCCGGCCACTAGGAGCGCCGCTTCTGGATGAGCATTGTCTTGTTTGCTTATGGTCTGATACAGCTCGTGGAGTGCGGTCTTGGTGCCAGCATCGGTTTGTGGTGGTAAATAGACGGTTACGAACAATATAGATGAGACATTTCTTGGTAGATTGTATGGTCTACAGCTTATCATAAGGTACTCTACTTCAGGCGAGCAATACCTCGAGACTTCTTTAATATTAGACATCGTGCACCAGCTGTTATTGACAAATAGACACACACCCTCACCCCTCATCTTACCAGACGTAGCTTCTCTGTCCTGCCGATGCATGGAAAATCCCAACAGCTCCATATTATCTGTGTCGTCTTTCAGCTACGACTCGGTGTAACATAAGATATTACAGTTTTTAATGTCCCGTTGGTAGGATAATCTTGATCGTAGATCATCCATTTTATTTTCCAATGATTGCACCTTGGCCAATAGAATGGATGGCGGGGGGGGTTTACTCTCTCGCCAAACAAATTCTCAGAAGGCAGCCCGACCTCTGTCCCCTTTTTCTCTGTCTTTTGGCCCGTTCCCGAGAAAGCAGTTTATCCTTTGCGTCGGATTCGATAAAGAAAAAATCGTCTTCCAGGTTGAGGTGAGTAATCGCTGTTCTGATGTCCAGAAGTTATTTTCGGCCATAAGAGACAGTAGAGACAGTAGCAGCAACATTATGTACAAAATAAGTAGAAAAATAAAAGTTACAAACAACGCTAAAAAAATAACAAAATAGCATAGTTGGTGAGCAGCACGTAAAACGGCAGCCATCCTCTCCAGCACCATTCTAACCAACAACAGATTACATGTAAAATAAGATAAGAATAGCTCAAAGATGGGACAATACTTTTTTTGATGGACTGTAGCACAATGTTTACAAGCACTTAAAGTCCATTTTTACTAATCGGACATTTGACTAAATTAATTTCTATTAAAACCTCTTCTATCTCTCTGCTGGCTCATTAAAGTTGAGCTCCTCGAAAAGGCTGGTTTCCACTGGTTTCTCACTACAGTAAACTCAACATAGTAAACTCTCCTGAGGACAAGTATCTTCTGCTTTTTTCCCCAAAAAGATTGATCTATATTGCTTCATCTGTTGTCACCATAAGAACATCAATTGTCTTTGCTCACCTTGATGGTGCTGTTAACCTGCGATCCGTTTGTTTAGTATAGAAATCTACATGAGTGAACTACCATTCATCTGAGGGCAATTGCATGGCCAGGAAGACCCAAAAATATTTTTAGTATCTCAAATTGTTCTGCCAATTCTCACATAGAAATGTAATCTTGATGTATGTTTGATATGCTTTTTACATTTGTATCGCAATGTTTTGAAAATAAGGATGAAAGTGCCCATTTTAGGCAATTTTTAGACCTATTCATGCCTCCTGTAAGACCCTATGATCTAGGAACTATTCATGATACAGACAACATCTCTCAAATATGGAGTATGTCTAGATTCTGAAGGAATTACAAATATTAATATTACAAATATTAATATGAATATCTCAATATAAACCTTTTTGATTTAGCTTATTTTTTTTACATATTGCTTGGAACAATATACTCTTCAAACAAGTCACATTTCCAGAGTGGGTGCTCTGCTACTTTTAATGATATGACCCATTTTATACATAGAAATAGATATAATAGGTCATTAACCAATCACATTCAGCAAATCACCAGCAGAGAGAGTTCCCTTTGAATCAATTTCCCCATTCACTGTGTTGGTGGTACTCGTAAAATGTATCATCATAACTACAAGAGTAGCAGAGCACCCACTCTGGAAATTGTATGTGCTTGTTTAAAACCATATGTCTAAAAATGAACCAAATCCAAAAGAGTACTTTTGAGATATTCATATTTTTAATGTTGAATAAATATTTATGAAGAAAAATAATTGTCAGTATCGTGTACGGTTCAAAGATCATAGGGTCTTACAGGAGGCATGTATAGGTTTAAAATGGTTTGTGATACAAATGTACAAAGCTTATCAAACATTCTTCCTTACAATTAAGTGTGTATGTGAGAATTGCCAAAGCAATATGTAACATTTTGGGTGATAGAAATGTGAGTTATAGATCTATCATTTTACTTGAAAGCAAGTCTAAGAAGCGGTATATCTGTTATGTGCCCTAATTCTATGCTTTCCATTCTTAAGATTTGTTTTTGGGTCTTTTACTTTTAGTTTTGTACAGCAGCTTCAAACAGCTGAAACAACAATATTTTTGGTTATGGAAAATATATTTCACAGCGGTTTAGATCATACAATGATTCTCTACAGTATACTAGCTTATTTTGTCACATAAATGGAAATTAGTAAAAGTATTAGAGTTTTAGCAACCAGTAAATGGCGAAGTGACTTCTGCATAGTGCAACGTCAAGTAAAAATGCTTTAAAGTACTACTTAAGTAGATTTTTGGGGTATCTGTACTTTACTTTACTATTTATATTTTTGACAACTTTTACTTCTACTCCACTACATTCCTAATTAAAACAATGTACTTTTTGCTCCATACATTTTCCCTGACACCAAAAAGTACTTGTTACATTTTGAATGCTTAGCAGGACAGGAAAATGGTCCAATTCACACACTTATCAAGAGAGCATCCCTAGTCATCCCTACTGCCGCTGAATCTGGCGGACTCACTAAACATAAATTAATCTGTTTGTAAATTATGTCTGTGTATTGAAGTGTGCCCCTGGTTCCATAAATGTAAAAAATATATTTTATTGGCCTTCTTGCCGTGGAATCACCCCTTGTTATCTTTTTCTCTAATCAGACTTCCTGTTAACTGATTACTTATTTTCAGGAACAGGAGGTGATCACGACAACCCACTTTCTCTAAGCAAATCTGCCCTAACATGGCAGTAGTGACACTGTACCCATACAAAAAAGATCAAGAAGCACACAAACGTGCCTATGGTTAGGATCTAGAGAGGGTAAATTGATCCTACATCTGTGCCACTGCAACTTCAATCCGGAGTCACTTAGACATACCTCTCCATGTGGTACCTTTGATGTTGCTATTTTCAACCAACCAAGATAAAGAGCTATCTCAGGAGCGCAGCAGGACTGTTCCTCAGACTGTCTGCCACCTGGACCCTGTAGGGGCCACAGACTCTCAGAAACCGTTAGTTATACAGGTCCAGATTGACTGTCAACTCTAAGCTCTAATCAAGACCTCTTATAGAGAGATATCAGACTGACATGTGATAGAGATACAGACATATACAGTTTTTTTCCATTCTATATATATATATATATTTAATGTCACGGAAAATGTATTTCAAATACATGTAGATACATTTGCATCTTTGCTAAAAATGCATATAACGCCTTAAAATGTATTCCAGAGATGCATGGCTATGACATCTAGTCTACATGGTGGCCAAAATGGTTCCTAATTGATTAATGGAGATAACGTTTTTGCCACAAAGTCAAAAACATAATTTCAATTGTGGCGGTGAATTAAAAAACTGTTTGATTTCACTTAATTTGAATAATTCTGTCATAAAGGGCACATGTTTCATGTTCAACATATTCACCTTCATAAAAAAACATGTTTTCCCATCTCAAGAGGTTTTTTTTTTTTACTATTAGTAAGTGCGTCTCTTCAGATGAAATTAATAATGAATAAAAATATTGGGCAGTAGGCTGTTTTTATAATTATTTTATTTGAGTTTTTATCGATTTAGTGTTGAGACTGCCATAAGTGCAAGTGATACCAAAGGGTCCACTAAAGTTTCATTGTTAAGACAGTCACCATTTCATTACAATATTATTTAGCTTTATTTTGTGCCATAAAGTGCATTCGGAAAGTATTCAGACCCCTTGACTTTTTCCACATTTTGTTATGTTACAGCCTTATTCTAAAATTGATTACAAATTATAATAATCTCATCAATCTACACACAATACCCCATAATGATAAAGTAAAAACTGATTTTTAGAAATTTCAGCATGTTTATTAAAAAAAAACGGAAACATCACAATTACATAAGTATTCAGACCCTTTACTCAGTACTTTGTTGAAGCACCTTTGGCAGTGATTACAGCCTCAAGTCTTCTTGAGCATGACGCTACCAGCTTGGCCCACCTGTATTTGGGGAGTTTCTTCCATTTTTCTCTGCAGATCCTCTCAAGCTCTGTCAGGTTGGATGGGGAGCGTCGCTTCACAGCTATTTTCAGGTCTCTCCAGAGATGTTCGATTGGGTTTAAGTCCGAGCTCTGGCTGGGCCACTCAAGGACATTCAGAGACTTGTCCCGAAGCGACTCCTGCGTTGTCTTGGCTGCCCCAGTCTGAGGTCCTGAGCGCTCTGGAGCAGGTTTTCGTCAAGGATCTCTCTGTACTTTTCTCCGTTCATCTTTTCCTCAACCCTGACTCGTCTCCCAGTCGCTGCCACTGACACAAAATCATCCCAACAGCATGATGCTGCCACCACCAAGCTTCACTGTAGGGATGGTACCATGTTTCCTCCAGACGTGGCGCTTGGCATTCAGGCCAAAGAGTTCAAACTTGGTTTCATCAGAGCAGAAGATCTTGTTTCTCATGGTCTTTAGGTGCATTTTGGCAAACTCCAAGTGGGCTGTCATGTGCCTTTTACTGAGGAGAAACTTCTTCCATTTAATGATGAAGGCCACTGTGTTCTTGGGGACCTTCAATGCTGCAGAAATGTTTTGGTATCCTTCCCCAGATCTGTGCCTCGAAACAATCCTGTCTCGGAGCTCTACCGACAATTCCTTTGACCTCTTGGCTTGGGTTTTGCTCTGACATGCACTGTCAACTGTGGGACCTTATATAGACAGGTGTTTGCCTTTCAAAATCATGTCCGATCAATTGAATATACCACAGATGGGCTCCAATCAAGGTGTAGAACCATCTCAACAATGATTAATGGAAACAGGATGCACCTGAGCTCAATTTTGAGTCTCATTGCAAAGGGTCTGAATACTTACGTAAATAAGGTATTTCTGTTTTTTATTTTTAATAAATGTGCAAACATTTCTACAAATCTCTTTTTGCTTTGTCATTATTGGGTATTGTGATTAAAAAAAATGTAATTCATTTTAAATAAGGCTTGAACGTAACAGAATGTGGAAAAAGTCAAGGGGTCTGAATACTTTCCGAATGCACTGTACATTATAATAAATATATATATATGTCTTACAGTTACATTTAAATGCATGTTGGAATATATATATTTGACAAAACATTTACAAATACATGTGAAAATATATTCTAAAATATAATTTATTTTGAAATACATTTGCCGACGCATTCAACATATATTGTGATATACATTTTATATACATTTATATATACATTTTAATACATTTATATATACATTCCGTAATATATGTTGAAATGTATTTCAAATGTATTAAATAAATATAAAAAATACATTATTTAGCAAATTCTTTATATTTCTCATACATCCTAAAAAAAATAATCTAAAAATCAATTTGAAATTAATATTTCCGTATGGGAATGATGGCCTAACAGAGATATAAAATAGCAAACACCTCTCTGTTGTGCTAATGCTTTGTTTGTCTGAGTTCTAGGATATCCTGTACAAGATAGTCTGATGAAATTCAAACTCAGAGGGTAAACATTGAGAATGTGAAGGTTTTAAGGGTTGGTTGAGAAGGACATCTCATTCTTGTATCTGTTTCAGTGTGGGGGGAGGAGGGAATGAGAGAGAGAGAGAGAGACGGGGAGGTAGGGTAGACAGAGGGGGGCAGGGAGGGTTAGGGGTAGAACGGTGAAGTCCCTAGAGCTTTCCACCACAGAACCACCCCCCCAGTTCCCACTAAACATGAAATTCCAAACGAGCTAACTCACCGCCAAACTGTGCATCAGCCAGCCAAGCCTTGACTCACAGTGCCCTTCACATACACACGAACATACACACATGTAACCAACAATAGCATTAGCATACACACACACAATCACACAAACACACACACACACACAGGATTGTGAAACCTAGACACTGGAAAATGCTAAATGTTCTCTCTTGACCCATAAATGCATTTCTTCTCTCCCCATCGCACCATATGCAACAAGATCTCACAGTTTGAAACAGTTTAACTTCAGTATTCAATGTTTGTCCAGGGGGGATAAATGTCCAATTTTGACGGCATTAATACTGAATAGTAAGGGTTAAGGTTTGGGATAGGGTTAAAACAAAATATATGTAAAGAAGTGCCTAACACTGGGATTGAATACGTGACCCTCGGAGCCAGAGCTCACAGCTTGGAGCCGTCCCCGGGCTTGGCTCCAGGCATAAGCAATATAGTGGTCGCTTAGGGCCCCTGGCCGCTAGTGTTTTTTGGGGGGAGGAACTGTCGGGATCTCAACTTACCATTGAGAGTAAGAATAGTAGAAAACACTAGGTACAATTTCGAAATTCTCTTGTCGTATCGGTCACTCAATTAGCTGACAATTAGCCATGTAAATGTTTTAATTGGTAGTTAATCCAGCCAGATATCTTAATTTGCAGTAATCATGGCCAAATATCGACCGGGCACGCAGGGCATATGGTCAGGGGCCCTGACTTTCAGGTCACCCCCATTGATGTTGTTAGTCATTCTCACACAAATATCGCATTAACATGGCATAAGTGATAGCAAAATGTGTAGAATTGTAGGAAATTAGCCTTGAAACTGCAAAAATATATCTCGACCGCATGGCAAAATGGGTAGAATTGCAAGAAATTAGCTAGCTGTAAAACTGCTACAACAAAAAAAGATGAGTAGAAATTACATTCAATGTTTCATCAAATTGCTAAATTTTCTCTCCGCCTCATGGCAAAATGTGTTGAATTGCAGGAAAGGAACTTTCAAACTAAAATGTTTCTCTCCGCCGTCAAGAGAAGAGCCACTAAAATACTTTTGCCGGTGAGGGGCCCCTAAAAGGCTAAAGCCGGCCATCCACAACATGTGAATGGGGATGGCCAATCCCTGATTATCCCCATCCACAACATCCTAGAAAGCTGCAAGCCTTCTTGATGGAAACAGCACTCACCATTGGACCTAGTGGCCAGTTTTGAAGGCATCTCCCAAAGTCCTGGGAACCTGGACGAACGTCAAAAATTGCCTTAGATCTTGAGTGACCAGGCTGCCATATATCCAGGAAATCACGAAGCTTGCATCAACAAGAGCTCTGGAGTGTTTTAATATGTTTATAAATGAGTTGTACTGCAAATTGCTTGTTGATCAGGGTAAAGTCAACAGTGCTGGGTGCCATTCATTCGTCTGCAGGGTCTGGGGCTCACATATGAGAGGGCCAGGCCGCTTGTAACTCCTCACACTCACTGACACCCAAGCCCAAAGTGGGATACAGCCAAATCTCACATTCCCATCTATCCTCTCTTACTCAATCCATCATTCTCACAGCCTCCACCACTTTCTCGCAGTCTCTGTCCTCTCTCCTACACACACACCTCTCATACTCTTCAGTTGTCTGCACTCAGTTCCCTCCAACTTCTCCTTCTCAATTCCCATCTCTCAGTCTCTATTTCACTCTCCTCCATCTCCTTGTCGGTTTATATACCCTTATGCACTCTTGGAAAAAAGGTTTCCAAAGGGGTTCTTTGGTTGTCCCCATAGGAGAACCCTTTTTTGTTCCAGGTAGAAATATAACCCTCTTTGGAAAGGGTTCTACATTGAACCGAAAAGGTTCTACCTGGAACCAAAAATGGTTCTTCAAAAGGTTATCCTATGGGGACAGCCGAAGAACCCTTTTAGGTTCTAGATGGCACTTTTTTTTTTCTAAGGGTGTACTCCTCAACCCTTCACTCTTAACACCTGTCTAAGTCTCAGTGGACCCTTTGCAGATGCCCTATCATGTTTTTGGATGGCTTTGTTAGCCAAGTCTAGCATCACAGCTTAGATCATGTCATGTAAACAATAACAGCACTATATGTATCAGGAACTCTTTTGCAATAGCAAATAAAAAAAATATATTTTTCAGTGAAGTTGTTCCAGATTTTCTGAGATTTCTTTAATGTCATTCAGAAGAAGAAAACATTGCTAAGTAATAAATGATGAGACAACCTTCTCATTAGTTGCCAAGTGATACTGTTTGGATGGACTTTGGTTTTGTACTGAGAATCTTGGTGGATTTGTTTTTGGGGAGCAGGGTTGTTTTGAAAAGGTGAATACTGTATCAGAACATTAAGAACATCTTCCTAATATGGAGTTACTCTCAGAACAGCCTAAATTCGTCCGGGCATGGACTCTACAAGGTGTCGAAAGCGTTCCACAGGGATGCTGGCCCATGTTGACTCCAATGCTTCCCACAGTTGTGTCAAGTTGGCTGGATGTCCTTTGGGTGGTGGACTATTCTTGATACTACACAAGGGAAACTGTTGAGCTTGAAAAACCCAGCAGCGTTGCAGTTCTTGACACACTCAAACTGGTGCGACTGGCACCTATTACCATACTCTGTTCAAAGGCACTTTAGTAATTAATATCAATAAGGGATCATAGCTTTTACCTGGATTCACCTGGTGGTCTATGTCATGGAAAGAACAGGTGTTCCTAATGTTTACTACACTCAGTGTATTGCAAGCAGTCGAGAAAATGGCATGTAATGGCAGCCTGTTAGCATTTCCCTGTCAGTGTACCATCTAACAGTTGGAATAATAGATTGGTTCACTTTCCCCTGGGGATACCATACAGGGAAGGTGCTGCCTGGACTATCAACACAATATGGGAGAGAGCCAAGTGTGGAGTAGCGAGTCATCCTGTGTGGCTCAGTTGGTGGACCATGGTGCTTGCAACTTCAAGGTTGTGGGTTCTATTCCCATGGGGGACCAGTATAGGGGGGAGTACAAAAGATTATGCACTCACTACTGTAAGTTTCTCTGGAAAAAGGCATCAGCTAAATTTCTAAAATGGGGAGGAGGGCTGAAGTAACACAGCTCTCAGAATACCTGCCTCAAGTTCCAAAATGTTGAGCTGCAGTTTTTCCTCCTGTTTTGGTCATTCTGTTGAAGTCAGCAAATTCATGTCACATTGTGTTTGACTGCAGCCAGGGAGAAGCTTCTCATCCTGTGAGTAACTTAGAGTGAGTGACTGTACGATCCTGTCAGAAAGATAGAATGTCTGTAGGCAGGCAGGGCAGTGGGAGAGGGGTGACCTATCCCACACACAGGAAGGGCCAAGGGAAAACAGTGATCCATCTTTCTGAACATGAAAAACAATGTCTGATCTAAGCGGGGATATGAAGGGTCATAACTGATTTTGTCTTGACTTGTCAATTAGAAGTTCTAAGGCAAATAAACAAACCATCGGAGCATCAGTCTGTTTTGTTTTTCAAAACGACCAATGTTGTGTTTGTTTTATATTGTCTCGTGTTTGTTTCATCCAAGTGAATCATTTTGTTCTGTATTGTGTTTGTAGCGGATTATTTGTGGTGGTATTGGACAACATTTGATTTCAGGAATGACTCACAAGGTGCATAAGACCTTTTGCTGAAAGTAGAGACAGAAAGAGGCAATCATTTTAATAGCACTACTGTATGTATAGTAGGCTACCATCAACACCTAAAGGGTGACACATTCAATGAGACAGATAAGTGTGTTTTCTAGCCTCAAACTAGTAATTTACCACGGCATGTATAATGTATTGGTGCCGACAAAGTGCAAAAACAAAAGACTTTGACTAAAGAAGCAAAACACACACATACCTGAGTAATTCAAAATAAATCATCTCCAGCCCAGCTACAGTAAGAAGGGATTCAGTGTATCTTGCGCTATTGAGTCAAACATCAGCATCACACCGACTTTGGCCTCTGGCAACTCAAATTGGTTGAGAATACCGCCATAAGCAAACAGGAAAATGCTCATCCAGAGGCTGCGCTCCTAGTTGCCGGGATCTTTAATGCAGGGAAACTTTAATACGTTTTACCAAATTTACACCAGCATGTTAAATGTGCAACCAGAGGGGAAAAAACTCTAGTGCACCTTTACTCCACATACAGAGACGCTTAGCATACAAAGCTCTCTCTTGCTCTCCATTTGGCAAATCTGACCATATTTATATCCTCCTGATTCCTGCTTACAAACAAAAATTCTAGCAGGTTGTACCAGTGACTCGGTCAATAAAAAAGTGATCAGATGAAGCAGATGCTGAGCTGCAAGACTGTTTTGTTAGCATAGGCTGGAATATGTTCCGGGAATCTTCCAATGGCATTGAGGAATACACAACATCAGTCACTGGCTTCATCAATAAGTGCATTGATGACGTCATCCCCACAGTGACTGTACGTACATACCCCAACTAGAAGCCATGGATTACAGGCAACAGCCGCACTAAGCTAAAGGGTAGAGCTGCCGCTTTCAAGGAGCGGGACTCTAACCCGGAAGCTTATAAGAAATCCCGTTATGCCCTCCCTTGGTGTCCACATCACCAACAAACTAACATGGTTCAAGCACACCAAGACTGTCGTGAAAAGGGCACGACAAAACCTATTCCCCCTCAGGAGACTGAAAAGATTTGGCATGGGTCTTCAGATCCTCAAAAGGTTCTACAGCTGCACCATCGAGAGCATCCTGGTTGCATCACTGCCTGGTACGGCAACTGCTCGGCCTCTGACCGCAAGGCACTACAGAGGGTAGTGCGTTCGGCCCAGTACATCACTGGGCTTCCTGCCATCCAGGACCTCTATACCAGGCAGTGTCAGAGGAAGGCCAAAAAGACTCCAGCCACCCTAGTCTGTTCTCTCTGATACCGCATGGCAAGCAGTACCGGAGCTCCAAATCTAGGTCCAAGAGGATTCTAAACAGCTTCAACCCCCAAGCCATAAGACTCCTGAACATCAAATCAAATGGCTTTTACACTGCTGCTACTCTCTGTTATCTATGCATAGTCACTTTAATAACTCTACCTACATGTACATATTACCTCAATTACCTTGACTAACCTGTGCCCATGCACATTGACTCTGTACTGGTACCCCCTGCTGCTCTTTAATTATTTGTTACTTTAATTTCCTTTTCTTATTTTCGTTTTTTTGTGTGTTATTTTTAAACTTCATTGTTGGTTAGGGCTTGTAAGTAAGCATTTCACTGTAAGGTCTACTACACCTGTTGTGTTTGGCGCGTGTGACAAATTACATTTGATTTGATTTGGTTTCATCCAGACCTCCAGTCATGACATGAACCTGGGGAATACGGAATGATCCCGCCCTATTCAGTTTGGCACTGGGAGACGTGAGAGTTGGACGTTTCAGAGAAGGGAGAAGTCGCTGAATAAAGGACCATTAAAAAGTTTGACGGATGTGAGAATACTGTTTCGGAGTTGTGGGCTATAGCTAATTTATCGGAATGACATTTTAGCGGGAATATCAATAACAGGCATATTCATATAGTTTACTTGAATGTCCGCGATAAAATATGGAATCGATGCCACGACGTAATCCGAGGATTGTTTGGATATTGAAGCAGGGATTTTGAACCAACACATCTGTCAAGGGGCTATATGAACGTATCCATATTTACTATCTCAAATGAAAATGTAAACAGTCCTTCAGGTAGGTCTAGGTTTGACTGATGTTCCTAATTTTAATAATATACCATTTCATTCTTTTACAGCGAACCCTTACAAAAATCCGATTGTGCCCTTACGAAAAATATTGCATTCAGTATGAGGTTTAACTACGGTACACTGTAGTATAACTGCGGTACACTCTTAGAGTGCAGAATAACTGCAGTATGCTGTAAATACTGCGTCCAAAATAAAACCGTTTTTTCACTGCTGTAATTTTGCAGTTACTGTGTCCAAAATACAACTATCAACCGCTGATTATGTACTTTTACTGCAGTTTCAAAACTGCCCTTACAAAAAAAGATTGCCGTTTTTAAACTGCAGTAAAAGTACATACATACAGTAACTGAAGTCGACTGTGGTATTTTGGATGCAGTAATAACTGCAGTGTACTGCAATTGGACTGCAGTTATACTGCACTCTAACTGCAGTTACACTGCAAAATTACTACAGTAAAAAATTGGTTATTTTGGACACAGTATTTACAGCATACTGAGTTATTCTGCACTCTAACACTGTACCGCAGTTATACTTCAGTGTACCGCAATTATACTACAGTGTAAGTCTTCTGCACTCTAACAGTGTACCGCAGTTATACTACAGTGTACCGCAGTTATACTACAGTGTACCGCAGTTATACTACAGTGTAAGTCTTCTGCACTCTAACAGTGTACGGCAGTTATACTACAGTGTACCGTAGTTATACTACAGTGTAAGTCTTCTGCACTCTAACAGTGTACGGCAGTTATACTACAGTGTAAGTCTTCTGCACTCTAACAGTGTACGGCAGTTATACTACAGTGTAAGTCTTCTGCACTCTAACAGTGTACGGCAGTTATACTACAGTGTAAGTCTTCTGCACTCTAACGGCAGTATTTTCAGTAGGCTGCAGTTATTCTGCACTATAATTGCAGTTATACTACAGCGTACTGGAGTTACACAGCACTCTGACAGCAATCTTTTATAGTAAGGGAAAAAAATAACTATTTCATTCGAGTGATTACTGGCAAACACATTAGTAATGAACCATCTTACTTTGTCAGTTCTTATTCTAATAAGATGGGCAGAATGGAAGTAACACATTCTATCCAAACATAGGGGAAATAATTATCCACCAAACTTACGCTCTTCAATAATGTATTTTTGAATACAGATGCAAATGTTTTGAATGACATCAAGATGTAGAAAACCTGTTCTTAAATGTAATTCATTATGAAGCATGCCTATAGCATGCCTTTGCAGCCTACTAAACGTTTTCAAACTAACCTGAGATGTGACATGAGATTTGTCAGTTAATTCTTACCCTCTGGCATGGAATATCTCATGGGTTAAATCAACATATTAGCAATTCCTTCATTCATAATAAAGTTCCTACTGAATTAGGGAAATACATTTTAATGCAGTCTATCCAACAGGTCCCTCCCTATAAAGAGTGTGATACCAACAGTGCCAGATAAAGTAGTCCACTGCCAGTAGATCCTCTGTCTACAGTCGGTGGTGTTCTGGCGCCCTCTGTTGTGTGACGAGGGAAGGCCAGGGACAGACAGGATGGAGAACGTGTTTGAGGAGGGGATGAACCCTGTTATCATTGCCCACTACAACCACTCTGGGAAGTGGGGTCGACCTCGGAGCAGTGCGGCCTGTAAGACTGTTGTCCTCCTCCTCATCTGTGTCCTCATCGTGCTGGAGAACATCACAGTGCTGCTGGCGCTGTGGAGGAACAAACGCTTCCACAGTCGCATGTACTTCCTCATCGGTAACCTGGCCCTGTCTGACCTGTTGGCTGGGGTGGCCTATATGGTTAACATCTTCACCTCTGGTAGCAGGACCTTCTTCCTGACGCCGGCCCAGTGGCTGGCAAGAGAGGGAAGCATGTTCGTGGCCCTCAGTGCATCCACCTTCAGCCTACTGGCCATCGGTATCGAGAGACACATGACCATGGTTCGTCTGCGTCCGTGCGAGGCGGCGGGGCGGGGGAGGTTACTGGGGCTGCTGGGGGCATGCTGGGCCGTGTCGGTGCTGCTCAGTGCCCTGCCTTCCCTGGGCTGGAACTGCCTGGAGCACCTGGCCTCATGCTCTACCGTGCTGCCCCTCTATGACAAGAGTTACGTGGCTTTCTGCATCAGCGTGTTTAGTGCCCTGCTGGTGGCCATCATCATCCTCTACATCCGCATCTACCGGCTGGTGACGTCCAGCGGGCGGAAGGTTAGCAGCAGGCCCTCGGAGCGCTCGCTGGCCCTGCTGAGGACGGTGGTGATAGTTCTGGGGGTGTTTGTGATGTGCTGGGCCCCGCTGTTCCTGCTGCTGCTTCTGGACGTGGGCTGCAGTCCGGAGCGCTGCCCTGTGCTCTACCATGTGGACTGGTTCATTGCCCTGGCTGTGCTCAACTCAGCACTCAACCCCCTCATCTACACCCTGTCCAGCAGGGAGATGAGAGCAGCTTTCTTCAGGCTGCTGTGCTGCTATCAGCCTCAACTGGAGGCCCCAGCCCCCATGGCAGGCAACCCCCACCTGGGGACTGTCATCCCCACGGCTGAGAACAGCAAGTCCAGTGTGGGGGGAGGAGGTAGTGGGATAACGGGGGCGGCCAAGTCTCTGACCCGGGGGAAGATTGCAACGCCCCTGAACTCTAACAACCAGCATTTAGACCCCTCCGCTCCCACGGTGCCACACCTCTCTGGACCGGCCGACCTTCTGTCAGCGGTGCTGGTCAAGGCTGGGGCACTGCCCTCCCTCAGCAAGTTCTGACTGGACAGCTAATTCACTGTAGACTGGTCCCAGATATGTATGTGCTCTAGTAGTCTAGCCAACTACTCTGACTATCGTTGTCATGCCATGTTTGTCATAGTTGGCTAATGCACATCCAGATATTGGACCAGGCTAGATTCACACGACATGGCTAGCTGACAATGCTGTGTGTGGGCATTGTACAGGCATGAACAATGAGACAATTTCAGTATGTACTGGTGAAAGTAATGACCGAGGAGACCTTGGGTAAACACTTGGATGAGGTTTCTACTGATGAACCAAAGCGAAGATCCGCGAAGGATCTACTCTTACCATAGCTCATCTAAAGCCACTATTTTGCAAAAACATTCAAAGGACACACATTGAACCTTTGTACCTAATACATAATTTACATAACTATGGAACACAATGCAAAATGTTACCAAGTCATGCAAAAGAGCAGGGCTGTTTAATGTTGGTCCTGGAGGGCCAAAACACTTCTGTTTTTCATCTTCTCTTTCTAACCAGGGACTGATTCAGACCTGGGACACCAGGTGAGTGCAGTTGACTACCAGGTACAAACAAAAATCAGAAGTGTTTTGAATTGAACAGCCCTGTAATAGAGCATAATATAGCTTTATTAACTATATATATTGTGGGATCAGTGAATGAATTGTTTATAAACTGTTTATATGTGTGTAATAGAGGATGGGTGGTGTGCAACTAAAAGTAGGATCACTGTGTATTGCACATGCAGTGTCTATTGTTTTTCCGATTCACCTGCCTTTCTCTTTCTATGTCAGCACAGGATATTTATTTTCAATGAAGACCAAGGCCTTCTTAGTGCTATTAACTGTGTGACAATCCTTTGTGTGTATGCCTTAACTGTATAGTGAGTAAAATATTGATTTTGTAATGATTTGAAGTTTACTGCCAGAGTAAGGAACGTGTCAATATCGATTCTGGTAACTCTCAGCAACATAGATGCAAGACACTCACACAAATTATTTAACCAACAATGGACTAAGTTACATTTAAATCTTGAGTGGTGTGGTGTCTAAAACCATTGCATACCAATTGAATAAAAACGATTCTTGCTTCATAAGCATTGGTAGCTTTTCGTGGTTTTGTATGTTAGGCTTTCATGTAATGCATTCTCAGAGTAGTTACTGTACACAACAACATTGCAGCATGTTTTCTCACATGTTTCTCTTATGTTTTAATTCAATTTGCTACTGTATGTAGACATGACATAAGTTACATTTGAACTTGTTTTAGTTAAGGGCCATATCCCAAGTCTTAATCATCCCAATTTTAACAGGGATCCTAATCCACAAGATAATAAACATACTATCATTAATGAGACAGAATAAAGGTATATTATAATGGTTTATTAACTCTTCAGATGATACCGTTTAATATCCTAATATAAAATATCCAGGCCATTCATTCAACCCTTTCACACAAAATTTGCAAGCTATTCTTTCAGAAATTAATCTTGCATATCATGAAAGGATTTCAACAACTCATTCTGTTTGACACTGCTACCTAGTGGGGAAAGAAAGGAATTAGAGAAGGGAGGCTGCATCAGGTACTGCTGGAATGTCTACCAATGAATGGCATGTCCATCTTTTTGTGAGAAATTAAATGTGTGAATAACTAGCTTACTAATATTTACAAATGTGGGAATGGTCTTTTTGGGCTCAACTGGTAATGAATGGTGTGGCTGTTGAACAAGTGGAGGAGACTAAATTACTTGGCGTTACTTTAGATAGTAAACTGTCATGGTCAAAACTGTCACGCCTTGATCTGTTTCACCTGTTCCTGTGATTGTCTCCACCCCTTCCAGGTGTCACTTATTTTCCCCAGTGTTTTCATCCCTGTGTTTCCTGTCTCTCTGTGCCAGTTCGTCTTGTATGTTTCCAAGTCAACTAGCGTTTTTCCCGTTCTCCTGCTTTTTGCATTCTCCTTTTTCTAGTCCTCCCGGTTTTGACCCTTGCCTGTTTCTGGACTTTGTACCCGCCTGCCTGACCATTCTGCCTGCCTTCATGACGAGCCTGTCTGCCACTTTGTACCTCCTCGACTCTTATCTGGTTTTGACCTTTTTGCCTGTCCACGACCATTCTCTTGCCTACCCCTTTGGATGAATAAACATTGTAAGACTCCAACCATCTGCCTCCTGTGTCTGCATTTGGGTATCGCCTTGTGCCTTAATACAAAACATATAGATTCAATGGTGGTAAAGATGGGGAGAGGTCTGTCCGTAATAAAGAGATGCTCTGCTTTTTTGACACCACACTAAAAAAAGCTAATTCTGCAGGCTCTAGTTTAGACTAATCTTGTTTATTGTCCAGCCGTGTGGTCCAGTGCTGCAAGGAAATATCTAGTTAAGCTGCAGCTGGCCCAGAACAGAGCGGCACGTTTTGCTTATAATTGCTATCAGAGGGCTGATATAAATACTATTCATGCCAGTATCTCTTGGTTAAGAGTTATCAGCCCCGGTCTGCTAACTGCTAGCTTGTTTAGCCCCGGCCTACTAACTGTTAGCGTGTTAGCATCGGCCTGCTAACTGTCTGAATCGCCGTGTTCCCAGTCAGCCCAACCACTCACTGGACCCATATGTTCACCTGGCTACGCATTCCTCTCTAATATCAATATGCCTCGTTCATTACTGTCCTGGTTAGTGATTACTGTCTTATTTCACTGTAGAGCCTCTAGCCCTGCTCAATATGCCTTAAAACGTCTTATGGCTGCAGGGCAGTATTGAGTAGCTTGGATGAAGAGGTGCCCAGAGTAAACTGCCTGCTCCTCAGTCCCAGTTGCTAATATATGCATATTATTATTCGTATTGGATAGAAACCACTGAAGTTTCTAAAACTGTTTGAATGATGTCTGTGAGTATAACAGAACTCATATGGCAGGCAAAAACCTGAGAAAAAATCCAATCAGGAAGTGGGAAATCTGAGGTTGGTCGATTTTCAACTCAGCCCCTATTGAAGTTACAGTGGGATATTGGTCATCTTGCACTTCCTAAGGCTTCCACTATTTGTCAACCGTCTTTAGAAACTTGAGGCTTATACTGTGAAGTGGGGCCGAATGAGAGTGGATTGAGTCAGAGGTCTGGCATCAGTCACGTGCTGGTCACGCGCATTTCACATGAGAGGTATCTCCCGTTCCTTTGCTTTTCTGAAGACAAAGTAATTCTCCGGTTGGAATTTATGTTAAAAACATCCTAAAGATTGATCCCATACATCGTTTGACAAGTTTCTATGGTCTGTAACGGAACTAGTGAACGCGCTTCGTGAGTTTTGATTTGTTTACCAAATGCGCTAACAAAAGTAGCTATTTGGACATAAATGATGGACATTATTAAACAAATCAAACATTGATTGTGGACCTGGGATTCCTGGGAGTGCATTCTGATGAAGATCATCAAAGGTAAGTGAATATTTACAATGTTATTTCTGACTTCTGTTGACTCCAACATGGCGGTTATATGTATTTGTTCTCTGAGCGCTGTTCTCAGATTATAGCATGGTTTGCTTTTTCCGTAAAGCTTTTTTTAAATCTGACACAGCGGTTGCATTAAGGAGCTGTATATCTTTAATTCCATGTATAACACTTGTATTTTCATCAACATTTATGATGAGTATTTCTGTAAATTGATGTGGCTGCAAATTCACCGTATGTTTTTGGAACTACTGAACATAACGCGCCCAATGTATACTGAGATTTTTTTATATAAATATGAATTTTACCAAACAAAACATACATGTATTGTGTAACATGAAGTCCTATGAGTGTCATCTGATGAAGATCATCAAAGGTTAGTGATTAATTTTATCTCTATTTGTGCTTTTTGTGACTCCTCTCTTTGACTGGAAAAATGGCTGTGTTTTTCTGTGGCTTGGCTCTGGCCTAACATAATCGTTTGTGGTGCTTTCGCTGTAAAGCCATTTTGAAATCGGACACTTTGGTGGGATTAACAACAAGATTACCTTTAAAATGGTATAAAATACTTGTATGCTTGAGGAATTTTAATTATGGGATTTCTGTTGTTTTGAATTTGGCGCCCTGCACTTTCACTGGCTGTTGTCATATCGATCCTGTTAACAGGATTGCAGCCCTAAGAAGTTCCAACCATGTTGTTCCACCTCCTACATATGCGATGACATTACCTGGTTTAAACATCTCTAGAGACTATATCTCTCAATGCCTAGGTTTACCTCCAATGTACTCACATCCTACCTTACCTTTGTCTGTACACTATGCCTTGGATCTATGCTATCGTGCCCAGAAACCTGTTCCTTTTACTCTCTGTTCCGAACGTGCTGGACGGCCAGTTCGTATAGCATTTACCCGTACCCTTATCCTACTTCTCCTCTGTTCCTCTGGTGATTTAGAGGTTAATCCAGGTCCTGCATGCATGTTAACATTAGAAGCCTACTCCCTAAGTTTGTTTTACTCACTGCTTTAGCACACTGCACACCTGGATGTCTTAGTCGTGTCTGAGTCCTGGCTTAGGAAAACCACCAAAAACCTTGAAATCTCCATCGCTAACTATAACATTTTCCGCCAAGATAGAACTGCCAAAGGGGGTGTTGCAATCTACTGCAAAGATAGCCTGCAGAGTTCTGTCCTACTATCCAAGTCTGTACCCAAACAATTCAAACTTCTACTTCTAAAAATTCACCTTTCCAGAAACATGTCTCTCACTGTTGCCGCTTGCTATAGACCTCCCTCTGCCCCCAGCTGTGCCCTCGATACCATATGTGAATTGATTGCCCCCCATCTATCTTCAGAGCTTGTGCTACTAGGTGACCTAAACTGGGACATTCTTAACACCTCGGCTATCCTAAAATCCAAGCTTGATGCCCTCAATCTCAAACAAATGATCAATGAACCTACCTACCAGGTACAACTCCAAATCCGTAAACACGGGCACCCTCATAGATATAATTCTAACTAACTCACCCTCCAAATACACCTCTGCTGTTTTCAATCAAGATCTCAGTGATCACTGCCTCATTGTCTGCATCCGTAATGGGTCTGCGACCAAACGACCACCCCTCATCACTGTCAAACGCTCCATAAAACACTTCTGCGAGCAGGCCTTTCTAATTGACCAAGCCGGGGTATCCTGGAATGACATAGACCTCATCCCATCAGTAGATGATGCCTGGCTATTCTTTAAAAGTGCCTTCCTCACCATCTTAAATAAAAATGCCCCATTCAAAAAATGTAGAACTAGGAATAGATATAGTCCTTGGTTCACTCCAGACCTGTCTGACCTTGACCAGCACAAAAACATCCTGTGGCGTTCTGCATTAGCATCGCATAGCCCCCGTGATATGAAACTTTTCATGGAAGTTAGGAACAAATATACACAGGCAGTTAGGAAAGCTAAGGCTAGCTTTTTCAAACAGAAATTTGCATCCTGTAGTACTAACTCAAAAAGGTTCTGGGACACTGTAAAGTCCATGGAGAATAAGAGCACCTCTTCCCTGCTGCCCACTGCTCTGAGGCTAGGAAACACTGTCACCACCGATAAATCCACTATAATTGAGAATTGCAAAAAGCATTTCTCTACGGCTGGCCATGTTTTCCACCTGGATACTCCAACCCCGGTCAACTGCCCGGCACCCTTCACAGCAACCCGCCAAAGCCTCCACCATTTCTCCTTTACCCAAATCCAGATAATTATCTGCCGAAATTGTTGCAACCCCTATTACTAGCCTGTTCAACCTCTCTTTCATATCGTCTGAGATTCCCAAAGATTGGAAAGCTGCCGCGGTCATCCGCCTCTTCAAAGGGGGTGACACTCTAGAGCCAAACTGCTACAGACCTATATCTATCCTACCCTGTCTTTCTAAGGTCTTCGAAAGCCAAGTTAACAAACAGATTACCGACCATTTCGAATCCCACCGTACCTTCTCCACTATGCAATCTGGTTTCAGAGCTGGTCATGGGTGCACCTCAGCCACGCTCAAGGTCCTAAACGACATCATAACCGCCATCGATAAGAGATATTACTGTGCAGCTGTATTCATCGACCTGGCCAAGGCTTTCGACTCTGTCAATCAACACATTCTTATTGGCAGACTCGACAGCCTTGGTTTCTCAAATGATTGCCTCGCCTGATTTACCAACTACTTCGCTGATAGAGTTCAGTGTGTCAAATCGGAAGGCCTGTTGTTCGAACCTTTGGCAGTCTCTATGGGTGTGCCACACGGTTCAATCCTCAGGCCGACTCTCTTCTCTGTTAACATCAACGATGTTGCTCTTGCTGCTGGTGATTCTCTGGTACACCTCTACGCAGACGACACCATTCTGTATACTTCTGGCCCCTCTTTGGACACTGTGTTAGCAAACCTCCAGACGAGCTTCAATGCCATACAACTCTCTTTCCGTGGCCTCCAGCTGCTCTTAAACGCAAGTAAAACTAAATGCATGCTATTCAACCGATCACTGCCTGCACCTACTCGCCCGTCCAGCATCACTACTCTGGATGGCTCCGACTTAGAATACGTGGACAACTACAAATACCTAGGTGTCTGGTTAGACTGTAAACTCTCCTTCCAGACTCACATTAAGCATCTCCAATCCAAAATTAAATCTAGAATTGGCTTCCTATTTCGCAACAAAGCATCCTTCTCTCATGCTGCCAAACATGCCCTCATAAAACTGACCATCCTACCGATCCTCGACTTCGGTGATGTCATCTATAAAATAGCCTCCAACACTCTACTCAACAAACTGGATGCAGTCTATCACAGTGCCATCCGTTTTGTCACCAAAGCCCCATACACTACCCACCATTGTGACCTGTACACTCTCGTTGGTTGGCCCTCGCTTCATACTCATCGCCAAACCCACTGGCTACAGGTTATCTACCAGTCTCTGCTATGTAAAGCCCCGCCTTATCTCAGCTCACTGGTCACCATAGCAGCACCCACTCGTAGCACGCGCTCCAGCAGGTATATCTCACTGGTCACCCCCAAAGCGAATTCCTCGTTTGGTCGTCTTTCCTTCCAGTTCTCTGCTGCCAATGACTGGAACAAACTGCAAAAATCTCTGAAGCTGGAGACTCATATCTCCCTCACTAGCTTTAAGCATCAGCTGTCAGAGCAGCTCACAGATCACTGCACCTGTACATAGCCCATCTGTAAACAGCCCATCTATCTACCTACCTCATCCCCATACAGTATTTATTTATTTATCTTTCTCCTTTGAACCCCAGTATCTCTACTTGCACATTCATTTTCTGCACATCTACCATTTCAGTGTTTAATTGCCATATTGTAATTACTTTGCCACCATGGCCTATTTATTGCCTTAACTCCCTTATCTGACCCTATTTGCACTCACTGTATATAGACTTTGTTTTCTTTTGTTCTACTGTATTATTGACTATGTTTTGTTTATTCCATATGTAACTCTGTGTTGTTGTATGTGTCGAATTGCTATGATTTATCTTGGCCAGGTTGCAGTTGCAAATGAGAACTTGTTCTCAACTAGCCTACCTGGTGAAATAAAATACAAAATAAAATAAAAAGTTGAGGAGAGACTGACTGCATCACTTATTCTTTTTACACACAGCTCTGACACACACACTTATCCCACAAGACATGCCACCAGGGGTCTTTTCACAGTCCCCAAATCCATAAAAATTTCAAGAAAGCGTACAGTATTATATAGAGCCCTTATTGCATGGAACTTCCTTCCATCTCATATTGCTCCAATAAACAGCAAACCTGGTTTCAAAAAACCGATAAAGCAACACCCCGCGACACAACACCTCTCCCTTATTTGATCTAGATAGTTTGTGTGTATGCATTGATACGTAGGCTGTGTGCCTTTTAAAAAATGTATGTAGTTCTGTCCTTGAGCTGTTCTTGTCTAATGATGTTCTGTATTATGTCATTCTGTATTATGTTTCATGTTTTGTGTGAACCCCAGGAAGAGTTGCTGCTGGTTTTGCAACAACTCCTAATAGATCCTAATAAAATACCAAATACTTCAACTAAATGGCTATACCGAAGCGGACCTGCAGGTGGAGTGGAAAGTGTGCTTCCAGCCCGGAAACCTGGGACCTTGACATAAACCTTCAAGAGAAATGACAGTAATTGGGGGCATATTAATTGCATAACAGCAATTTAGAATTAAAGTGGCTGCATGGTTTTGAAGATTTGCAGCTTGTCAAGCATTTTCTGACATTCCCTTTGACAAAATTCTTACCTAGCACGGACCAACAAAACTCCAAGACTTGTTAATCTATGCTTTAATTCACAGACAGATACCATAATATAATACTCCTAATAGGTGTGTTTAGTTGATTAGGATCTCCATTAACTACTGCACATGCAGTACTACTGCTCTTCCTGGGGTCCACAAAAATGTACAAATACATGACAAAGTACAGAACAGTTATAGACAAGAACAACATAAGATATAACATTACATTTAAAATAAAAAACTAAATATTGGTTAAATATTGGAAAGACACCGATAGACAACCAAAATACTATTACAAACTACTCATATATACAGTATCAGTCAAAAGTTTGGACACACCTAATCATTCAAGGGTTTTTCTTAGTTTTTACTGTTTTCTACATTGTAAAATAATACTGAAGATATCAAAACTATGAAATAGTTGAAAAATCTGGCTTCCAAAAACGAAAAGAAAGTGTCACGCCCTGACTATAGAGAGCCTTTTTATTCTCTATTTGGTTAGGTTGGGGTGTGACTAGGGTGGGTAATCTAGGTTGTGTATTTCTATGTTGGCCTGGTATGGTTCCCAATCAGAGGCAGCTGTTTATAGTTGTCTCTGATTGGGGATCATATTTAGGCAGCCATTTCCCCACGGTGTTTTGTGGGATCTTGTTTATGTGTAATTGCATGTGAGCACTCCATAGCGTCACGTGTCGTTTGCGTGTTATTGTTTTTGTGCATTTCACGAATAAAAAGATGTGGAACCCATATCACGCGGCGCCTTGGTCCGAATGTTATTATGACGATCATGACAGAAAGACAGGAGAGAGAAAAGAAAGGGCGACAGCATGTCACCCAATGCTTCACAAAGGAAGGTGGGTGTAGTCCGTGAGTGTTGGATGACATGTCAGTTGGCATAATTGCAGGTACTGCAATGCATTGAGGACAGTAATGTGATTCTCCAGTCAGGAAAAATCTCACTTGACACAGAAGGCAGCCAATATCAGAGCCTTAAAGGAAGAGATGCAGACTCTTAGAGATGGATGGGAGTCTCTCCTGTATGAGGCAACACTGATTGCTACGCAAATTGAAGTTGCACTCCAATTTAGCAAGGAACACAGTCGCCAGAGGAAAAGGAAGAGATTCCATGATGAGACCTCTCAAGAGGAGACAGTTCAGGACAGTGCAGCAACGGTGTTTCAGAAGTGTTTTTTTACTGCTATGGACAACATCATAAGTGACTTGGACACTAGGTTCCACACCACTGCAAAAATTGTATTAGAATTTTCTGCTGTTCTGAAAGTTGGGCAGATTAGTGAGGATAAAGTCCCTTCTGTGTACCAACCACTGATCATTAAGTATTCCAGAGTTTCAAAATGAAGTAAGACACCTGAACACTGTATATGCTGCCACTTTCCCCCCTAACTTGTGCCCTCTTGGTCTCCTGAACGCAATTTGTAAGATGCAGCTGCAAATAAGTTTTGAAGTGTGCATTGCTTTACGTATATTTTGCATACTGCTCGTGACTGTTGCTGGTGGAGAGAGAGCTTTCAGTAAGCTAAAACTGATAAACTATTTGAGGACATCTATGTCCCAGGACAGTCTTTGCAGTCTTTCCATGCTGTCCATTGAAAGTCAGTTAGCTAGAAAGCTAGACTTCAAAGACCTGATCAGTGACTTTGCTAGCAAGAAGGCTCGGCGCTGGGCTCTTGGTGAGTAAGGCTGAGCAAGGGCCAGTGATAACTGTTAAATGGCATGTCTATGGATATTGGATCACTACACACATGATGCCCACAGGCTGAGAACAAGACTGAGAACAGACTGAGAACAAGAAATATCTTAAAGTAATGGCTGGATTGCCATACAATTTGGTGTGCACAATCAAGACCACAAGTGGAAGATGTCTATTGATTTGGTGACCTCTTGACCTTTTCCTCTAGTGCCACCATCATGCCTTTTCATTTCCATTTTGTTTTCCATTTCCATTTTTACAGCTGCTTATTTTCAAGTTGGTATGTATACTTAGTTCACAAATCTACTGCTGATTTTATTATTTTGTTTGTTATATCATTCTATAGATTATAATTTATTGCTTAATAGAAGAGGTTAATGTATATATTTAAGTTATATTTATTTTAAGTTATTCATTAATGTTAAGAGAATTTTCCATTCATGAATTTTCCCATTAAAATTACATTTAGACTAAAAGATTACCTTTAATCCATTTCTTATAGAGGGTATCAGTCTTGCATCAAATAGTGAATTCCACTGTATGCAGAATGTTGCATGCATGTCTGCAGTGTTATATTTTCACAGCTCACTGTCAGTAAATATAGTACAGTAAATATTGGACTACAAGAGTTGCAAGCCTGCAAAGGTAGAGTTATTTAAAGCTTTGAATGGGTCGATTGGGTTCTGGAGGTGTGGTTACAGCAATAGCCCAGGGTTGGTGTGGCCCAATGTGATATCTTTTCATGGGGCCCAAAGTCTCAACTGCGCGGAAATCTAATTAGCATAATGAAAAAATCCTCATCAAAATCTGTCAGTTTAAGCTAGAGATATCTTTAGGAGGTGAAAGGTGACAGAGCTAGTGCAGTGTTTGTCAGACCAATGAGACATCCTGAAAATCGGTCTTTGCACAAAATTGTCTGTAGCATCACGAACATGACGGTGTTCTCCGTTTTGCTCTCCTACCCCCACAAGCGTCTTGGGACTCGTCTGAAGTCAGTACAGCCGATCTGCCAACTTCTGTATGTACAGTAATGTCAGATGGCTACACACTATGTATTATGACCCTCTGTTGAAAGGTGAGACTCTCAAGAACACGTACATGTCTGTTGTTTTGCTCTAGGACGTCCACAGGCCTCACAAGACTCGTCCCCTGGTACCAGTTGAACACATTTATGGAAGTACAGTGGGGCAAAAAAGTATTTGGTCAGCCACCAATTGTGCAAGTTCTCCCACTTAAAAAGATGAGAGAGGCCTGTAATTTTCATCATAGGTGCACTTCAACTATGACAGACAAAATGAGGGGATAAATTCCAGAAAATCACATTGTAGGAGTTTTAATGAATTTATTTGCAAATTATGGTGGAAAATAAGTATTTGGTCACCTACAAACAAGCAAGATTTCTGGCTCTCACAGACCTGTAACTTCTTCTTTAAGAGGCTCCTCTGTCCTCCACTCGTTACCTGTATTAATGGCACCTGTTTGAACTTGTTATCAGTATAAAAGACACCTGTCCACAGCTTCAAATTACAGGCCTCTCTCATATTTTTAAGTGGGAGAACTTGCACAATTGGTGGCTGACTAAATACTTTTTTGCCCCACTGTATGGAGACTGTTTAGTGACAAAAATAAAAGGTTAAATAGATGTAAAAAAAATAATAATAATAATAATTACAAATCCTTATATCTCTCAGATATAGGATAGACACTTTAGAACAAACTTCCATAACATTAAAATTCAAAATCAAATTATCCTTGGTGCGAACTTCTTAAAACAATTCCATATAGCTTAGTAGAAATCACCCCACCCCCCCTTTCTACATATGATGCGAAACCCACCACCGGATTATGTGGCCAAAGAGCTCTATTTTCATGAGAACTGCAAATATGTCTACAACAATATGTCCTACTGTTGAGTAATGACATCTCAGTGATAGGTGGATCCAATTGTTGCTGACAGAATGACATTTGAGAGTAGACACTCACCTAACCCATAGGCAGTCTCTCTTTCTCCATCTCTCAGTCTGAGAAAAAGTATCTAGCTTAAAGGTCAATGTTGGTTTACTAGCAAAAACAAATCTACAGTGTACATAGTTTTCATATGAAACAGTGCATCAGGACATTTGCATCATCATTCACATCACTTGCTGATAACAGTCAATAACCGCTAACCGCAACACTGCTTCATAATAAACACATCAAAAACAGTTGGGATCTCCAACTGGGTTCGAAGTCATATCACGCACCTTAAATTGTGCCATCATGGTAAATAAGCATCACCAGTGTGCTATGATGGTCTTAGACATGGAGGATTTGTATAATTCTCTGAATATTGTTTATTAGCATACGAGTCATGTGAACATGGTGAAGGACAAGAGAGTCACACTAGGCACGGCATTCCACTGAGCCCACTGGTGTCTGTGTGAGAAGACAAAGACTCCATCTGGCCTCCACCAAAGGATGTGCCCGTGTGGAGCATTTCTTCTATTCACAAGACCACAGGTTCCTCTTCACAAGCTCAGGGATGGAGTGGGTCAGAGCATTATGAGGGTAGCTGGTTGGTGTTGGGAGGTGTCACTTTAGCACCCCAGAGTCCTGGATGATCCTCCCAATCTCTCCTTTGTCCATCACAACTGAATATTTCATACCAACATATACCAACAATATCCTTGTGGGGACCCAAAAATGTATTCCCATTCAAAATCCTATTTTCCCTAACCCCTAACCTAAACTGAACCCTTACACCAAACCCTAAAACTGATCTTAATTCATAACTCCAAGTGTTACACTAAACCCCTAAACTTAAAAAAGCCTTTTTCCTTGTTGGGACTGGCGAAATGTCCCCACTTGTCCAAATTTTCCTTGTGAGGACTGGTACTCACAAGGATAGTGGTTGGCACTCGCATGCATGCACGCACCCTCGCACGCACACACACACCTCCTTAGTCCAACACAATGTAATTGCATCTGGAACGACAAGAGCTGGAATCCAGGCAGGCTTTAGTGATAAACTCCCCAGGGTCAAGAGGTTTATCTGGGAGCAGCTGGAATCCAGGCAGGCTTTAGTGATAAACTCCCCAGGGTCAGGAGGTTTATCTGGGAGCAACTGGAATCCAGGCAGACTTTAGTGATAAACCTCCTGACCCTGGGGCGTTTATCTGGGAGCAGCTGGTATCCAGGCAGACTTTAGTGATAAACTCCCCAGGGTCAGGAGGTTTGTCTGGGAGCAGCTGGTATCCAGGCAGGCTTTAGTGATAAACTCCCCAGGGTCAGGAGGTTTGTCTGGGAGCAGCTGGAATCCAGGCAGGCTTGAGTGATAAACTCCCCAGGGACAGGAGGTTTGTCTGGGAGCAGCTGGAATCCAGGCAGGCTTTAGTGATAAACTCCCCAGGGTCAGGAGGTTTAGCTGGGAGCAGGCTGGCGGAGATTTAAAGGTTATTCCACGGGATATTGGAGGACAGAGAGCAGTGTTGCACATCCCATATACCCATGCCCCATCGCCTTTCAATCACCCCCTAAACATTACCCAGGCATAACCCCTCAGCCTGCTATGCTTTGTCGAGCACTGAAATGTTGCTTACACATTAATACTGCATAGGCATTGCTAGAAATATACATGACCAACTTCAGCAAGTATCTCAACCATAGAATCTCAAGTGCCTCCTCTAATCTCTAATGTTAAATTCTAATTTGACAAACACTTAGCTATTTTTCATTATTGTCAGTTAGGTAATGTAATATTCAATATAGAGAGATAATGATGGATGCTGTCAAAGTTCGTAATTGATGACCTATGAATGCTGCCCATCCATTTCTGACAGGGGCAGTACTGTAGGTGTAAAGTGGTCTAAGCAGGCCCCTCCACTAGCCTGACGACTCACACTAAATTGTTCCGCTGCTCTGTCGTTCGATACATACTTTAGTCTGAGACTGCCATCATTAAAGTTGTTTGTGTTGACGAGGGGTATGAGGGGCGTTGTACAAAACAAAGTCATCAGCGCTCGGATCATCTCTAATCAATCAGAGTATGAAAGCAAATTTCAAACTGACACTTTACCCACGAGTGTTCTGGCTCAACCCATCGGTTTCTAGACCAATCAAACGGCCCCGAATGTGTTCACATTCTGTGAAGGGTCGGGGAGGTACTCAGATCCAGACTCATTAAGGAGAAGAAACTAACGTCCCCCGGCGTGGGTGTAGTGTTTGGACGGAGAAAGGAGTTTAGGTAGCCAGGCAACCCCTCCACCACCCACCCCCTGCTTCCTCCTCTATGGTTGATCCCCTTCCACCTCCCTAATCTAGCTGCTTTTGTGACCCATCTCTGATTGCAGTGTCTGGGGCCTGACGGCACGCACACACCTGGCCAAACAGACAGGCATGCTCCCCCAGCTGGCTGCCCAGTCTCATTGCTGCAGCACAACAGCAGAGATTAGTGTCTGTGGGAGCATGTGACAGTATCCCTGGCTCATTGTGCGTGTCCTCCACTTGTAGCAGTGTGTGTGTTCACAGCTGGGTATTTCTCTGCTCTAGGTACAGTATGTGTGTGAGAACGTTATGTGTGGTGGTATCACCCATGACCTTGAGCTTATTGCGTGTTGGAAGTGCCACAGAGTAAATCTCAAGGTGTGTGTGTGTGTGTGTGTGTGGGGGGGGGGTGAGAAGCATTTCTCTGACTCCACAGGGATCACAGGTGTTGATGTCAACCCGTCTAATAGATTTTCAGCTGCTGCCATATTATCGACACACACCACAAACCTCATATTACATACACACATTCTGATAACAGCTGGATATTGCCTGTAATGCATGTGTACATATACTGTCCAGTACCTACCCACTCATGTGCAACCATATTCAAACAAAAGCCTTATAGAAATCATCTATCAGTCCCCAATAACATAGCAAATTTGATAGAAAGCTTATCTGAACACAAGCAAAGCAAAAGGGAGAAAGCTGAAAATGTGTCATATCATTGTGTTTGTGGTATACTTACGCTGTTGTTATTAGTCATCTTTTTCTCTAGGGAGTCCTGTTTGAACACAGGCATAGACACTCTCCCTCCTTCCCTCGCTCGTGCCTACTCTCTTTGTATCTCTCTCTCTCTCTCAGGCTGTTAACGGAGAGTGATCTCTCTCATCTCTGCTCTCCGTCACACTTGTAATCAGCCGGTGCCATTTCATTTGGCTCAGTAATGAAAGCAATCCCAGTACCTTTCACTCCAGCACACCCTAAATAATGAGCCCTGCTTTCCTCTCCCTGTCTCCCCCTCGCCTCTCCCCCTGCTGCATAATGGCTGGGGAAGAGCTTGTGTGTGCTGGAGTAGAGGAAGCATGGACACACTAGAATGCTTTTGTACTCCACCATCCTCTCTTTGTTCCACTCTGAGTTCTGCAAATCAATGTCTATTCTTGAGATATAGTGCATTCGGAAAGTATTCAGACCCCCTTGACTTTTTCCACATTTTGTTACAGATTTATTCTAAAACTGAATAACCCCCCCCCCCATCGATCTACACACAATGCCCCCTAATGACAAAGCAAAAACACGTAAAAAAACAACAACATTTACATAAGTATTCAGACCCTTTACTCAGTACTTCGTTGAAGCAAATTTGGTAGCGATTACAGCTGTGAGTCTTCTTGGGTATGACACTACACACTTGGCACACCTGTACTGCTGCTCCAGCAGGTGTATTTCACTGGTCATCGCCACTTTCCTTCCAGTTCTCTGCTGCCAATGACTGGAAGGAATTGCAAATATCACTGAAGTTGGAGACTTATATCTCCCTCACTAACTTTAAGCGTCAGCTGTCAGAGCAGCTTACCGATCGATCGCTGCAGCTGTACACATCCCATCTGTAAATAGCCCATCCAACCACAACCTACCTCATCCCCATATTTGTTTTTGTTTTTCTGCTCTTTTTCACACCAGTATTTCTACTTGCACATCATCATCTGCACATGTATCACTCCAGTGTAAATTGCTAAATTGTAATTACTTTGCAGGTATTGGCCTATTTATTGCCTTACCTCCTTACTTCATTTGCACACACTGTATACAGATGTTTCTATTGTGTTACGTTTGTTTATTCCATGTGTAACTCTGTGTTGTTTTTGTCGCACTGCTTTGCTTTATCTTAGCCAGGTCGCAGTTGTAAATGAGAACTTGTTCTCAACTAGCCTACCTGGTTAAATAAAGAATAAAATAATAAAGAGTGAAATAAATAAAAAAAAATACAAAAGTAGAGTTGAGCATGTCGAGTTGAGTCACAAGTTTAAAGTCAAGTTTAAAGTCTCAAGTCAAGTAAAAAAATATATATACGTACAATGACTTGTTCAACTACAAATATGTCTATTTATTGAGGCTACTAGACAGCCCTTTTCATTATTTTGTCTACAACACATTTTGATTAGCCTATGTAATTGTAAAATATAACCTTAAGGGCATGAAATCAGCAGAAGGCAAGGCAGGTTGAAATGCTCAGAGTGTACATTTATTTACAGGTCTTGGTAAATAAATGGCGCCATATCATACCAAATATACATAGGCAACAGTCAAAAAGTTAGAGCAGCAGGACAGGTTAATACAATGATACAATCTGATACAACCTGAACGGACACTGGTAGAGGGAAACCACATCGAATCTGTCTAACAGGAGCCCAAACAGGTAGGCCTGTACTATAACCACTGGCCCCCAGGACCATACCATTACCCAATTGACAAATACAACCAATAAACTGGTTCTACAGTGTAAAAGGCAATATCCACATCTATTGTTACATTGGTACTTTCGTCTTGGTTATTAATGGTTATTAATTATATTGCAATACCATGCATATATGGAACAATCCATTTCTCTTATTCAACGTTATGACTGCAACGCGTGGAGCGCAGGCCACGTAGCCTATTTCTTGCGCACGAAGGCGCGCGCAGAGACATAGGACACAGACACACGAAACTCTGAGGTAATGCGGGAAATATGAACAAAGGAAACCATACATTTAATTAAATAAACCGAACTTACACCTCATGAGTCTTGCGAATGTTTATGTGCACTATAAACATCGCGCCCACCCCGAACAGGGTAAGAAATGGTTGGCTAAATTAAAATGTATCGTAGCAAACAAAAATACATAGGTGTTGCAATAAATGGTACGGTGATGGAATGATGAGAGGCTAGCAATTGTTGTAGTATTAGATGGAATATGAATTCACCACATAGGGCGTATGCATTTAAACGTGTGAAAGCAACAGGAAACATTTTAAGAGAAAAAAACAAACTCCCCTGGTGGGAGTTTGGAGATTGCAAGTGAAGAGCGTTGCCTATGGTACGTCTTTGCCACAGTAATAATTAATTAACAAATTCCAAACGCAAGCTTCAAAAGTAAATTATTAATTTCAAGCAATTGTTACATACCAAAAGACCAATAGGCCTATGCTAGTAATTGTTGCCCCATTGCTGATGAACTTGTAAAGTAAACAGTTAATATTCTTGATCACCAATTTTTTTGGGGGGGCTGCATATTTATCTATTATGCCAATCCTCTCCCTACAATTTGATGTTTGCACTGCACCCATCCTATAACCTTACAGCAAACAAGCAATCTGTTTGCTAGCTCACCCGACCTTTGTCGATTGACATTTTGCTCGTCCAATCAGAGTGCCAAGTGTGCATTTCACTAGCCAATTTGTTGCAGGTTTTTTGCAAGGGCAATGCTGTGGCTACTGTCTCTGACTGCATGTAGAGTAATCCATGTAGAATCTGTGCCACAAAATGAGTGACAAAACCTGGCCAGATCATTTCAAGTCCAGAGTCTTCAGGGTCCAAGTCAAGTCTCAAGTTATTTTATTTTCTATCAAGTAGTTTCAAGTCATCAAATGTGTGACCCCAGTCAGACTAGAGTCCAAGTCATGTGACTCGAGTCCACAACTCTGCTTATTGATGTCACTTGTTAAATCCACTTCAGTCAGTGTAGGTGAAGGGAAGGAGACAGGTTAAATAATTATTTTTAAGCCTTGAGACAATGTGTGCCATTCAGAGGGTGAATGGGAAAGACAAAATATTTAAGCGCCTTTGAACGGGGTATGGTAGTAGGTGCCAGGCGCACCGGTTTGAGTGTGTCAAGAACTGCAACGCTGCTGGGTTTTCACATTCAACTGTTTCCTGTGTGTATCGAGAATGGTCCACCACCCTAAGGACAGCCAACTTGACACAACTGTGGGAAGCATTGGAGTGAATATGGGCCAGCATCCCTGTGGAACGCTTTCGCCACCTTGTAGAGTCCATTCCCCGACGAATTGAGGCTGTCCTGAGGGCTAAAGGGGGTGCAACTCAATATTAGGAAGGTGTTACTAATGTTTTGTATATGGCTCTGGTGTTTTCTAATGTGGTGTCATCTGATCTGGTATCATCTAATGTGGTGTCATCTAATGTGGTGTTATCTAATGTGCTTAACATTCTTTACAGATTACCATCACACTCTGTCTCCAATGTACATATGCTTCTGGGCCTCTCATAATATTACTTTTTTCATACATATTAATTCTCAGAAAAAAACGAATTCACGTTATAGCCTTATTCTAAAATGTATTAAATAAATACAAATCCTCACCAATCTACACACAATACCCCATAATGACGAAGTGAAAAAAGGTTTTTAGGATTTTTACAAATGTATTTAAAATAAAAAAAACAGACCCTTTGCTTCAGACCCTTTGCTATGAGACTTGAAATTGAGCTCAGATGCTACCTGTTTCCATTGATCATCCTTGAGATGTTTGAGATGTTTGGGCATGATTTGGAAAGGCACACACCTGTCTATATAAGGTCCCACAGTTGAAAGTGCATGTCAGACCATCAAGACTCTTCCTAGAGCTGGCCTCACGGCCAAACTGAGCAGTCGGTTAGAAGAGCCTTGGTCGGGGAGGTGACCAAGAACTCGATGGTCACTCTGACAGAACTACAGAGTTCCTCTGTAGAGATGAGAGAACCTTCCAGAAAGACAACCATCTCTGCAGCACTCCACCAATTAGGCCTTTATGGTAGAGTGGCCAGATGGAAGCCACTCCTCAGTAAAAGGCACATGACAGCCCGCTTGGAGTTTGCCAAAAGGCACCTAAAGGACTCTCAGAACATGAGAAACAAGATTCTCTGGGAGACTAGTCAATATCGAGGGAAAGATTAACAGAGAAAAGTACAGAGAGATCCTTTATAAAAACCTGCTCCAGAGAGCTCAGGAACTCAGACTGAGGCGAAGGTTCACCTTCCAACATAACAATGACCTTAAAATACAGCCAAAACAACACAATAGTGGCTTCGGGACAAGTCTCTGAATGTCCTTGAGTGGCCCAGCCAGAGCCTGGACTTGAACATCTCTGGAGAGATCTGAAAATAGCTGTGCAGTAATGCTCCCCATCCAACCTGACAGAGCTTGAGAGGATCTGCAGAGATGAATGGGATTTTTTTTTATTTCACCGTTATTTAACCAGGTAGGCCAGTTGAGAACAAGTTCTCATTTACAACTGCGACCTGGCCAAGATAAAGCATAGCAGTGTGACAAAAACAACACATGGGATTAACAAATGTACAGTCAATAACACAATAGAAACATCTGTATACAGTGTGTGCAAATGAAGTAAGGAGGTAAGGCAATAAACAGGCCAATAGTGGCAAAGTAATTACAATTTAGTAATTTACACTGGAGTGATATATGTGCAGATGATGATGTGCAAGTAGAAATACTGGTGTGAAAAAGAGCAGAAAAACAAAAACAAATATGGGGATGAGGTAGGTCGTTTGTTGGATGGGCTATTTACAGATGGGCTGTGTACAGATGTAGCGCTTAAAGTTAGTGAGGAAGATATACGTCTCCAACTTCAGTGATTTTTGCAATTCTTTCCTGTAGAGGTCGACCGATTAATTGGAATGGCCGATTAATTAGGGCCAATTTCAAGTTTTCATAACAATCGCAAATCGGTATTTTTGGACACTGATTTTGAAAAAATTATTATTATTATTATTTTTCCACCTTTATTTAACTAGGCAAGTCAGTTAAGAACACAGGCTTATTTTCAATGACGGCTCTTTGCGAACTAATTTGCCAGAATTTTACGTAATTATGACATAACATTGAAGGTTGTGCAATGTAACAGGTATTTCACTGAAAGAATAAACATTTTGTTTTCGAAATGATAGTTTCCGTATTTGACCATATTAATGACCTAAGGCTCGTATTTCTGTGTGTTATTATGTTATAATTAAGTCTATGATTTGATATTTGATAAAGCAGTCTGACTGAGCGGTGGTAGGCACCAGCAGGCTCGTAAGCATTCATTCAAACAGCACTTTCGTGCGTTTTGCCAGCAGCTCTTTGCAATGCTTCAAGCATTGAGCTGTTTATGACTTCAAGCCTATCAACTCCCGAGATTAGGCTGGTGTAACCGATGTGAAATGGCTAGCTAGTTAGCGGGGTGCGAGCTAATAGTGTTTCAAACGTCACTCGCTCTGAGACTTGGAGTAGTTGTTCCCCTTGCTCTGCATGGGTAACGCTGCTTCGAGGGTGGCTGTTGTCGATGTGTTCCTGGTTCGAGCCCAGGTAGGAGCGAGGAGAGGGATGGAAGCTATACTGTTATACTGGCAATACTAAAGTGCCTATAAGTACATCCAATAGCCAAAGGTATATGAAATACAAATCGTATAGAGAGAAATAGTCCTATAATTCCTTTAATAACTACAACCTAAAACTTCTTACCTGGGAATATTGAAGTTAAAAGGAACCACCAGCTTTCATATGTTCTCATGTTCTGAGCAAGGAAGTTAAACGTTAGCTTTCTTACATGGCACATATTGCACTTTTACTTTCTTCTCCAACACTTTGTTTTTGTATTATTTAAACCAAATTGAACATGTTTCATTATTTATTTGAGGCTAAATTGATTTTATTGATGTATTATATTAAGTTAAAATAAGTGTTCATTCAGTATTGTTGTAATTGTCATTATTACAAATAAAAGAAAAACAATTGGCCGATTAATCGGTATCGTCTTTTTTTGGTCCTCCAATAATCGGTATCGGCGTTGAAAAATCATAATCGGTCGACCTCTACATTCCAGTCATTGGCAGCAGAGACCTAGAAGGAAAGGTGGCCAAAGGAGGTGTTGGCTTTGGCAATGACCAGTGAAATATACCTGCTGGAGCAGCAGTACAGGTGTGCCAAGCGTGTAGTGTCATACCCAAGAAGACTCACAGCTGTAATCGCTACCAAATTTGCTTCAACGAAGTACTGAGTAAAGGGTCTGAATACTTATGTAAATGTTGTTTTTTTTACGTGTTTTTGCTTTGTCATTAGGGGGCATTGTGTGTAGATCGATGGGGGGGGGGGGGGTTATTCCGTTTTAGAATAAATCTGTAACAAAATGTGGAAAAAGTCAAGGGGGTCTGAATACTTTCCGAATGCACTATATCTCAAGAATAGACATTGATTTGCAGAACTCAGAGTGGAACAAAGAGAGGAAGAGAGACAAAGAGAGGATTTGGACATTTTCACTTAGGGGTGTACTCCTTTTTGTTGCCAGCGGTTTAGACATTAATGGCTGTGTGTTGAGTTATTTTGAGCGGACAGCAAATTTACACTGTTATACAAGCTGTACAGTCACTACATTACATTGTAGCAAAGTGTCATTTCTTCAGTGTTGTCACATGAAAAGATATACTCAAATATTTACAAAAATGTGAGGGGTGTACTCACTTTTGGGATATACTGTAGGTCTGTAACAGTTTGGGTCTAGAGTGTATCCCCCTTTGAAGAGGAGGATGACCGCGGCCGCTTTCCAATTCCAATTCCCAACACTTGACTTGCTCTTAGAATGCACGGCTTGGACTTGACTCTTGACCCGTTTTTCTTGAGACTCGACTTGAGACTCTGACCTTGTGACTTGCTTGTGACTCAAATAATAGTGACTTGGTCCCACCTCTGTCAATAAGGGATAGTTTTCACCTGAATTCACCTGGTCAATCTATGTAATGGAAAGATCAGGTGTTCCTAATGTTTTGTATACTCAGTGTATATCAGTGGAGACTCCAGAGGAGGAAGGAGAGGACCATCCTAAATTAATTTAATAAAAATACAAATTTAAAAACATTTAAAAAGGTATACTTTTTTAGATACAACTATACTAAATATAATCACGTCACCAAATAATTGATTGAAACACACTTTTATAATGACGGTCTACAGTAGCCTCAACAGCACTCTGTAGGGTAGCACCATGGTGTAGCTGGAGGACAGCTAGCTTCCGTCGTCCTCTTGGTACATTGATTTCAATACAAAAACTAAGTTCATGGTCCTTACCCCCAACCGTAGACTTACACAGTAATTATGACAACTTCCAGGTGGACATCCTCCAACCTATCAGAGCTCTTGCAGACATGTTGTCCACCCAATCAAAGGATCAGATAATTATTCTAGTACTGAAAGCATAAGCTACAGATAGCTAGCACTGCAGTGCAGACAATGTGGTGAGTAGTTGACTCAAAGAGAGAAAGACAAAAGTTGAACAGTTTTGAACAAATTGATTTATTCAAAATTGAAGGAGAAGCGAGGGAGAGAGTCATTTTTCCCACTTTTAGTTTCACTTACTTAGCTAGCAAATGCAGCTAGCTAGTTTTGCCTACTGAAACACCCTGCTCAAACAGAGGGATGCTATGTTAGCTAGTTGGCTATGACTATCTAACACAACAGTGGGTCTCTTCCAAGTCAAGGTAAGCTTTTGGTTTTACAAATGTATTGCCACCGGGGTAAGTGCTAAACTGCTTACTGACTGTACACTAACGTTACTGCATGATTGTAGTGGGTTTACTAACGCGTTAGTTCTATTAGCTATGTTGACTATGACGTTACTTTAGCTACTATGGTGACAATGATGTAGGCTGTCTGTAGTGGTTTTAATATAGTTTGGCTTGGAAAGGTTTTTTCACTTGGTCACATTCAGCTGATGTGTTGTGCATTGAAGTCCACAAGCAAAGGGACAAGGTGAGAGGAGAGCGCTTAGATGCGAGAAGGAATACAATGTGGCTGCTATGAAAGTGAACTGTTTACCCGTGATCAGGGGTGTATTCATTCTGCATATTCTGTTGAAAAAAAATTCTCAAACGGAACAAAACGGGAATAAACACACCTGAATTTTTCAAATAAAAACTCTTGTTTGCAAATGTTGGACTAATGATTTACACCCTATATCAGCTAGATGCAGAAATAAGTGTGCAAGGTGGTATTGAATGTGTCACTGTCTGTCACCTCAATTTTCTCTCGATCTGTGTGCACATACGTAATAAACTTTCATTCATAGGCTAGGTGGTAGCAAACTCATGATGGGAATAGGGCCATTTTGAGTATCATGTAGTAGCCTAAAACTATCGCTTTTACATTGAACTGGGTGAATGGAATATGATTGATATTGATAGGAGCAGGGAGCAAGTAATTTAATTTGAATTTAAGTCTGTTTTTATTTTTTCTCTTCTAAAGCAGATTTGAGTATAAATTATTTTTTGGTGTTGATATCATATAAAAATAATAATCTATTATGGGTCAACATCTGAATATTGCTTTCAGCATTGATCAAAGCTCAGAACGCTTACATTCTTGATCTGATATGATTGATCCAATATGCTGTAATAGAAATAAGGCCATGCTCATGAAAAAAATTAAAATCCTTCCTAATCTAACACTAGAACCACCATTGGCCAACAGCCACTGACGTTTGATTATGTCCTGCTCCTTCCCTGACTTCCTAAATGTTTGTATTTTACACTGCTCATTTGTCAGAATTTTGACATCAAACAGAAAAGTCTGCCTCTAGACCCTCACTACAGTCTGCCTCTAGCACAGACCCTCACTACAGACCCTGGTTCGATTCTAGGCTGTATCACAACCGGCCGTGATTCGGGAGTCCCATAGTGCTGTGCAGTTGGCCCAGCGTCGTCCGGGGTCGGGTTTGGCCGAGGAAGGCCATCATTGTAAATAAGAATTTGTTCTTAGCTGACTTGCCTAGTTAAATAAAGGTTAAATAAAATTATAATTTCCCTGCCTGGGCTGATGAGACAATGGATTGCGCAGTCAGAAGGAACAGAGTAAATAGGCATTTTCATGTCTTATATTTAGCTGGTGGTAACATGTTGAATAGACACCGTCTGGAATGCGTTTTTAAATCAATCAGTATTCAGGATTAGACCCACCCGTTGTACAAATGGAGTTAGACCAATGCAGTTGAACGTTCCGGAGCGCGCCACTTACTTCTCCATAGCGGTTGATAATTAATGCTTCCGAGTTGCGCTGTTTATTTCTAATATTTTTCAAAACCTATGAAGATGTTCAGTGAAAGAATATTAAGAAATGTGTTGACACTACAACACAGTAAAGACTGGGATAAACATCATGCCGAATGCTAATCAATAAAAACGTCTTCAATTTGCTGCTCTGTTTAGCTTGTTTACAGCGGGTCATTTCATATGGAAAATTTCAGAGGTGCTCTCAAAATGTCAACGACATTTCAAGAATAAAGTTCTGTATGGGGCATTAACATGGAGGCTGTTCTAAAACCTGGCCTAACTCTCTATATGGCTTTGGATAACACCAGGGACAAATCTACAGAATCAGAAACTGTGATACTCATCTTTCCACATCATACACAAAGCAGACACGGCTCTTTAAGAAACTATTTATTGTTTTTACCACAGGTGAAATGTTTGAACACAAGCAGATAAATGAGAAAACATGTCCTTTCCATAATCATATATAAGAGAAATCATACTGATTACAGTATAAATATCCAGGTAATAAGAATGATCATTAAAACATAACACCCATTATCATTGTTATGTGGCCATATAAACCTTTGGCTCTCTACTGAAAAGGGTGCTGGTCAACTACAGAGCACTGCAACCAGGCAGTGAAGGTGTCCAGACATACAGATCATTATGACAAACACATGGAAACAGTAGTACAATTAGACACAGCTCTACAGCTGCTGCTACAACAGCCATACAGTGATGCGGCTTTGACTTCCAATTTGTCAACATGATAAGATTTACTCAACAGTACAGAAAGTATCAAATCAACAGAGGTGTGTTTGTGTGAGTACAACCAAGTTTTCCTTGACTGTCAACCAGTGGAGCAATACTAGCTCAGTGAGAGGCTCATTCTGCAACAGGTAATCCAGATAGCATCCCAGGTACCGAAGGCGCCGGTATAGTCCAGGTATTGCATTTATGTGAATATGTTCCCAAATCAGAGAGAGTTGGCATCATAGAAACAAGAAGGTCTGTGAAGGTACTGTACTGACAAGCCAGCAGATGCTGAATCCTCAACAAAATAGTCCAGTCCATCTAGAGCACTGGCGGCTTGATTGACTTGAATAACGAAGGGATTTACCCAATCTAAAGTCAGTGTCCAATCACAATGTGACCCAGGATACCAGGAACAGAGTCCCTGCCAATCAGAGGGTCTGTACGAGCACGGGGAAGAGCAGAGACAAGTGTTCAGCTCCTCTGATTGGTAGCTTGTGTGTGGTGTAGAAGTGGATGACCTCTGGGATGGTGTCGAATGGCAGGCTGTTCTGCCCAAGGACGTACTTCCCATCCTTACACTGGCTGAACTTCATGTGCATGAAGCCATGGCAGCTCCTGAGAGAGAAGACAGCGCAGGCAGAGCACGGAAGAATCATGGACCACATCATATCACATAATGACACAGTGGAAGGGACAGGGCTGAAATACAGCCTACATATTTCTGGCATTTTATGAGGTATTTCTCACCAAGATTTAACACCATATCATAATGTATGACTAGAAAGCAGAGAGGGAATGGGGGAGTGATACAGTATAAATGAGTGATGTAATGGCATGTGAGAGAAAAGACAAAAAAGAAAGACAAAGAAGATGAAGGGTATGACGGAGGGGGGAGGGGGGGGGCGATACAGTACTAGCAGTAGAGCAGAGCTGCACCTCCCCTTTAAGAGCAACCAGCCCATCATGATGGATGTCTAATTACAGAAGCAGAGGGAAAGACAAGGGCTCTAATTGGGGAGCTACATTTAGTCATTATTACAGTTAGCAAAATCAACATTAAAGACCAGGGAAGTCTGTTGTTCTTCACAACAACAACAGAACCAGCATCGCTAAACTGCTAGCGCTATTTTGTGTGTGTACTTTAGTGTAAACTATCAAAATAAAGAAAGCTGCACACTCCAGCAATTTAATGGGTATTTACCCAACGTTTCAGTATCACTGTGCCCTCCTCAGGGTAATGTCATGAATACTTGAACCAGGTTATGTAGACAAATAGTGCAATTAGTGCAACCAATGACAATAGTGAGGGGTGTGTCATAATGATTCAGTTAATTAGAATTAATTAGTGAAACTTAAAAAATAGTATATGACATATTAAATATATTACGCTATTGTTATCATATAGAAACATAATGGAATATTGTACATCATATTAGCATCAACAAACATTGTTTCATTCAATTTCACATAATGATTTCTTTTTTCATTTCATATTTGTTGCATGTAATCTTTTGGTTCAACCTTAATGTACTTTAGTGCACATCAAGGAATGAAAGGTATGTTTTTTATTAAATAGCCACAGGTCACTGAGTAAAATCTCTCTTGAAGAGACATGGTTTGTCTGATCTATATTCATATTGGTGTGACGCTGGGCTGTCTGTCAGTCTGTTTCCAAGCCGACTTACTCTCTGCACCAGGTATCATCAACTAGATTCAACAGTGGGCCAATTTTTGGAGCGAATGGTCGGGTGGCTGGAACATAATTAGAAATCATTTGTAGACTGCAAATTGACCACAATATTTATTTGACTAAAACACAATTTCAAACTTTGCTTAGGTTTGTATACAATCACGTGTCTCTCTATTACGTGTGCAAATACTAGGGGACAGATTCCAAAAATTGCGGGAGTGGGGGGCACCAGTTGAGGAACCCTGCTCTACTGGTTATCTCCCTTTAACTACCTCTGTCTCCCTCACAACCATTCAGAGAAAAGATCAAACCACTTCTTTTCATAGACCCCTGGTACCTCCTATTGTGAGACCACATACTGTCGCTTTGTCGCTTCACACAATGCCATCCTGTGCGTTTCCACTGTTAACATCTGTGTGTGAGAGAGTGTGAGTGTACGTGTCCACTCACTCACGTGCACCTGTGTGTGGCCCACCGAAGGTGATTCATATTCATTACTGAAGTGAGAGCGGCTGATGTGAGAGTGGCTGATGTGAGAGCTGGAGTGTGCTCTCCCTGCCTGATTACCTCTCAGAGATAGATAGAGAGAGAGAGAGAAGAAGGACCGTGGGGAGGGACAGAGGAAGGGAGGGAGGACAGGGGGACAGTGATGGAAAAAAGGTTATGGATCAAGCTAGTAATTAGAGAGAAGAGATTTGTCCAGATATGCAGTATGCAGCTTGAAAGAGTATTGAGAGGAAAATCAGTGTGTCAATGATCTTCGGTGGATGTGAGGGAGGAGAAGAGAGAGGAGTAGGGGAAGGAGGAGAGGAAGAGAGACAGATTGAGGCCTACATACAGTGAGATAAAAGATCAGTGGAGATGGCAGCAAGTATCCTGAACACACAGCAGAAAAACATTCAACAGATTACTACAGTAGTCCATCTGAGGATGATTCAATAATTAGTCTAACCTACTGTACTTGTTGCACCATGTGACTCATATCAATCTGTATTTAAGTGCATTAGCAGTGATTTGATGTTGCCGTTGAAATGTAAACATCAATGGTGTGATTATGTTGAGCGTCATACCGTAGTGAGAGGGAGTAGTCGTTGCGGCTGGTCTGGCTGTTCCTCACCAGGTAGCTACACTCCTTACACAGGGTCAGAAGAGACTCCGCCTCTGAACGTGATAGGGCCCCGTGGTACCACCTGACAAACATACCACAGGGACATTCGTTTTTTTCAATTTGCTTACATGCATTGGTCAAAACTGAAGTCACATTGTCAAAACTCTTCCCACAGTCAGCGAAACAGAAGTGTATGTGGACCAAACTGTGAATCATTTTTCATTGCTTTCACACAAAATGCATTCAATGACCACATTCTCCGAAATCCATGAACTCTTTTCTCATTCATACTCCACCACCTGCAAAACTATATATTTGCAGCACATGTTTTCAAATGCTAACACACAGTTTCCAAAACTGTTATATACCTGTTCAAAACAGAATGATGGCAAATGTAGTGCATTTCTGCAGTAACCAGATTGAAACATACAGGAAATCTCGGCAGAATATTTTATAATTCCAAACACAGCTGAAAGCCTACCCAAGTGTCCTGTCTTTAGTCTCATTACCTAACAGACAAAAGAGGACGGCTTTAGAATGATTTAGTTTGGAAACATGGATCAAGGAAGACAGGTTGGTGGGGAAAGAAGAGTGGCAGGGAGAATGCATGGAGGACAAAGGAGAGGAAGACCAATAGCGGTGGTCTCTGATGAGATAAGGGCCACAATTATTGACCATGTTGTAAACCACGGTATCTCTTTGTGAGAGGCCAGTTTAAGGGTGCAACCAAATCTGCAGCATTCAACAGTTGCATCAATAGTACACATTTTCCGGCAAAACGACAGGTGAGATGTGCATCCTTCAATGATAATTGAACTACATATTACAATACGTTCACATTTTGTACTGACATTTTAAAATATATTGATTGTTTTGTGTTTATCAGTAGGATCCAAAAGGTTGCCTCCCACAGGAGGGAGAGGCAGAATATTATCAGATGCGCAGGAAATTGCCATTGTTGACATGGCAATTGGCAACAATGCAATAAAACTGTGGGAAATTTGGGACAGAGTGCTGGCAGACAATTTCACTTTTGGGAATGTGAATACGGTCAGCACAATGACAGTTGCCAGAGTCCTAGAGAAACATAAGATAAGGATGACGCAGTTTTACACTGTATACTTTGAGAGAAACGGTGAACGTCTGAAAGAACTCTGGTATCAATATGTCCAGGTAAGATGTCTGTTCAATAACCAAACAGGGTACATACACAGCTCTGCATTATGTAAAGTACTATAAAACTGTGCATTTACTGTATTTTAGAGAGTAATGGAGATGGAATCCAGGCAAACTGCAAGTACATTCATCTTTGTGGATGAAGCTGGATTCAACCTGGCAAAAACACGCTGCAGGGGAAGAAATGTGATTGGACAGAGAGCAACCGTGGATGTCCCAGGATAGAGAGCAACCGTGGATTTCCCAGGCCAGAGAGGAGCTAACATCACAATGTGTGCAGCACTGTCCAATTATGGTTTGCTGTTACACAAACCACTCATTGGCCCCTACAATACAGAGGCTCATTTATTTTCTTGATGAACTGTATAGTCGACTTGTGCCAGCGGAGGAGAGAGGGGCAAGAAACTCCCCTACCTTCGTTGTCGTGTGGGATAATGTGGCATTGCACCACTCTGTTGCAGTCACCGACTGGTTTGCTGCACATCCCAGGATGTCAGTACTATTCCTGCCTCCATACTCCCCCTTCCTAAACCCCATAGAGGAGTTTTTCTCTGCGTGGAGGTGGAAGTTTTATGACCACCATCCACATGACCAGATGTCCTTACTGGATGCCATGAATGCGGGGTGTGGAGACACTTCTCCTGAAGACTGCCAGTGTGTGGAGACACTTCTCCTGAAGACTGGCAGGGTGTGGAGACACGTCTCCTGAAGACTGGCAGGGTGTGGAGACACTTCTCCTGAAGACTGGCAGGGTGTGGAGACACTTCTCCTGAAGACTGGCAGGGTGTGGAGACACTTCTCCTGAAGACTGGCAGGGTGTGGAGACACGTCTCCTGAAGACTGGCAGGGTGTGGAGACACTTCTCCTGAAGACTGACAGGGTGTGGAGACACTTCTCCTGAAGACTGACAGGGTGTGGAGACACTTCTCCTGAAGACTGACAGGGTGTGGAGACACTTCTCCTGAAGACTGACAGGGTGTGGAGACACTTCTCCTGAAGACTGACAGGGTGTGGAGACACTTCTCCTGAAGACTGACAGGGTTGGATTAGACATTCTAGAAGATACTTTCCAAGATGCATCACCAGAGAAGACATAAGATGTGATGTTGATGAGAACTTGTGGCCAAATGCAGGAGAGGGAGAACTAGAACCCTCACAGTAATGTACAGTATGAGTGATTATACTATACATGTTGATGAGAACTAGACCCCTCACAGTAATGTACAGTATGAGTGATTATACTATACATGTTGATGAGAACTAGACCCCTCACAGTAATGTACAGTATGAGTGATTATACTATACATGTTGATGAGAACTAGACCCCTCACAGTAATGTACAGTATGAGTGATTATACTATACATGTTGATGAGAACTAGACCCCTCACAGTAATGTACAGTATGAGTGATTATACTATACATGTTGATGAGAACTAGACCCCTCACAGTAATGTACAGTATGAGTGATTATACTATACATGTTGATGAGAACTAGACCCCTCACAGTAATGTACAGTATGAGTGATTATACTATACATGTTGATGAGAACTAGACCCCTCACAGTAATGTACAGTATGAGTGATTATACTATACATGTTGATGAGAACTAGACCCCTCACAGTACTGTACAGTATGAGTGATTATACTATACATGTTGATGAGAACTAGACCCCTCACAGTAATGTACAGTATGAGTGATTATACTATACATGTTGATGAGAACTAGACCCCTCACAGTACTGTACAGTATGAGTGATTATACTATACATGTTGATGAGAACTAGACCCCTCACAGTAATGTACAGTATGAGTGATTATACTATACATGTTGATGAGAACTAGACCCCTCACAGTACTGTACAGTATGAGTGATTATACTATACATGTTGATGAGAACTAGACCCCTCACAGTAATGTACAGTATGAGTGATTATACTATACATGTTGATGAGAACTAGACCCCTCACAGTACTGTACAGTATGAGTGATTATACATATACATGTAATGTACAGTGAGTGATTATACTATACATGTTGATGAGAACCCCTCACAGTAATGTACAGTATGAGTGATTATACTATACATGTTGATGAGAACTAGACCCCTCACAGTAATGTACAGTATGAGTGATTATACTATACATGTTGATGAGAACTAGACCCCTCACAGTAATGTACAGTATGAGTGATTATACTATACATGTTGATGAGAACTAGACCCCTCACACAGTAATGTACAGTATGAGTGATTATACTATACATGTTGATGAGAACTAGACCCCTCACAGTAATGTACAGTATGAGTGATTATACTATACATGTTGATGAGAACTAGACCCCTCACAGTAATGTACAGTATGAGTGATTATACTATACATGTTGATGAGAACTAGACCCCTCACAGTAATGTACAGTATGAGTGATTATACTATACATGTTGATGAGAACTAGACCCCTCACAGTAATGTACAGTATGAGTGATTATACTATACATGTTGATGAGAACTAGACCCCTCACAGTAATGTACAGTATGAGTGATTATACTATACATGTTGATATACATGAGTAATGTACAGTATGAGTGATTATACTATACATGTTGATGAGAACTAGACCCCTCACAGTAATGTACAGTATGAGTGATTATACTATACATGTTGATGAGAACTAGACCCCTCACAGTAATGTACAGTATGAGTGATTATACTATACATGTTGATGAGAACTAGACCCCTCACAGTAATGTACAGTATGAGTGATTATACTATACATGTTGATGAGAACTAGACCCCTCACAGTAATGTACAGTATGAGTGATTATACTATACATGTTGATGAGAACTAGACCCCTCACAGTAATGTACAGTATGAGTGATTATACTATACATGTTGATGAGAACTAGACCCCTCACAGTAATGTACAGATGACTATACATGTTGACCCCTCACAGTAATGTACAGTATGAGTGATTATACTATACATGTTGATGAGAACTAGACCCCTCACAGTAATGTACAGTATGAGTGATTATACTATACATGTTGATGAGAACTAGACCCCTCACAGTAATGTACAGTATGAGTGATTATACTATACATGTTGATGAGAACTAGACCCCTCACAGTAATGTACAGTATGAGTGATTATACTATACATGTTGATGAGAACTAGACCCCTCACAGTAATGTACAGTATGAGTGATTATACTATACATGTTGATGAGAACTAGACCCCTCACAGTAATGTACAGTATGAGTGATTATACATGTTTTTTGTTTGTAATTATTTTTGCAGCCCTGGAATTTGTTTTTTGTTTCAACTTTTTATTTTTCACAAGTAAACTAGTATATGCAAAGAAATCAAAAAAAGAAAGTCTATTGAAGCAAATTGCTGCATTTCTGATTCATTCTTGTTACATAAACTGTAGTACAGTCAATAAAGTGAAAAGGTGTCACTCTTATTCTATAATGAAATACTGATTTATGTGAAAAGTCATTCAAACTTCAAAGAGAAAAGTTAATAATTTATGTAAGGCTCCCTGTTGTTAGTGTTTTTTAGGTCAGTGTGTTATGAGTGACAATGTATGCTTTCTGAGTGAGAACTGTTGCCAGTGTTATGGTCCAACAAGCTTATTTTGAGACATGTATGAAGTGTTTTGGTGGTTTGAGTGAGTTTTGGAGGTGAGATGAACTGTTTGGCCAAGATGCATGTTGGTAATGCAGACTGTGTGAAGAGTTTTGAAAGAGTGCCTTCAGTATTGACCGATGCTTGTTAGCACTTGAAAAAAAACTAATGGAAAGGATGGAAGGAGACCAGCAGCTCAGTGCATTGTGAAATACTAATGGAAGTGAAGGGCAAATTACGGGATATTATTTTCATGATGCAGGCTACACAGATGTGTTAATAAAGTGATGTGCAAATATTTTATTGTCACCATTGCTGGAATGCGTTTGCTCTGTCATCAAATGTGTTTTAACAATCTGTTCCTTCTCACTTTAAACAATCATTATCTCCATTCGTCACGGTTTACTAACTAAGGGCAGATGGCGCAGGGGGTCACACGGAGACCAGACCATGCTCACTCAAACCCAGAGATGAGTGGGGCTCTCTAGTGGATCCTGTAACAACCCTTAAGAGACCACCAGGAAGAGTAATGGACTACCCACTCACACTGGGCTCACTTTATGCCTACGGCATTGTGTACACGTGATTGATTAGTAGACCTGTTCATTCATATATGGAGAAACACACTTTATTCTAATGATATGTATAAAACAACCATATTTTACATTCTACTATCATGCGTTCAGTTTTACTGTATACACAGAGAAATAAAACCCAAACCAGAGATAGCAAAGTACACAATAAATTGTCATTACAAAAGAAGAGTACAGTACGTACACTTGTTTCTCCAGGGGCAGGGTGGGGTCTACTCTCTCCCCAATCATGTTGTGGGGGTCAGAGCAGGGCATCCGGAACTTCATACCCCCTCCTGCCAGGGGACTGGACCTGGGAGGACGAAGGCGCTCCGTGGGGGACGAGGACCGGTCCCACTCGGCACCATCAAACTGTACTGTACAGAGACAGAGGGGGAGGATACATATTAAAAGAGAGGGGGAGGAGCCAGAAAGAATGAGAGTGAGTCAGGCCTGGTAAAAATAGAGATGCGGTTGTTGGTGCAGAGGGCAAAGGGTTCGGCATGCCATAGGATAGAGGACAGACAGTGTTTCTACTGAAAGGGGTCCACAAAGGAGAAGAGAGCTGGTAGTACAGATCTGACTGGGTGCAACTTTATCATCATCCAGTGGCTGGCTGGGACTGGGAGATGCTCCAGGGTGACCTAATGCGACAAGGCATGAGAGGGCCATATAGCACAGGGAGCTTATGGGTAGTGGTGGGGAGCGAGCCCCGAGGGGCTGCAGTGCTGTGTAGAGGGAGAGAGCGAGAGCGCAATGTGTGGCAACTGGCAAAAGCTCATCATGACCCAAATGCTTTATGAGACCAATCGCTGTGTGTTACCACCAGCATCTACATTAGCCTACGTGTTGCCAAACCTAGTGGTGGGTTGTTAGGTCACTTGACCCAGTGATGTGTGTTAGTTAACATCATACAGAAAGCAGGCAGGGCAGATGCAGGACACTGGGGGTTCAGGCTGGGGGGGGGTCATAGGGGGTCAGGGAGGGGGTTGGGGGAAGTCTTGTTGTCCTGGATGAGAGGTTGAGAGGTCACCTTGCTCTCTGAGGGGGGTTGGGAGCTCCTCCTCCAGCTGCTGCCCCACTGGAGGGGGCCAGGAAAGCTCAGCCAGTTCTGACATCTCTACAGGCAGCCAGGCAGAGAGGAAGATAATATATATATGGAGAAGGGTGTGAAATGACAATAATATAGAGAATGTGAAAGTCTTGGTGAAAATAAGTATAAAAAAAATATTAAAAAAAAAAGGAGTGAAGAGAACGGAAGGGAGCGTAGTAGATGCGGCATGTCCGGTTGACAATGAGGTGGACTGTGTGTCAGGGACAGGGCGCACAGTGAGGTAGGGGCTGACCAAATTAGCCCAATTACAAACCGTGGCAAGTAACCACGCAACACATTACTGCAGCCTCAATGGCAGAAACACACACACAAGCTCACACAGAATCCTCCATGCCTGTGCTACACACCACACACACAGTGAAACAGGATTACAAAACAAATGAAGGGGAAAGGGGGCTGACATCTTAATGATCTGACAAAACCAAAGACCCCCTGGGTGTGTGACATCAAAGGGCAGCTGAACGGGACATTAGGAGAGAGACCCCATTGCTGCTGTACATACATCCCGCTCTCCCTCATCCCTCCCTCCGCTTAATTATTGAGCAGGCAGACACACTCCGCCACTTTCTCTGGCTCTCTGTGAATTATTGATGCATGGTGCAGTACAATGGCCCCATCTGGAGAGCACCCCCCCCCCCCCCCCCCCCAGCCCTGCAGAAGCCATGATTAAAGTGTGACCTCCACCCACTGCCCCCCTCACCTCCCCCCAACCACACTTCCTCTCCTGGCTGCCTCCCATCCCCACCTCTCTCTCGCTCCAAACAGAGAAAAAAGGACTAAGGGGAGAGTGTGGGGTAAAGAAACACAGGCTCAGAGCAAACAAAAATGAGGGCGGGTTAGAATGTAAGGATGAGGGGAGTGAACTCGGTGAAGAGAATCGCACTTCAGAGTGTGTGGACATTTTTGTAATTATATTTTTTAAGAGGACAGAGTTAAGCTTTGTGTGTCATGGTTAATGGGGAAATTCCAACAGAATTCCTGCCCTGTTTGGGGGGAGTACCAGACAGCATTCAACACAAAGGACATTCAGTGCAGTACAGTATAATACCACCACGTGCTTATGAACCAGTTGCACTAGTATGAGAGCATGTGTGCATTCTGTTCATAAGTTGTGATTCCAAAGTTGCTGCGATATGTAGCACACAAGTGCCAAGTATAAATGTTTGAATTTCTGAGGAAGCTGTTTGGTCCATCTGTGTTTCAGTGTGACCTGTCTGCAGTGTAACATCAAACCTGAATGAACCATTTGTAACGCCCTCATGACATCACTTTTACCTCCTCCTGACGATGTCAGCACTCATCACCGTGACAAAGGGCAGGACGTGACCCTCTGCTGGTCTGGTGCACGCACACACACACACACACACACACACACACACACACACACACACACACACACACAGAGAGGTCACTCAAACAGAAGGCACATCTGGGCACCATTTACTACTAACTGGTGGCTCTGTCACACAGGCTGGGGAGCCCATTTGCTCAAAGGTCTTTCTTGTGATATAAGACACTGTGACAACATAATGTTCTGAGAGAGGACTAGCAGGCAGATTGAAATTTCACGACAATAGAATATTCAGGATTATAGTACAAAAACCTGAACAGGCCACTAAGCATACACAAAAACGGCTGCATTTAGACACACTAATTAGTCTTTTGACCAATCAGATCGTCTCAGGAAAAGATCTGATGTGATTGGTCAAAAAGTATCAGAATTGGGCTGCCTGCGTGAATGCAGCCAGAAAACCTCATACTGAAGTGGGTCCATTGGTGTGGTTGGCAACAGGTGAAAGCAACTCACTAATTAATGGCTTGGCTGAATCACAATCATAGTAATCATTCCACATGCAAACAATTTGAGTGGATTGAACCATGAAAAAGGCATTTTAGTATCTTAACAAAACACATTTTCAATCCATTTTACTCTTTCAGTCTGGAAGAAAATGCCACAACAAGCTAAAAAGCTGGGTAAATATAAAAATACTTTTTATTTAGCATGATCATAAATACATATCCTGGAATCAAGCGACATAAGCATTGGATAAATCCTGCCGTATCTCTTCATTAAACACAATTATGAAGACATCAGCTTTGTAACATGCCCAGCTCCCCATGTTCTCTGTGCCAACAAAGGCCTTCTGCTGGGCACAACTGCTCTCTACTAATGACAGCCAATTAACACCCTACATGAGTGTGAAACATGCATGGATTCACAAGCCATGAATTCACACTGAGGCATATACAAGATGAATATGCATGGCATTTGGAATTCATGGACAGAACTGCAAAAATAGGTGCTGCTTTGTGTGTTATGTTGTATTTCAAGTCAAGACTTTCTATTCCTCATTTTCCTCTTTCTCCGCTCTCTCCATTTTTCTAGGGATTGTATATTCTGGTGCCTTCCCGCACCCCACTCTCTATCCACCTCCCTCTCTCCCCCACTCATTCTCCCCTCTAAGTGGGACATTATCTCTCCATTCACTGATTCTCTCCTCCCCTCCTCCCCTCTCGCTCTGCCTCCCATCCAGCTTACTTGAGGGAGCGAGCCGGGATCGCGGAGGACATGTCTTTTCATTAACGTCAGTAACGCTTCACATCGAGCGAGGGAGTGAAGGAGGGAGAGAGAGCCAGGGATGGATGGGAGAGCATCTTCACGACACATCCTGTAAATTGATGGAGAAGCCAGTCGGGACCCCCAGGGCCTGCTTAGAGTGAGCTAACATACCAGGGACACACTGGTCACAGTGATGGAAATCTCATTCTTGCAGCTTCACACACAGTCAAGGAAACACACACGTGTCTTTGTAGACTTTCAGTATAAACCGATCTAATATTCCATATCTGTAAAAGATGGTATGAAGATGGTGCAAAGGTTTACTCTGCGATATGATGTAGATGCAGAAAGTAAACAACATAGTGTATCAATTTCCGCAACAACTAAGAGCGTTAAAGCGTGAGGCCCAACTTCTCTGCTGTTTTGGTACCTTGGCTACTACGCACTAACAACGTGAAGCGAACCCGTGCACATGTGCAGATACTGTGTGTGACTGTGAGAGAGTGAAGTCTTGCATCTCACTCATCTCAATATCTCCGGTGATGCTCATGGCAACGTCATTTCGCTGAGTCTAGCTTTAAGGCCTTACACGTGGAGGGAGACCAGATAGAGATCAGATACGAACAGCTCATAAATCAAAGACACCGTGAACCTAACACCACTCATTTACTCATTAGACAGGGTATTTTGTGTGGAGTAATGAATCTGTCCATTTCATTAGCTCACTAATTGGTGTTGCATGGCTGCAGGGCTATTTATCCCTCCCTCACTGTTGAATGTTCGATGACTCCCATAAATTAATGGTGGCTGGATGAGGGGGTAGCTAGGTGCTTGTGACAGCTTTGCGGTATACTAATTAAAACTTACTGGACTGTTAGCCGCGGGCTCTCTCACTACTGGTGTAACGCAATTGACTACCAACTCACACTAACACTGATCTCAACCGCCTGAGCTGGACTGGACTCCACAGTAAATACTGTAAGTCCCACTGGCAAGAGGATATGCACAACATTTAACTTCCTGATTATCGTAATTGTGCAACTATGCAAAAAGCCCTCTCTAAATATATATTTAATTAGGAGCATCCTGTTCTCACCCGACTGAGGTGACTGGTGATAATCAGGCCTACTGACAGTAGTGTGTGTGATTTGTGTGTGGGGAGGGGGGCGGGGTGAGTGCTGAGGCACTGTTGGCAGATCGTGATGCCCACCCATCCCCCTACGTTATCAGGCTGCCTGTGTGTGTCACCTCAGTAGGGAGAGAGGACAGCAGGGACAGCCCTGTAAATGAGAGGTTGTCAGCAGGTGACTGATTGCACCCTGTCACAATGCCCCCCCCTTGCAAGGGTTCCACAAACATCCACTGAGCTCACATCAAATCTGCCATAACCACCTTGGTACACCCCCCCCCCCCCCCCCCCCCCCCTTTTAGTGCTGCCATACCAACCTGACCTAGCAAAGCCTGCGATCTGACTGGGAATATGGATTAAATGTAAGAATGGAAATACATTAGTGCTTCTGTTTTTCACCCCAATCTGTTCACACAGGCCGGGTGACACGTAGCTGACTGACTGTAGGTAGAAAAACAGGTGCCAGAAAATCAGGAGCGGAGGTTTTTACCCACATCTGCTACCTTTTTCTAATTGGTGTTGTAATAGATCCTGTCCAAGAGTGCACATTTGGCAGACAGTTCTGGGTTCTAGCCCTTAAAATCTTCTGAGAGGGTCACTCACCCGACCAACATAATCCTTTCCGTCAACGCTAGAATTACAGTGTTTCTTTGCCTGGGAGCTAATGTGATGTGTGTGTGTGTGTGTGTGTGTGGTGGGCTGCTGTAGCAGTTCTGCTGACCACCGGCTTATTAGCACTGGATCAGTCATGCAAACGTGAGCATGTAATTAACTGAGAAGAGAGGGGGAGGAGAAGGAGAGCATGAAATAAAGGGGAGTGAAAGCGAGCGTGTTGATTTAGTCTCCTGCCACCTTGACCTCCGGACTCTGAGATGCAGCTCATTTAAGTAGGCTCTGCCGTATCGTACACTGATCTACTGCCCACCGCCATCTGTCACTCTCATACACACCAGATAGAGACAGGGCTTCACAACATAAAAACACTTTGTACCTTGTATTGTTAAGATGTAGGTCTCTCTGACACAGACAACTCATTGTGTGCCGGGGGTAGTATAGTGGTAGTGGGAAGGGGGGATACCTAGTCAGTTGTACAACTGAATGCATTCAACTGAAATGTGTCTTCTGCATTTAACCCAAACCCTCTGAATCAGTGTGGTGCGGGGGAGGCTGCCATAATCGACATCCACGTCTTTGGCGCCCGGGGAACAGTGCCTTGCTCAGAACGACAGATTTTTACCTTGTCAGCCCCGGGATTTGATCCAGCATCCTTTCGGTTACTGGCCCAACGCTCTAACCACTAGGCTACCTGCCGCCCCATTGGAAGACAGCAGTTTGATCCCCCGTTCCGCCACTCACTCTCTTAGCTTTATCCCTCATCAGTCTCCCCCTCTACGTGTCTAACCTGTATCTGGCAATAAAACATGAAAATACCCCAAAATATATTTTCTAAAATAAAATTTAAAAAGCCTCGTCTTCAATAGGCATGTAGTCTGAGTGGGATCATTCAACATGTGTGTGCAATGGAGTGAGAGTGGTCATTCATTCAAAGGAGGGCATTGTGGCTGGAGTGAGAGTGGTCATTCATTCAAGGGAGGGCATTGTGGCTGGAGTGAGAGTGGTCATTCATTCAAGGGAGGGCATTGTGGCTGGAGTGAGAGTGGTCACTCATTCAAGGGAGGGCATTGTGGCTGGAGTGATAGTGGTCATTCATTCAAGGGAGGGCATTGTGGCTGGAGTGAGAGTGGTCATTCATTCAAGGGAGGGCATTGTGGCTGAAGTGAGAGTGGTCATTCATTCAAGGGAGGCCATTGTGGCTGGAGTGATAGTGGTCATTCATTCAAGGGAGGGCATTGTGGCTGGAGTGAGAGTGGTCATTCATTCAAGGGAGGGCATTGTGGATGGAATGAGAGTGGTCATTCATTCAAGGGAGGGCATTGTGGCTGGAGTGAGAGTGGTCATTCATTCAAGGGAGGGCATTGTGGCTGGAGTGAGAGTGGTCATTCATTCAAGGGAGGGCATTGTGGCTGGAGTGAGAGTGGTCATTCAACGTGTGTAGTATGGTGAGACAAACAAGTGAAATACTGGTAATTGAGTGTAAAAGTGTGGTTGTGAGTGTAATAGTAAACGTGTGAGATTGGTGGGCATGTTGCTGAGGAGGAGACTGAAGTTAGTCTGTACCTGCGAAGGCTTTAGAGATGTTGTCTTTCTTCCACTCCCAGGGCTGATCGTATTCATCTGCTGGCCGCTCGTCATCCTGCGGCAGCCGGCTCTCCCTGCCCTCCTCCAGGAGGTCTCCGTACCCCAGCCCCACCCCCAACGGCCGCCCGCGTTCATCCTCGTAGGGGGTGTCGTAGAGCTGCACCTCGCCCCGTGCAAGGGCTGCCCCAGGGCCACGCTGCAACTCTGGTAGAGAGAACACAAACATTTGCCTTATTTAAAAGGAAAAGAGCATGCAACTATTTGTATTTGTATTATTTTTGTGCAGCCTGCTGGAGGCTTAACGAAGCCCTGGGCTGGACCCGCAGCTGTGGAGCAGAACAAACAGCAGTCCCTTCTCTTCACAGTCACAGCAGCAATCCAGTTACCGCATCTCACAACAGCCACTCTCATTAGCATTTTCATCAGATTTCTCAGCGTGTAGCATGTTCTATAAAAATCAACCTTCAGAGAGTTACATGTGACCTTGAGCTATGTAGTCATAGATTATTGAAATAACAAAACATCTGAAGACAGACTTCTGAAACAACAGGCGTATCGATGAGCGTCAGCAATCAGTGGTTGTCTCATTGATGTGGGCTGAGAAGCTCAACACTGGCATATCACATATTGGGTGTGAGGAAAGTGGAAGGATCTTTTGTCTCCACCACCAGCCTGGCTATGGAGGTGCAGTTATGTATGAGGGAAAGAGTGCTGGAGCTAAATGGGAGGGTTGGTTGGTGAAAAACAGAACGGGCTAACTTTAACCTTCAGAGGACACACTGCCATTGGGTGCCCCTGTTGTCTCCATGGCGACAGAGGAGGCCCTGGGGACAGACCCTGAGGTGGGAGGAGGAGGTGAGGAAAGGAGGGCTGGGTTGGCTTGATGTTAAGTCACTGTGACAGAGGCAGGCTCAGTGTCGTGGCATACTGCTGTACCTGTGTCAGGGCGCCGAGAGGAGATGGAGGAGATTAGGGGAGGGAGATAAAAACAGGCAGGGTTGGAAATGAGAAATGGATGGAAACATGATGGTGGGGGGGATGAGGAATCTATTACGGTATGCAGATGGATGGCAGACCAGTGGGTGATAGAGAATAGAAACTGAGTTCTACTAAACTTTAAAAAACGTGACAGAACCAGATCAAAGATACATTGGGATGACATCTGCCAATATTTGTATAATTTAACCCTCTACACTCGTGGAAATTAGCCTATATGGATAGGGTTAAATTTAAACATTTCTTACAGAAGAGGTATGAAAAGGATATACATGGCCATGGTAGCAACTGTTCACCTGAATCCAAAAATTACAATGTTGATTTTGTGCATTTTACATTTACTGTTCTTTTGCCACATTTGTTTATTACAAAATGTGAAAAAAACTCTGGACACTTAACATTTCCCTCATTCAGACAACAAAAAACATGCAAAAGTTGCTCAATTAGCAAGAGGGATGGGGCAACTTCTTGTCGCCTGTTCAGCGATGTGAAGCGCAGTGCCAGAGCTCTGAATTCATGTTAATGTTCCAATTTAGGCATTCATCAATGTCCAAATCTGCCATTTTCAATCAGTTTAAGAGTACGAGTGCTACGGCTATGGTCAGTAATAATCCGTCTCTGGGATTATAATAGTAATTCTATTTGAGAATCCGAGAGATATTCAGTCTCAGACTCCTGGTTCTCTGTTCCACCATGTTTTTTAATGAGCGGCCACAGACACACCACACCAGTCCTTGGTTGACTGGCTCAGACTCCATTGTGTATCTAACAAACTGAAAGACTAGAAGCCCTTTCGTCCTAACCCTGTGACTATGAACTACTTATGACCTGAATGAAGCCAGCAAAGACAACAGTCAAACACATACTCACTAACTCTCAGATGGACTAAAAAGCTACCCAGACTCCCCCGAGGGCAGCAAGGGGAGAAACCACCACTCTGATTGGAGAGACGCTTCGCTACACAAGCCTGACAGACAGTGGTCGGGGAATAAGAGATGTTACTACAGAAAAGCCAAATGAGAAACGATAGATCTGAAGGATGGAAGAATAGCGAGAGGGAAAGGGCACAGTTGGATAGAGACATTCGTAAGGGGTGGTGAAAGGCTGTGTGAGAGCTGAGTGAGTCAGACTGAAAGAACTGTCTGAGATGGGGAAAACCGTTTCTGCTGGAAGGGGATGTAGCCTAGTCAGCAGATCTGTTTGTACTCTAGGCTCTAGCCAACTGTTCTATCTAAGGCATGACAACCAAAGTCAGAGGAGTTGGCTAAAGCACAAACAGATCTGGCAATGAGCTAGGGATGTACAATAGGAATGTAATTACATAATATATACTTTTTAATTATGTGTGACCTACCTGTTATCAGCCTACCTGTCGTCTGGTCTGCAGTATGTATAACAATGTTCTAAAAAATGACGTAAATACATCCAAAACCCTGAGACTCGCCTGTGATGACACGTTGGGCCTCGTAAGGCTCCATGTAGCCGTTGTTCTCACAGGGAACTTGTCCCAGATCAGGCTCTGGCCAGGGGTTTGGGTGAGCATCAAACGGATCAGAGTAATCTGTGTCCCCTACTGCTGGGGCTGATGGAACTACCTGGGATACAGAGACACACACATAAAGACACAGTGCACTACACCATTCATACAGTCTCAACTACAGACCACTGACACCAGAATTCTAAAATATTTTCATTGTCCAAAAATAGACTTCCAATTTTTCTACATGTTGCCAATTTTTCTATAAAATGAATTAGTTGACATCTGAAAGCAACATGGAATGAGTATGTCAGAAACTGATAGAATTGTTATTTTGTGTGACAGAGATAGAGAATACAGAGGGGGTTTATTTGAGGAGAGCATTTGTTCCTCCATAGGACGATTCCATGCCAGGAAAGGCAGAAAATATTTTGGGTATCTCCCATTGAAGCTTCTATGTGAAAATTGCCAGAACAATCTGACATTGACCCCCTCCCTCCATTTGTTTTGTGCACTGCTGCTACTCACTGTTTATTATCTATGCATAGTCAATTCACCCCTACCTACATGTATGACCTCTAACCGACTCGGTACCGGTACCCCATGTATATAGCCACGTTAATGTTATGTTATTGTGTTACTTTGGTTTATTTAGTAAATATTTTCTTAACCCTTCTTGAACTGCACTGTTGGTTAAGGGCTTGTCAGTAAGCATTTCACGGTAAGGTCTACACTTGTTGTATTCGGCACATGTGACAAATAAAGTTTGATTTGATAACAACAAAACAATTCAGGCTGTCCTGGTGTGGAATAGCCCATACATGCTGCACACAGGAAGGAATAGTAGTCAGCTGGCACACTGACAACTACAAAGGCAGCCATATGGTCACACACAATCAGACAACCAAGTCAGTCAACAAACCCCTGTTAGACACGCAGACACAAACCATATACGTTCCCTTGTTGATTCAGTAACAGGTTATCGAACGACCAGGAATGAATCTGAAATGTTAATGAGGGTATAGATGTTCTCACACACCAGAATTCTACACTGAGACATTAATGAGAGCAGCCAGAGCACGCATACAGAGTCTGTATCGACTCTACTTTCCCTCAGTCCTTCAATGTACTGTTAGGAGCTGTGCACTTGTGGCTTTTCAAATGATAAATCATTATCTTAGTCATGATGTGTGAGCTGATTTTTTAAACTGAATTAAATGTGCATTCGCTGCCTTTCTACATAGGCAAACTTTCACTCTCCCTTTCTATCTCTCTATGAAATCCTGAGCATCCCTGACCCTTGCAGCTGTGCCTGTGTGTTCTCCTGCCAACACATACTGTACTCATCCAGGGTGGGACTGTGAGCCTGATGGCAACACAAGTGTGGCAGCATACCGTCCAATAGCCAAGCGCCTGCATGGCTTCCTTCACCATGTGTTCACATGGGGGTCTCTCTCAGCTTGCTAAACCAAACGCCATTTATTATTTATGGCTGGACATAAACTCAGGGGACTGTGACGCCCCACTCAATGAGCCATCCAGCCCATCAATAACACTTCCTTCCATTTGCCATCTAGGCCAGCCATGTTATGGGCCACTTCAAATATGGCGTGATGTATTGAAACATTGCATACTTCTGACTCACATTACAAGTCACTTGCTTATGGGTTTAATCAATAAGCGGAGGGGTCTTTGTAATGGTAATGAATGTTAATGTAGAACAGGATAAATTACTTACAGGCTCTTGTTCCTCTAAGGAGAGGGCACTCAGTAAAATCTTAGTTCGCCCCAGCTCCTGTGAGTCCACCTTGATGAGGCGGTGTTTGGGAGATACAACCTTCATATCCAGGCTGGCGGACTTCAGAGGAGAACCAAAGGCAGCAAGGGAAGAGTCTGATGACCCAGAGTCGTTTCTGTCCCGGTTCTCAGAGTTCTCGTACGGGTCCTCAAAGTCTAGGTTCTTCTGAGCCCGATAGGCTTTCAGAATCTCACTCTCTGTGTAGTCTGGTTTGGGTGGTTGAGGAGGCATCCTCCTGCTCCCAAAACTCAGATAGTCTTTGAGCCACTTTGCCATTTGACCTCTGCTCCCGCAGACACTTGATGGGTTTAAAGACAGGTTGCTGTTGTGGAAAAATATGATGATTCAGGTTAAACTACTTACATGCCCTTGGGTGAACTGATTCTAGACCTCAGACTAAATAGACAACAGACAGTGGATTGACATGGTCTGTCCTGAAGTTATGTAAAACACTAACATCACTTCTCCCATTTATAATGCAGGACTACTAGGATAGCCTTAAATTCTATGATAATCCTATCACTGCAAACGTGGACACTTATCCATTGGTCCAGGGGCCACTGTGCAACAGCGTAAAAAAAGAAAGAAAGAAAAAAAACTATTTCTGACTACAGCTGGACTTTATTTACTATAAATGTCAGCTCAGAGAAACAATAAAGCTGGACTTTGCCCGAGAAGAGCAATTACATTTAAAGCCCAGGTAAGAAAGTCTGATTTACTTCACTGATACTGTCAGTAATATATCATAAAAATAAACCTGCTTCAAAACAGCAGGCAATCATCACCAAATGAAATAACTAATGTTACATCACAATTATATTTTACAACAAAATACGACTGTATTAGCCTACTGCATTACCACTATCATGAAATCAATAATACAGGTAACGCCTTAACACACATTGAAGGCAATTATACTTCATCAAAGTTTATTATAGGCTAAAAACATCTAGGTCAAAACCTTCCACTGTAATCATAGTTTCCTTTCGTTTTAGTCCTGTGATCTGTGCATTACTTGACCATCAACAACGATAAAATTGAAACAAACTACAATTTATACACTGCAATCTATATTTTTACTTCCATGTAAATTCTGCAGCTTTTAAAACAAGCGTTTCACAAAATTCCTGCTTTTCTACTGACAGTGCATTGCGCTGAGACACAAACCTTCGGTCCTTGGCTTCTTCTACCACTCAGTATTCGAGCGCTTTATTCCACGTTTCTTCATTTTGATCGTAATAAAGGCAAACGTGGAATGTCTTCCTATTTTGATAGCTTTTGTCCGTTACTGTAAATAGAGAAAGTAAAACAACTACAGTCAGCTCAGGTGCGAGCGTGGAGAAGCACAGTAGAGTTCCGATAGAAGGAAACGACTGATCGCAAGTGAGAGCAAAACCTACGAGAGAAACCACGCGATTAAAGGGGAGGATATCAACCCACGAGTCCCAACTGATTATCCCTTTAAAAATCAGCCGATTTATCATTGAAACATTCAGCACAGACCACTAATCCCATATCGTCTGAGTAATTGCTTAAATAGAAGAAAAAAAATAAACATAAAAAATACACGATTCTATGTGGTAGCCATACAAATTAAAGGAAGAAAAAAAACGAACTTCAGCATAGCCACGGAAGTAGGGGTGAGCAGCACCATCTGAAGAAATAATAATATATAAATAAATAATTATAACATTATTTTTAGAAAAATATTTTTTTTTCACAAAAGTAGTGTACTGGGCCTTTACTAGTATTAGCAGATCGATTATAGACTTCTGTAGCATGGGCAAAAAAAAAAAAATCAGTGTCTCTGCTTTTCAGAGTTGTTGCCCTGTCCCTTTCTCTGAGATTGACATTCTAATGGTTTCAGAAAGAACAAAACCTTGTCCTTAAACATTTACATCAAAATGTGCAAAGTTTTGCACAAAACATCCACATCAAATTCAATATTTATCTTGAACAAATAACATAGAAAACAGACACTTTTTGTGCAGTATTAAAAAATCATCCTTACAAACAACTTAATGTAAATGTATTGTACATAGGCTGGTCATTGAGTACATAGAGACATCAAGTGGGTTGTGATGATATGATGTGGCTCAGTTGGTAGTGCATGACACTTGCAATGCTAGGGTTGTGGGTTCAATTCCCACAGGGGACCAGTATGAATATGTATGCTTGGGATAAGAGTGTCTACTTAAAAGGAATTAATAGACCATTTCAGTTTTCACATAGAAAAAAGTATTTCAAGAAACTGGAAAACATATATCAAGCAACTATTTTTATTTTCCACAAGAATTATCAGATGAACTGTTTAGTACAGATAATTATCAGACTCAAGTTACAAATGCTGGTAAAAACTCAAGTACATTTAGTTAACATTTTTCACAAAAGTAGTGCCCTGGGCCTTTACTAGTCCTATATTAGGGACCAGTTATATACCCCAAAACTACTTCCTGCTGCTATGAATTTCAGACACTTGACCAGATTAATGAAATGCTTGTTCTGGTTGAATAACAATTGAAAACTGATCAAAAGAGACTAAAAGCTTTGCATAATTGCAAAGTTTACTCTTTTTTCCTCTCAGATGTTCCTCATTCCAACACTCTTTTGCTGATTAGTATGGCTTAATAACAAGTTAGGCTATGCCACTCAAAATTATGTAAATTAGGTGGGACAATTTGTAAAAGAGGATGAAGGATTTCCTCTGCACAATAATTAACACCTACACCCACAAACTGTCATCCTCAGCAAAGACTGACACACACATATTGAGCCAGCAAATGGAAGACATGAGGTGCTGCCTGCCATACTCTCCAAGAAATGCCCACCTATGCAAAAGCATGGTGATGCAACATCTGCAAAGAAAACCACATAATTGGTATGCACACTAAGAGAAAACATAATTTATGTTAAAATGGATTGCACATTTGTCATCTAGGCAGAGTGTGCTTCATACTTCCACAAATGTCCATTTATCCTGGGCACACGGTTGTTAAGGAGCCAATTGGATTTCAGCAATTAGGTGGGTGATCCAGTACTGTCTGGGCCAGTTAAGACACCATTAATGCCTCTTTACGACAGCCATGATCTCACTCCCTCCACGGGAGAAAGAGAGGATGAGGTCATAGCTGAACAGCAGCCCTCACCACCATCGGTACAACTCCCCCTCTCCTCCCCCGCAATACTCCCCAAATGACTTCTTCCAGACTGGTATGCCAGGAAGGAGGGACAGTGGGGAACAAAAGAGTGAAGTAGTGCAAGAAACAAAAGGAAAGGCAGAACCCCCTGCAGAGAGAGGAGGACAAAGAAAATACCACATTTATTGATACGATGTTGTGTTTGCATAAACAATCTTACAGTTTTTTCCACCAAAGACTGAAATCAAATCCAGTTTAATGAAAATCGATGTGGTGGACAGACTTCTAACACAATCATCAATGAAGACCAGTGACAAAATAGCAAATACTAATGCTTGGCATTTATCGCCCCCTTTTGGTGATTTGAACATACTGCATAAAGACGTCATTATGTATCCATCATTCTCATAATGACACCTGTTAGATCATTTCTCTGATTAAGTTGTATGCTGTGATACGTGTAGGAGAAGCTGACCTGACTGTTTGGCTGGTGTGGTTTGTCTGTGCTGTTCCTGAGGTTGTGTCTCTCCCTACAGGGCTCTGCTCTCCACCATCCACATAGCCACAGCCAACCTACTGTGAAGAACACATTTCAGGTTTAATTAAGTTAGCTTTGGAGAGTTACACACTGAACATCCAGTAGTTTCAATTAGATAGATACATATTTTAGTTCCAATATTTTTGTCCCCTGTAAATCAGTGTAGGTCTATTTATTGTGTTATAATTGCCTGAAATTGGCACAAACTTGACAGCAAAAATGTGGGGGGCAGGGAAACATGAATACAAGCCAAATGTCATTTAAACTGCTCCGGACTTTTCTAACTTTATTAGGTTACACTGTGCAATGCCTACATGTTTCGAGAAGCCCACCATAGTCCCTGTGCCCAAGAGCGCCAAAGAGGGGTTGGGTTAAATGCGGAAGACGCATTTCATCTGAAGGCATTCAGTTGTACAACTGACTAGGTATCCCCCTTTCCCCCTTATCTAACCTTTATTTAACTAGGCTAGTCAGTTAAGAACAAGTTCTTATTTACAATGACGGCCTAACAAAAGGTAAAAGGCCTCCTGCGGGGACGGGGACTGGAATTAAAAATACAAATAAATAAAATAAAAATATAGGACAAAACACACATCACGACAAGAGAGACAACACAACACTAAATAAAGAGAGGCCTAAGACAACAACATAGCATGGCAGCAACACATGACAACACAGCATGGTAGCAACACAACATGACAACAACATGGTAGCAACACAATATGGCAGCAGCACAACATGGTAGCAGCACAAAACAGGGTACAAATATTTTGGGCACAGACAACAGCACAAAGGGCAAGAAAGTAGAGACAACAATACATCACACAAAGCAGCCACAACTCAGTAAGAGTGACCATGATTGAGTCTTTGAATGAAGAGATTGAGATAAAACGGTCCCGTTTGAATGTTTGTTGCAGCTCGTTCAAGTCGCCCCGTAGAACCCACATCTGTAGCCATGAAATGCTTTGAAAGGCTAGTCATGGCTGACATCAACACCATAATCCCAGACACCCTGCACCCACTACAATTTGCATACTGCCCCAACAGATCCACAGATGACACAATCTCTATTGCACTCCACTTTTGCACCTGGACAAAACAACTGCTTGGATGCGCACAACTCCAACACCATCATTAAGTTTGCAAGCGACACAACAGTTTTAGGCCTGATCACCGACGATGACAAGACAGCCTAATTGGAGGAGGTCAGAGACCTGGCAGTGTGGTGCCAGAACAACAACCTCTCAGTCAACGTCAACAAGGCAAAGGAGCTGATCGTGGACTACAGGAAACGGATAGCCGAGCACGCCCCCATCCACATCGACAGGGCTGTAGTGGAGCAGGTCAAGAGCTTCAAGTTCATCGGTGTCCACATCCCTAAGGAATTATCATGGTCCACACACACCAACACAGTTGTGAAGAGGGCACGACAACGCCTCTTCCCCCTCAGGAGGCTGAAAAGATTTGGCATGGGATCTCAGATCCTCAAAAAGTTATATAGCTGCCCCATTGAGAGCATGACTGGTTGCATCACCACTTGGTATGGCAACTGCTTGGCATGCGACCGCAAGGCGCTACAGAGGGTCATGCGTACAGCACAGTACATCACTGGGGCAGAACTCCCTGCCATCCAGGACCTCTGTACCAGGACTTGTCAGAGGAAGGCCCTAAAGTTATAAATGATTGTCTCTGCTACCGCACGGCACGGCAAGTCCGGAACCAACAGGACTCTGAACTGCTTCTACCCCTAAGCCATAAGACTGCTAAATAGCTACCGGGACGATCTGCGTTGACCTTTTTTGCACTAACTCTTTTAACTCATAACATATACTGCTGTTACTGTTTATTATATATCCTATTGCCTAGTCACTTTATCCCTATGTACATACAATTGAAGTTGGCAGTTTACTTAGGTTGGAGTCATTAAAACCTGTTTTTCAACCACTCCACAAATTTCTTGTTAACAAACTATAGTTTTGTCCAGTTAGGACATCTACTATGTGCATGACACAAGTACTTTTTCCAACAATTGTTTACAGACAAATTATTTCACTTATAATTAATTCACTGTATCACAATTCCAGTGGGTCAGACGTTTACATACACTAAGTTGACTGTGCCTTTAAACAGCTTGGAAAATTCCAGAAAGTGATGTCATGGCTTTAGAAGCTTCTGATAGGCCAATTGACCCATTCATCTGTACAAACAATAGTATGCAAGTATAAACACCATGGGACCACGCAGCCTTCATACATCCAATAGAACATTTGTGGGCAGAACTGAAAAAGTGTGTGCGAGCAAGGAGGCCTACAAACCTGACTCAGTTACACCAGCTCTGTCAGGAGGAATGGGCCAACATTCACCCAACTTATTGTGGGAAGCTTGTGAAAGGCTACCTGAAATGTTTGACCCAAGTTAAACAATTTAAAGGCAATGCTACCAAATACTAATTGAGTGTATGCAAACTTCTGACCCACTGGGAATGTGATGAAAGAAATAAAAGCTGAAATAAATAATTCTCTCTACTATTATTCTGACATTTCACATTCTTAAAATAAAGTGGTGATCCTAACTGACCTAAGACAGGGAATATTTACTAGGATTAAATGTCAGGAATTGTGAAAAAGTGAGTTTAAATGTATTTGGCTAAGGTGTATTGTGTGTAAACTTCTGACTTCAACTGTATCTACCGCAAATACCTCGTACCCCTGCTCATCGAAACGGTACTATTACCCTGTGTAATAGCCTTAAATAAAGACTACAAAGCTCATTTTCATTGCTCATTGTGTATATATTCCTTGTGTTATTATATTTCCATGTTTCTATTATTTATCTTAATTTTTCTCTGCATTGTTGGGAAGCACCTGTTTACAAACCATGTGACAAATGCATTTTTATTTTATTTGTTTACTTTCTTTTCCATCTCCTGTCCTGGGTTTACCACAAAGTCAACACTGGCCTATAGTACAATTTAATGAAAAAAAATTGCTCTGTGGTCTGATTTTAAGGTTAGGGTTAGACACAAGGTTGACAGAGTGGTTAAGGTTAGAGTTAGAGTTAAAATGTTTTCAGAATAAAAATTGTAGAAATGGCCGTGGTTTATGACTTTGGTAATGACGACCTTTGCCCTGAGTGCACAACTACTTCCGGGCTGATCTTAAATACCACCCCCAATTATCATAATTTGCTACATCTGCCTTGGGCTAGATAGAATGTATCAAATAATGTTGGCTATCCATGTCTTGAAGTCGTCCAAAAATGCAACATTTGACCGAATAGGTTAAGTTTGCAGATGACACAACAGTGGTAGGCCTGATCACCGACAACGACGAGACAACCTATAGGGAGGAAGTCAGAGACCAGGACCGAGCACGCCCCCATTCTCATCGACGGGGTTGTAGTGGAGCAGGTTGAGAGCTTCAAGTTCCTTGGTGTCCACAACGACAAACTAGAATGGTCCAAACACACCAAGACAGTCGTGAAGAGGGTACGACAAAGCCTATTCCCCCTCAGGAAACGAAAAAGATTTGACATGGGTCCTGAGATCCTCAAGGGTCTACAGCTGCAACATAGAGAGCATCCTGGTTGCATCACTGCCTGGTACGGCACCTGCTCGGCCTCTGACCGCAAGCCACTACAGAGGGTAGTGTGTACGGCCCAGTACATCACTGGGGCTAAGCTGCCTGCCATCCAGGACCTCCAGGCGGTGTCAGAGGAAGGCCCTAAAAATTGTCAAAGACCCCAGCCACCCCTGTCATAGTCTGTTCTCTCTACTACCGCATGGCAAGCGGTACCGGAGTGCCAAGTCTAGGACAAAAAGGCTTCCCAACAGTTTTTACCCCCAAGCCATAAGACTCCTGAACAAGTAATCAAATGGCTACCCGGACTATTTGCATTGTGTGCCCCCCCAACCCCTCTTTTTACGCTGCTGCTACTCTCTGTTTATCATATGCGCATAGTCACTTTAACTATACATTCATGTACATACTACCTCTGGGCTGACCAGCCAGTGCTCCTGCACAGTGGCTAACCAGGCTGTCTGCATTGTGTCCCACCCACCCTCCACCCACCACCTGCCAACCCCTCTTTTTATGCTACTGCTACTCTCTGTTCATCACTTTAACCATACCTACGTGTACATACTACCTCAATCAGCCTGACTAACCGGTGTCTGTATGTAGCCTCGCTACTTTTATAGCCTCACTACTTTTATAGCCTCGCTACTGTATATAGCCTCGCTACTGTTATAGCCTCACTACTGTATATGGCCTCGCTACTGTTATAGCCTCACTACTGTACAGTGCCTTGCGAAAGTATTCGGACCCCTTGAACTTTGCGACCTTTTGCCACATTTCAGGCTTCAAACATAAAGATATAAAACTGTATTTTTTTGTGAAGAATCAACAACAAGTGGGACACAATCATGAAGTGGAACGACATTTATTGGATATTTCAAACTTTTTTAACAAATCAAAAACTGAAAAATTGGGCGTGCAAAATTATTCAGCCCCTTTACTTTCAGTGCAGCAAACTCTCTCCAGAAGTTCAGTGAGGATCTCTGAATGATCCAATGTTGACCTAAATGACTAATGATGATAAATACAATCCACCTGTGTGTAATCAAGTCTCCGTATAAATGCACCTGCACTGTGATAGTCTCAGAGGTCCGTTAAAAGCGCAGAGAGCATCATGAAGAACAAGGAACACACCAGGCAGGTCCGAGATACTGTTGTGAATAAGTTTAATGCCGGATTTGGATACAAAAAGATTTCCCAAGCTTTAAACATCCCAAGGAGCACTGTGCAAGCGATAATATTGAAATGGAAGGTGTATCAGACCACTGCAAATCTACCAAGACCTGGCCGTCCCTCTAAACTTTCAGCTCATACAAGGAGAATACTGATCAGAGATGCAGCCAAGAGGCCCATGATCACTCTGGATGAACTGCAGAGATCTACAGCTGAGGTGGGAGACTCTGTCCATAGGACAACAATCAGTCGTATATTGCACAAATCTGGCCTTTATGGAAGAGTGGCAAGAAGAAAGCCATTTCTTAAAGATATCCATAAAAAGTGTTGTTTAAAGTTTGCCACAAGCCACCTGGGAGACACACCAAACATGTGGAAGAAGGTGCTCTGGTCAGATTAAACTAAAAATTGAACTTTTTGGCAACAATGCAAAACGTTATGTTTGGCGTAAAAGCAACACAGCTCATCACCCTGAACACACCATCCCCACTGTCAAACATGGTGGTGGCAGCATCATGGTTTGGGCCTGCTTTTCTTCAGCAGGGACAGGGAAGATGGTTAAAATTGATGGGAAGATGGAAGGAGCCAAATACAGGACCATTCTGGAAGAAAACCTGATGGAGTCTGCAAAAGACCTGAGACTGGGACGGAGATTTGTCTTCCAACAAGACAATGATCCAAAACATAAAGCAAAATCTACAATGGAATGGTTCAAAAATAAACATATCCAGGTGTTAGAATGGCCAAGTCAAAGTCCAGACCTGAATCCAATCGAGAATCTGTGGAAAGAACTGAAAACTGCTGTTCACAAATGCTCTCCATCTAACCTCACTGAGCTCGAGCTGTTTTGCAAGGAGGAATGGGAAAAAAATTCAGTCTCTCGATGTGCAAAACTGATAGAGACATACCCCAAGCGACTTACAGCTGTAATCGCAGCAAAAGGTGGCGCTACAAAGTATTAACTTAAGGGGGCTGAATAATTTTGCACGCCCAATTTTTCAGTTTTTGATTTGTTAAAAAAGTTTGAAATATCCAATAAATGTCGTTCCACTTCATGAGTGTGTCCCACTTGTTGTTGATTCTTCACAAAAAAATACAGTTTTATATCTTTATGTTTGAAGCCTGAAATGTGGCAAAAGGTCGCAAAGTTCAAGGGGGCCGAATACTTTCGCAAGGCACTGTATATAGTCTTTTTACTGTTTTATTTCTTTATCTACTTATTGTTCACCTAATACCTTTTTTGCACTATTGGCTAGAGCCTGTAAGTAAGCATTTCACTGTAAGGTGAACCTGTTGTATTCAGCGCATGTGACAAATAAACTTTGATTTGATTCAAAGCTAGGTTTCCCTCCATTTGGAGACAGATTTTCATGCGAATACGATAAAATGCACATGAAGAAAATATGCGCATTTTCACACACAAACTTGTTGCTGATAAAAAGCAGTGTGTGATGACATAGTTCAGTGCGTGATGACGTAGTTCAGTGCGTGATGACGTAGTTCAGTGCGTGATGACGTAGTTCAGTGCGTGATGTCGTAGTTCAGTGCGTGATGACGTAGTTCAGGGCGTGATGACATAGTTCAGTGCGTGATGACGTAGTTCAGTGCGTGATGACATAGTTCAGTGCGTGATGACGTAGTTCAGTGCGTGAAGACGTAGTTCAGTGCGTGATGACGTAGTTCAGTGCGTGATGTCGTAGTTCAGTGCGTGATGACGTAGTTCAGGGCGTGATGACGTAGTTCAGTGCGTGATGACGTAGTTCAGTGCGTGATGTCGTAGTTCAGTGCGTGATGACGTAGTTCAGGGCGTGATGACGTAGTTCAGTGCGTGATGACGTAGTTCAGTGCGTGATGTCGTAGTTCAGTGCGTGATGACGTAGTTCAGGACGTGATGACGTAGTTCAGGGCATGATGACGTAGTTCAGTGCGTGATGACGTAGTTCAGTGCGTGATGACGTAGTTCAGGGCGTGATGACGTAGTTCAGTGCGTGATGTCGTAGTTCAGTGCGTGATGACGTAGTTCAGGGCGTGATGACGTAGTTCAGTGCGTGATGTCGTAGTTCAGTGCGTGATGACGTAGTTCAGGGCGTGATGACGTAGCTCAGTGCGTGATGACGTAGTTCAGGGCGTGATGACGTAGTTCAGTGCGTGATGACGTAGTTCAGTGCGTGATGACGTAGTTCAGTGCGTGATGACGTAGTTCAGTGCGTGATGACGTAGTTCAGTGCGTGATGACGTAGTTCAGTACGTGATGACGTAGTTCAGGGCGTGATGACGTAGTTCAGGGCGTGATGGCGTAGTTCAGTGTGTGATGACGTAGTTCAGTGCGTGATGACGTAGTTCACCCCCAAATAAAATTTAAATGTTCATGTGCCAAATAAAAATGCAAAATTCAATCTGTTTCCATTACATTTTCGCCCAATAATTTTGTCACAAACACTGTTGCCTTAAATAGCAAATGCGCCTACTCTGGTATTGGAACAAGTGCTCTAGCCAACAGCTCGCAAATGCAGTGCTGGTAGGCTAGTCTACATGATGAGATTATTATGCATAAAACAACAATATTTTTATTTATCAAATGGCAGTCAAGCATCGATCATCATGTCACCAGAATAATACCCTCAATATTTATTGGAAAGGAGCATCAAACTCAAGCACTTTCAACCCCCGTCGAATTTCATCAGAATTTATTTAATCTGTAGCCTAATAAACTGCATGGTTTCCTGAGTTGTAGTGGGAGGACCACACACAACATATTATTGCGTGCCTCCAAGGTTACTTCTAAACTCAGCAAAAAAAGAAACGTCCTCTCACTGTCAACTGCGTTTATTTTCAGCAAACTTAACATCTGTAAATATTTGTATGAACATAACAAGAGTCAACAACTGAGACATAAACTGAACAAGTTCCACAGACATGTGACTAACAGAAATGGAATAATGTGACCCTGAACAAAGTGGGGTCAAAATCAAAAGTAACAGTCAGTATCTGGTGTCTGTCAGTACCAGCTGCATTAAGTACTGCAGTGCATCTCCTCCTCATGGACTGCACCAGATTTGCCGGTTCTTGCTGTGAGATGTTACCCTACTCTTCCACCAAGGCACCTGCAAGTTCCCGGACATTTTGGGGGGGAATGGCCCTAGCCCCCACCCTCCGATCCAACAGGTCCCAAACGTGCTCAATGGGATTGAGATCCGGGCTCTTCGCTGACCATGGCAGAACACTAACATTCTTGTCTTGCAGGAAATCACGCACAGAATGAGCAGTATGGCTGGTGGCATTGTCATGCTGAAGGGTCATGTCAGGATGAGCCTGCAGGAAGGGTACCACATGAGGGAGGAGGATGTCTTCCCTGTAGCGCACAGCATTGAGATTGCCAGCAATGACAACAAGCTCAGTCCGATGATGCTGTGACACACCGCCCCAGACCATGATGGACCCTCCACCTCCAAATCGATCCCGTTCCAGAGTACTGGCCTCGGTGTAACGCTCATTCCTTCGACGATAAACGTGAATCCGACCATCATCCCTGGTGAGACAAAACCATGACTCATCAGTGAAGAGCACTGTTTGCCAGTCCTGTCTGATCCAACGACGGTGGGTTTGGTGAGGACCTGTCTTACAACAGGCCTACAAGCCCTCAGTCCAGCCTCTCTCAGCCTATTGCGGACAGTCTGAGCACTGATAACTGTGCGTTCCTGGTGTAACTCAGGCAGTTGTTGTTGCCATCCTGTATCTGTCCCGCTGTTCTGATGTTCGGAAGTACTGATCCTGTGCAAGTCTTGTTACACGTGGTCTGCCACTGTGCGGATGATCAGCTGTCCGTCCTGTCTCCCTGTAGCACTGTTGTAGGCGTCTCACAGTACAGACATTGCAATTTATTCCCTGGCCACATCTGCAGTCCTCATGAATCCTTGCAGCATGCCTAACAGGCTGAGTACACCACTAATTTATGAAAGTTGCAATTCCAATATAAAGTCAATAGAAGAAAAGGCCTGGAAGGAAGAGAGATGACTAGAAACGATTCGGTTTAACGTTTTATGTGTGGATTAATTGGCAGAGTAGAGGACCTTGTGCATTTCAGGTAAAATAACAACTCAATGTTTATATCCCAGGACAAATTAGCTAGCAACAGCAAGCTAGCTAAATAGGACAAATTAGCCAGCTAAAGTGCCATACATGTTTAATGCTTTTCGACCTGTCCCCAAATTAATATAATTGGTTCAGAGTTTGTTTTGATATTTTAACCTACATGTTGTGATCGCGTTTGGTGTGGGGTGACAAAATAAATTTATGCACGATGGTGCACACGCGCAGCTGGTTTGGGTTCCGTGGCACGTTCATCCAGATGAGCAGAGACTCTGGGCATCTTTCTTTTGGTGTTTTTCAGAGTCAGTAGAAAGGCCTCTTTAGTGTCCTAAGTTTTCATAACTGTGACCTTAATTGCCTACCATCTGTAAGCTGTAAGTGTCTTAATTTCCCTTCCACAGGTGCATGTTCATTAATTGTTTAAGGTACGTTGAACAAGCATGGGAAACAGAGTTTAAACCCTTTACAATGAAGATCTGAGAAGTTATTTGGATTTTTACGAATTATCTTTGAAAGACAGGGTCCTGAAAAAGGGGTTCTTTTTTTGCTGAGTTTGTATGAAAAGTTATTATATCAATATTTGAGCATAAAGGCGTTTACACTGCCATTTCTCTCATAACTCATTTTACCGACATAAATAGATCCTACCATGTCAAGCGAACAAATGTTTCCCTTTTTTAATGTATTTTTTAAATATTATAATTATAATTATTTGTAGTATTTAACATTTTTAAAATCAAACGAAGAAATTATCTGTCGGCCTGTATAAAATTGTACCGACATTTCCTCTTTCCATCACAGCTGTCGTGATTTTGTTTTAATAAGGTATAACTTTACTAGCAAAAAAACTCTCTACGGAAACGTGGTTAGAGTTACAATTTGGGACATGCCGCAAGACAAACTGCAATGCAGTTAAACATGGTTTATAGCAATAAACCAGCATTGAACTAGATTATTTATAATGAGAAATTAGCCTACGCTAATTTGAGATGAAATAGGAATATTTGTCTTTATTTGATAAATATGAGTTATTCCAATGTTTACATAAAAAATACATACGACACTAAATCTGTCATCTACCCCCGCCAATCAAACTCTGATCCAACCTCTTGCGCATAGGTGATTGGAGGATCTAGAAGAAAGGGCAGGTGCCTTTGAAAGTCCCAACATGATCAGTGGTGTACGTTGCGATAGCAGGCGACTCATGGGACCGAAGCAACCCCTTCCAAGTACCAACACTCTACATCAGGTATTTATTTATATACCAACATAATTTAGAGGTATGTAGCCTAATGTGTGTAGGCCTACTACATGTACATTACCTATTCATTACCACTTTAATAATAATCAGTGTGAACTACATGTACTTCAACTAGTAATTTAACTACATTTTGCAGTAGCTTGGTGGTAGTTTGACTAAATTCAAATATAAGTAGTGTTTCCAGTAGTTCACTTTTTTTGTCAAGTAGCAGTGTAGCTAACTAGGATACTGGAGCTATGCACTACTTTTCATGCAAAAATAAAATCTGGATGAAGTAGGCAATCATTTCCTTTCTTTTTTTGGTGTCAGACCTGCCTATTTTTTCTGTTTAATATGCTAAATGACACATTCTGTTAACATATGACCTCAAAGTGTCTTGCAATTTGTAGTCTATGACATTACAGATTTACAAAGGATCATTTTTCCCCAAAGTAGTTTGGATGTAGTGAACTACTTTTTCAAAGTAACTTGAGTTAAGTAAAATATACATTTTTAATAATGGTAGCTTTATTGTAAGCGTAAATTATTTTTGTGTGAAATCATTTGTAGCTTGGTAAACAATATTTTTAGTGTAGCTTCCCCAACACTGATAAAGACTGTAAATGTATTGGTTATTTTTCCCAAAAGGCAAAATGCTTCATAAATGAAACTGAGAATTGCTCTGTCTCGATGATGGCATTCTAAAAAATATGTAAGGCATAATCAATGAGGGGCTATGCATTCTATATGGAAAATAATGAACAAAATGGAAGGTGTGTTCCACAATGCACTAGCGGATATACCGTGCTGATATACTGTGCATTATACGGAAATGATGCATGCTGTAAAATGCCCTTTAAGCCAATCAGAAACTAGTATTTAACGATGCCATGGTATAAATCGTGGTTATCACACGACTCCATCAAACCGGGTTATTGTTGTATTTTAGGTAATGCAAAGGGAAACCTGTTTAAATGCATGTTAAAAGCTAGCAACCCATGTGTTGAAATGCTATGGTGAGTGAAATAATTGGTGTATTTCTTTTCAGAGTTTCACTTTTCTGGGTGCCAAGTGCAGTAAGCCAAAATGAAGAACCTCAAGGCAAAATTGAAGAGGAATGAGGTTGGAGAATCTCTCTTACAAAACCATCCAACCATGCACTGATATCTACAATGCACTGAGTCAGATTACATTTAGAGTTTGGAGGTGTATTCATGTGCAGTAAAACTTCTTACTCAAACTTTCTTTGAACCTGGTATTGATTGCTATGTGTGGTGCTAGGCTCTTCTCAGGTGGCTAATTGTGTGTAGGTCCCCGTGCTGACAGACAGTGTGTGTGGGTATCACTGTGCAGCAGGAGAGCAGGCCAATCTGCTTTAACCAGAGCTCTCAGGTAGCCTTTAATTATTCAACTCATACACACTCACACAAGAATCCCTATTTTCCTTCTGTCGTCACCATCTCATTATGCAGGTGGTTTTAATGTGACGTGTGAGAGTGAACATAAAGTAATCAATCCCAAGACAAGAATTCTGTACAAATGCTGTGTATATACTAATGTCTTAAATGTCTACGCAACGGAAGCTGGTTGCGATAGCTTTGTGTGGCTATGCTATAGGTTATAGTACAGTTAGCTCTACTGTAAGCTCTGAGTAGAAATGTAACTCCTGTGTGCCTTGACCTGTTTTAGTGAGAGATCCCCATAGCCAGAGTGATATGACTGCTTTGCTGGGGTGTAGCTGAGAGAGAACAGAGTAAGTTATTAATTCATCAATAAATGACTTACCCTCTCACTGGGAGGGATGCTCAGATTTTCATTTAGAGACTGGGAGAGAGTGAGAGAGAAGGGGGTGGGGGAGGGAGAGAAGGGGGCTCACACACCATATCGAAGAACCCCTTTAGGTTCTAGGTAGAAGTCTTTTGAGTTCCATGTAGAACCCTCTGTGTGGAAAGGGTTCTACATGGAAGCCAAATTAGTTCTACCTGGATCCAAAAGGGTTCTACTTAGAACCAAAAGGGGTTCTTCAAAGGGTTCTCCGAGCTATGGGGACAAACAAATAACCTATTTTGATTTTAGATAGCAACTTTTTTTCTAAGAGTGTAGCTTATCATCCATCTTAATGTTTCTCACAATGTTGGTCACACACACACACACAACACACATAATCACACTATAGGGAATAGGACCAGCCTACTTTACTTGCTATTAATGTTGGTATACCCTGTCCTATTTTCTACTAACTTAACCATTTGATACAACTTTGTACACTGTACAAAACATTAAGACCCCCCCCCACCCTCAGAACAGCCTCAATTTGTTGGGGCATGGACTCTTCAAGATGTTGAAAGCATTCCACAGGGATAATGGCCCATCTTGACTACAATGCTTCCCACAGTTGTGTCAAGTTGACTGGATGTCCTTTGGGTCATGGACCATTCTTGCTACACACAGGAAACTGTTGAGCGTGAAAAACCCAGCCGCGTTGTAGTTGTTGACACACCGGTGTGCCTGGCACCTACTACCATACCCCGTTCAAAGACACTTAAACCTTTTGTCTTGCCCATTCACCCTCTGAATGGTACATATTCACAATCCATGTCTCAATTGTCACAAGGCTTAAAAATCAGTCTTTAGCCTGTCTCCTCCCCTTCATCTACATTGATTGTGTTGCTGCCATGCTGTGTTATTGTCTTAGGTTTCTCTTTATGTAGTGTTGTGATGTCTCTTGTCGTGATGTTTGTTTTGTTCTACATTTTTACAGTTGAAATCAGAAGTTTACATACACTTAGATTGGCATCATTAAAACTCGTTTTTCAACCACTCCACAAATTTCTTGTTGACAAACTATAGTTTTGGCAAGTTGGTTAGGACATCTACTTTGTGCATGACACAAGTCATTTTTCCAACAATTGTTTACAGACAGATTATTTCACTGTATCACAATTCCAGTGGGTCAGAAGTTTACATACACTAAGTTGACTGCCTTTAAACAGTTTGGAAAATTCCAGAAAATGATGTCATGGCTTTAGAAGCTTCTGATAGGCCAATTGACATCATTTGAGTCAATTGGAGGTGTACCTGTGGATGTATTTCAAGGCCTACCTTCAAACTCTGTGCCTCTTTGCTTGACATCATGGGAAAATCAAAAGAAATCAGCCAAGACCTCAGAAAAAAAATGGTACACCTCCACAAGTCTGGTTCATCCTTGGGAGCAATTTCCAAATGCCTGAAGGTACCACGTTCATCTGTACAAACAATAGTACGCAGGTATAAACACCATGGGACCACGCAGCCTTCATACCGCTCAGGAAGGACGTTCTGTCTCCTAGAGATAAACGTACTATGGTGCGAAAAGTGCAAATCAATCCCAGAACAACAGCAAATAACCTTGTGAAGATGCTGGAGGAAACGGGTACAAAAGTATCTATATCCACAGTAAAACAAGTCCTATATCGACATAACCTGAAAGGCCGATCAGCAAGGAAGAAGCCACTGCTCCAAAACCGCCATAAAAAAGCCAGACTACGATTTGCAACTGCACATGGGGACATAGATCGTACTTTTTGGAGAAATGTCCTCTGGTCTGATGAAACAAAAATAGAACTGTTTCGCCGTAATGACCATCGTTATGTTTGGAGGAAAAAGGGGGAGGCTTGCAAGCCGAAGAACACCATCCCAACCATGAAGAACGGGGGTGGCAGCATCATGTTGTGGGGGTGCTTTGCTGCAGGAGGGACTGGTGCACTTCACAAACTAGATGGCATCATGAGGATGTAATATGATGTGGATATATTGAAGCAACATCTCAAGACATCAGTCAGGAAGTAAAAGCAAATGGGTCTTCCAAATGGACAATGACCCCAAGTATACTTCCAAAGTTGTGGCAAAATGGCTTAAGGACAATAAAGTCACAGTATTGGAGTGGCCCTCACAAAGCCCTGTAAATGGCTGCGTCCGGGTCAGATGAGAGATTATTCAGGATGTTATTATTCTATCAGAGTGTCCTCTCTGCCCTACCCTGGCACTACCAGCCCTGTACCAGTCAGCTCTGTTCTCCTCTTTCTGCTGAGCCTTCGTCTTCTCCTGGCAGACATACAGTAGTCCAGAGAGAGAGAGCGCGAGAGGGACTGCCTAGCCCAAATAGGACAGCACAGAGAGGGAGAGAGCTGACTGAAACAAATGGACAGACTGTGAGGAGTGGGAAGAGAAGACAGTACTAGGCTGGGGTGTGAAATAAGAAGGGCACAGAAAGAGGGAGGTGGTGTGTGTGTGTGTGAGAGAGAGAGACAGTGCGTGCCAGGTTGAGACTGTAGACCGAGTATGTAGGTCCCTGAGAGCATTAACAGCAGTGCAGGAAGAGGGGAGGGTGTTTTGGCTGAGAGCAAAGCACTGCATATGGATAACTACATTGCTGTGAGACTCAGAGGGCTAGAGCAGTGGTCTTCTGTTTGTACAGGGATGTATAGACTTCATGTTTATGTAGCATCATCATGACTCTCCTGTCATACATTTCTTCTGTTCTGGATTGTGCAAGTGGGTTATTGGTTGTCTGTGTAGTTATACTGTGTATTTATGCTTTGTCAGTTAGTGCTAAGTTGGTGTGCAACTCTGACGTTGTGTTTGAGGCTTGTGGGTAGTTGAGTAGTGTATGTTTGTGTGTGTCAGTATTTTGGTCAGACAGTGGACAGCTCTTTGGCTCTATGGATCGTCAGCTCTGAGCCTGATGAAGCGTTATTTCTGTCCTTGTTTCATCTTACTGGTGGTAGGTATCCCTCTCTGTTTGACCTGAGCTGTCTTTTCATTGTTCTTTCTCTCAAAGGGTTACTTTCTCTGGAAAAAACAGTTGAAAGTGATTTTGTGCACTGTGTGTAATGTTACCATAAAAGCAAGCAGATGGTACTGTATGTCTGTCTTCATTTCACTTCGATGAGATACGCAGTATTAGATTTAGTAGTGTCTCATCTAGACCGACTGTATGGTTAGTCATCACTCAGACCTTTATACAGTGTGTAATCAGATAGGGAGGGGGTCAGGGTCTACTCTGTATAGTACACTATGTACAGTAATTTGGTTAGCTCTGATCAGCCCCAGGTTGTGACTGGGTTATGATCCGTCTGTCCCTGTCCCCTCAGAGCCAGGACTGGAGTAAGAGTGATGAGAGACTACTGCAGGCTGTAGGGCAGAACCAACCTGACAAAGTAGCTGCTCTGATCGTGAAGAAGGGACTCTGCCCCACCAAATTGGATGCAGAGGGGAAGTCAGCGTAAGTACCAAACACTTAGGGCCAGTTTCCCTGACACAGGTTAAGCCTAGTCTTGGACTAAGAAGTACTTTCAATGGAGAATCGTTATTGAACTTGCTTGTTAGTCTTGGACTAGGTTTAAATGTGTCCACGAAACGTCCCTTTATGTCCAAACTGTCAGTGAGAGAGGGTAAAGAGTTTCAATATTTTCTACTTTCTTTGTTGTCATTATTAATGTTGATGATCTTCTTGTTGGTTATATTCATAACCAGTGTTATTCTCTTCCTGGTAGGTTCCCCCTCTGTGTGTCTCAGGGTCATCTGGACTGTCTGGAGGTCATCCTGGCTCACGGGCCAGACATTAACGTGACAGATGGCTCAGGTGAGACGACAGTCTCATTCAGTGAACATGTTTAGTGTCACTGATTGCCAAGGTGATGCTTTGTGGCTACAATTGGTCAGAACAACATATTCAAAGTTTATTATCTCAATTATAACATGCTCTCTCGCAATTTGTTTTTGTTAACTCATTCATTCCCTCTCTCGCTTGGTGATGGCCTTATCAACTTCAAGGCTTCAGTGCCATTCACCTAGCAGCCAAGAACGGTCAGCCTGAGTGCCTGAAGAGACTATTACAGGTACAGCAGACAGACATAGTTAACATTACTATGATACATGGAAAAAAAGGTATGCAGTTATCATACATTTTTGGTGAATACGTCTCATACTCCCACAGGAGAGATTGCCTGTAGAAACCACAGACAGCTTTGGTCAGAAAGCGTGATTGATTAGAGGACCATCTGTGTAACACTGTAAACAACCCAACCTTTTAATACCTTCCATTTGTCTGCCTATGGTGTCTGCCTATGGTGTCTGCCTATGGTGTCTAGCTATGGTGTCTGCCCATCTTCCTGCAGCTGTGAGCGGCTGCTTGTCCTGCACCGAGACTCTGTGTGACTTTAAGGCCAGTCTGGATGCCCAGGATGGGGTAAGTGGCGTAGGCTTCAGACTTCCTCTGTACAGCAACAATCACCAAGCCAGGTCCTGGAGAACTACAGGGTGTGCAGGGTTTTGTTACAGCCAAGCACTAAAATGTGTTTCAATCAACCATGTTAAGCCATTGTGGTTTTGTCTATCTCAGGATTGGGTGAGCCCGCTGATCCTAGGAGCCCAGATGAGCAGAGTGGAGCTGTGTGCTTTCCTGTTGGACAGAGGGGCCAACCCCAACATACAGGACAACCGGTACAGGTAATTCAACATTAGAGTGACTTATGCAAGACAAACTGTGAACACAACTGAAAGGTCAAGTTCACATTGTTTTTGTAAAGACCTGTTAGGTGTCCAGACAATGTTTTTGCGATTTCACTTGGTTTTGAGAAACTTACCCCACAGGCAATATACTTCCTCATGCTCCTTCTGCTGTTGCAGCGGCAGAGAAACATGAACAAAGGCTCCATAAACCCAATACATTTCCGTAGTCGAACGTGAACGGGTTTTCTCGTTCCCATTGTGGTGAAACGGGAAAGAACGTACACGGAAATGTATCGCTCGAGTCCAACAAAATGGAATATAATGTTGCGGATAGAGTTTGGAATGACAAAATGTCATATGCCATTTCTAAAAGGATGTATTTGGGTGTTTTTGGAGCCTATGTTCAGGTTTGATCTCTGCCCCTGAAACTGTAGAACGAGCATGAGGAAGTCTATCACTGCTGGGGTAAGTTTCTCGAAACCAAATGAAATTGCAAAAAAGGGTCTGGACACATACCATTTGCATCAAACATAGAGATTTGATGAAAAAGTATGTCCTGGTTTTTGTGGTGTAGGGCAGCCCTGATGCTGGCCTGTGACAGTGCAGAGACAGTGGAGGTGTTGGTAAGGGGGTGCTAACCCACAGCTGGCCGACGCCTTCGGACACGACGCAGCCCACTACGACATAACCGCCGGCAACCAGCGCATCGCACAGCTTCTGCAGAACTGTCTTCCAGGTAACCCACGGTAACCTCTTGATGTCTCACCTGCTGACTGAAGCAGGGTTGGGCTCAATTCCTTTTAAATTCAGATTTTTGTTGAGTTGGAACTTCAATCCATTTCTTGACTGAACTGACTTTAAATTAAATTGAGCAAAACCTTGCTCTGCTACCCTTTAGGCCCAGTCTGGGGCTCTATTCTGGGCCCTGGTAGAATGGTGGATATAATTATAATTGATAGAACAGACCAATTTCAAATGTTCAATTAATTAGCATTGGCAACTACTACAACACTTTGTATGCTATTTAATGTACTGTACCAGAATCCATGGATCATAATCCTTTCTATCAGTGGTAATTCTATGGCCCTACTCTGGTCCCCCAGGAAATGGCTGTAATGTGAGGAAGTGGATGAAGTAAAGGGGACAGCTGGGGGTAATTGTAAAAGCCTGAAACCGAGAGGCTTGCTGCACTTTTATCTTCAAACAAAGGCTTGGTGATTTACAAAAAACAGATGTGTGCTTCGTTTGAAATGGAGATGAATGGAAGCAGAGCAGTGCCTGAAATATCTCTGATGTATCTGTGATATATGAGGACTCATGTGTCTTACAGTGCTACGTTATACAGGAGGATTTTTATGGGCCGGTATGCTTCTTAGCTATAACTACAGTGTGTATGTGCATGTGTGTGCATGTATTGAATCTCAATGGACCAGAGGTTAAAAAGATTTGCCATTTGTCTCTCCCAATGCATACATAGCCACTGAGGACAATGGCGAGGAGGCAACTGACCACTCAGCTTTTCATTTTCACTCACTACACATTCAGTACATGTGAAAACATAACACAACTATTTCTAGATTGTATGTAATAGAATTTACAACATAAGAAGGAATACCAACTTATTATCCCATTTTCAATCTACAACAACATCTTTTGAACAACAACAGCTGAAGTAACATCACACATTAAAAGCTATTTTCACAATGTTTTGGGCTACAGTACTGCCTGGCTTTGCTTTTGTCCTTGCTGCTATTTCTCTCCTGTTCCCCTGTTCCTTCTGCTTGTCTGTGTCTCCAGAGGCAGCCCCCACCTCCCCCTCCTCTGCCAGGGGGGACCACCCCCTGCAAGAGGAAAGCCCCTCCTCCACCTCGCTCCCCTCCCCAGGTACGAGGCCAACTCCAGAGATGGATGGCACCGTTTTTATAAAATACTTTATATATGATTCTTACTAACTCTAACTTATGCTAGGCTGTGATGATCATAATCATACTAACTTTAATAACAATGTTCTCCACCCCTACCTTCTCCTGCCCCCCAGAGCTCTCCTCCCCCTGCCTCTCCCTCAGCTCAGTCTCTAGAGACACGGCACTCTAATCAGGCCAACCTCGTGAGTTACTTCCCCTGCCACGGTATACTGTATGCATAGCACCTAAGCATACAGGAGATAAAATAGGCTTATATTTATGGTATACAACTCAACACCACTCAATTCAAAGGATTCATCTTTAGATATCAATTTTGAAGAGCACTATTCATGACTAAAGTAACAGACAATACATAGTGAATCACTATCTACTGCATTAAATTTGAGACTGCTAATGAGTATGGTGCTGCTGTTTGACTGTGATACCACTGATATGCATTTACTTGTGTGTGTCCGTGAGATGGAGAATGAGGTTTTTGAGGAGATCCGAAGGCTGTGTCTGGAAAGGGGGCGTCTGCTCCAGAAGATTAAAGGTCTGGAGCAGCAGCAGAACAGCGCACCCACTGCCTTGGAGGAGGTACTGCATGCACGGTTCATTTCCCAGCCTGAGATCAAGCTCAAACCCACATTCCTTGGAAACTTCTCATATATCTGAAAGGATGTTAGAAATCTGGTAATAGCTGTGCACTCACTGTCTCCCTGTGCTAGCTGACCCAGCTGAGAGAATGTCTGGAACAGGCGGAGGCAGAGCGGGACAGGCTACAGACTGAGCTGGAGGAGCTGAAGGCAGGTCAGGTGATCGGAGCCAGTGACTCAGATGATGACATACTGGACTTCCTAGGTGTGTGTGGGGGGAGAGAGGGAATGCTGCTGGCAAATTGTTACAGATGCCGTATCTTAATTTTTGTCCCAGTTTCTTACAGCAGAAAAAATAATCCTGCAGCAACAGGAAATGTGAATTATTACGTATGTGGATTATAATGAATGGACATTGTTTGTAGGGCTTAATACATTCTTTGTTTGTGCAAATCGTGTCTGAAATAAGGAGGAAATTACAAACTTTGGAAGCCTTTTTAAACCCCAAATACACTACAAGCTTGCATTTCCTGCAACAACAGGATGATCAGATTAAGATACGGCATTTGTATATTTGTTAAATGGACCAAATAATGGATGGATGTATGGACTAGGTTGTAGAACCCTAATGAGTCATACATCATAAGTAGATGATGAATTTCACTCAAATTCTACTGCCATGGTAATGGCTGATGTTTTGCAATATGTTTGACGAAATATGACATTGATTTACCCCGTATATCTTGAAGGTGTTGAGAAACTGCTCTCCAGGCGGTCCAGAGAGTCTCCCTCTGCTCTGGACGAGGAGGAGGCAAACTCCCCAAACTCCACCTCTCCTGGTCCTGCAGACCCACACTGTGGCTGAGCTATGCAGACAGGTGGATGAGCTGACCTCACAGAACCAGGAGCTGGTCCTCAAAGTGCAGGTAAGAACACACACACACACACACACACATACACGCCATCAGCTGATTGATTGATAAAATGGGGTTATCAAAAGGTCATCCAGACCAGAGAAGTCCCAGTCAGCAGATGATGATGGACTGGTTCAAGGATGGCTGAACAGCGTCAGATTGGACCGTTTGTCATATCACCACTTTATAGGTCTATGATGAAGCAGTACCTAGGTATAAATAGAATAATAGCATCACACAGAGACTTGGTGCAGGCTTTCTTCACTAACTGGGTCATGGTCTGTACAAGTAGACAGAATTAGGACAAAGGGTTACAGCCAATGTGTAGTGAATAGTATAGTGAACAAAAATATGAAGGCAACATGCAACAATTTCAACGATTTTACTTAGCTACAGCTCATATAAGGAAATCAGTCAATTCAAATAAATTCATTAGGCCCTAATCTATGGATTTCACATGACTGAGCAGAGGCGCAGCCATTGGCCCACCCTCTGGCGAGCCAGGCCCAGCCAATCAGAATTTGTTTTTCCCTACAAAAGAGCTTGATTACGGACAGAAATACTCCTCAGTTTCATCAGCTGTCTCGGTGGCTGGTCTCAGACGATCCCGCAGGTGAAGAAGCCGGATGTGGAGGTCCTGGGCTGGCATGGTTAAACGTGGTCTGCGGTTGTGAGGCCCGTTGGACGTATTGCCAAATTCTATCAGCATATCGATTGTGCTACCAGGGCTGGTAAAAACCTGGATCATTGTTATTCTAACTTCCGCGACGCATATAAGGCCCTCCCCCGCCCTCCTTTTGGAAAAGCTGACCACGACTCCATTTTGTTGCTCCCAGCCTATAGACAGAGACTAAAACAGGAAGCTCCCGCGCTCAGGTCTGTTCAACGCTGGTCCGACCAATCTGATTCCACGCTTCAAGCTATCACGTGGATTGGGATATGTTCCACATTGCGTCAAACAACAACATTGATGAATACACTGATTCTGTGTGCGAGTTTATTAGCAAGTGCATCGGCGATGTCGTACCCACAGCAACTATTAAAACATTCCCAAACCAGAAACCGTGGATTGATGGCAGCATTCGCGCGAAACTGAAAGCGCGAACCACTGCTTTTAGCCAGGGCAAGGTGACCGGAAACATGACCGAATACAAACAGTGTAGCTATTCCCTCCGCAAGGCAATCAAACAAGCTAAGCTTCAGTATAGAGACAAAGTAGAGTCGCAATTCAACGGCTCATGAATTACAAAAAGAAAACCAGCCCCGTCGCGGACCAGGATGTCTTGCTCCCAGACAGACTAAACAACTTCTTTGCTCGCTTTGAGGACAATACAGTGCCACTGACACGGCCCGCTACCAAAACCTGTGGACTCTCCTTCACTGCAGCCGACGTAAGTAAAACATTTAAACGTGTTAACCCTCGCAAGGCTGCAGGCCCAGACGGCATCCCCAGCCGCATCCTCAGAGCATGCGCAGACCAGCTGGCTGGTGTGTTTACGAACATATTCAATCAATCCTTATCCCAGTCTGCTGTTGCCACATGCTTCAAGAGGGCCACCATTGTTCCTGTTCCCAAGAAAGCTAAGGTAACTGAGCTAAACGACTCACTTCCGTCATCATGAAGTGCTTTGAGAGACTAGTCAAGGACCATGTCACCTGCACCCTACCTGACACACTAGACCTACTCCAATTTGCTTACCGCCCAAATAGGTCAACAGACGAAGCAATCGCAACCACACTGCGCACTGCCCTAACCCATCTGGACAAGAGGAATACCTATGTGAGAATGCTGTTCATCCACTACAGCTCAGCATTTAACACCATAGTACCCTCCAAACTCGTCATCAAGCTGCCTGGACCCTGGGTCTCGACCCCGCCCTGTACAACTGGGTACTGGACTTCCTGACGGGCCGCCCCCAGGTGGTGAGGGTAGGTAACAACATCTCCACCCCGCTGATCCTCAACACTGGGGCTCCACAAGGATGCGTTCTAAGCCCTCTCCTGTACTCCCTGTTCACCCACGACTGCGTGACCATGCACGCCTCCAACTCAATCATCAAGTTTGCAGACGACACAACAGTGGTAGGCTTGATTACCAACAACGACGAGACGGACTACAGGGAGAAGGTGAGGACCCTCGGAGTGTGGTGTCAGGAAAATAACCTCACACTCAACGTCAACAAAACAAAGAAGATGATCGTGGACTTCAGAAAACAGCAGAGGGAGCACCCCCCTATCCACATCGACGGGACAGTAGTGAAGAGGGTAGTAAGTTTTAAGTTCCTCGGCGTACACATCATGGACATACTGAATTGGTCCACCCACACAGACAGCGTGGTGAAGAAGGCGCAGCAGCACCTCAGGAGGCTGAAGATAATTGACTTGTAACCAAAAGCGCACACAAACTTTTACAGATGCACAATCGAGAGCATCTTGTCAGGCTGTATCACCGCCTGGTACGGCAACTGCTCCGCCCACAACCGTAAGGCTCTCCAGAGGGTAGTGAGGTCTGCACAACGAATCACTGGTGGCAAACTACCTGCCCTCCAGGACACCTACACCACCCGATGTCACAGGAAGGCCATAAAGATCATCAAGGACAACAACCACCCGAGCCACTGCATGTTCACCCCGCTATCATCCAGAAGGCGAGGTCACTACAGGTGCATCAAAGCAGGGATCGAGAGACTGAAAAACAGCTTCTATCTCAAGGCCATCAGACTGTTAAACAGCCACCACTAACATTGAGTGGCTGCTGTCAACATACTGACTCAACTCCAGCCACTTTAATAATGGAAAAAGTTATGTAATACATGTATCACTAGCCACTTTAAACAATGCCACTTAATATAATGTTTACATACCCTACAATACTCATATGTATATAATGTACTCTATACCATCTACTGCATCTTGCCTATGCCGTTCTGTACCATCACTCATTCAAATATTTTTATGTACACATTCTTCATCCCTTTACACTTGTGTGTATAAGGCAGTTGTTGTGAAATTGTTAGGTTAGATTACTCGTTGGTTATTACTGCATTGTCGGGAAACTAGAAGAACAAGCATTTCGCTACACTGTCATTAACATCTGCTAACCATGTGTATGAGACAAATAAAATTGTATTTTATTTTATTGTAATTGGAGATTCTAACACAATATGCCAACCATAGGTAAGCCTCTCACTTCACTTCAGTTCTGATGTTTATTTTTTTTCACCTCCAGTTGTGAGGAGACTGTGGAGGGAGGAGGAGAGGGAGAGACGGGGGCAGAGGAGAAGGAGGGGACAGAGGGGAAGGGGAAGGAGGGGACTGAGGATGAGAGCAGTGATGAGCTGAGGGAGAGGCTGTGTGGCAAGGAGGAGCAGCTGGCCCACTCCCAGTCTGAGCTGGAGAGGCAGCTGGCCCACTCCCAGTCTGAGCTGGAGGAGCTGAGAGAACAGGTGCACCTGGAGGTATATTCTGGGGAACAGGCAGGGGGAATGGGGGGTGAGAGAGAGACCCCCAGGGGCAGCGGCGAGGTGGTGATCCTGGAGACGCAGCAGCTGAGAGAGAGAGGGTGAGGGAGCTGGAGGAGGCGCAGAAAGAGAGAGGGTGAGGGAGCTGGAGGAGGCGCTGAAAGACAGAGGGGGACAAGGAGAGGGACAGAGGGAGGAAGCGGGCTTGAGGGAGGGAGAGGGGGAGGGACAGAGGGAGGGAGAGGGGGAGGGACAGAGGGAGGTAGAGGGGGAGGGACAGAGGGAGGGAGAGCGCAATGACAGTCAAACAGCTGAGAAAGAAAGTTGAGGAACTACAGGCGGCCCTGGAAAAGAAAGGGACAGAAACAGAGTTTGAAAAGGAGGACGGAGGAGGGGAGAGTGAGAGGGTGAGGAGCCTCAGGGAGAGGGTGAGCGAACTGGAGGCCACCCCGGCGGAGAGCAAAGAGTCAGGGAGAGCTGGGGGAAAGAGAGAGAGAGTGGTAGAGCCAGACGGAGAGGTGTTGCGTAGGCTCCAGGGCCGTGTGGTGGAGCTGGAGGGGAAGCTGAGGGACTGTGTTCCCCGTTCGGAGATGGACGAGGTGCAGGTGACCCTGGTCTGCAGTGTGAGCAGCTGGCCAGGGAGAGATCCGAGGCCAGCCTGAGACTGAACGAGGCCCAACTGGAGCTGGAGAGACTACGGCCAACTAGCCCCACACACTGTCAGGGAGATGAGGAAGAGAGGTCGGAAGGGTCAGAGCCCTCCATCACATCAGGTATGTTTTTCCCTGGTGTCAACCTGGTGTCCTGTTACTAATCAGGTTTCCATCAAACCATTTCATGCAGATGAATTATCTGATGCATGAAAAAAGTAATGACCGAGCTGTTGGAAACAGGAAATGCCGGAACAATTTCATAATTGTCTGCAGACAATTTGTTTGTTCGACATTGTGGGTTCTTTTTATGTCTGTAAAATTGATTATGCAAAAAACATCGGAGGAAAAGCCTTTATGCATAAATATTGAGATAATAACCATCATATCGAAATAAACTTGGAGTCACGCAATGATATGTTGTGACTCGGTTTATTGCAGTTTATTAGGCTACAGATGAAATGACCCCCCCAAAATGATCTTGCTTTTATCCATAATAATCTCATCATGTAGACTAGCCTACCAGCTCTGTATCTGCAAGCTGTTGGCTAGAGCACTTGTTCCAAGACCAGAGTGGGCACGTTTGCCATTTAAGGTTTTTGTGGAAAAAAACCTTGGTAGAGTTGAAAATGCGATGGAATCCCATTTAACTTTAACCGCAAAAGTTAGTTTCATGTGCACTACTTTATCATGCACAGCCGGTTTTCTGCAGCAAGTCAGTATGATGAAAACACATCTCTGTTGGGAAATATTTGCATGAAATCTGTCGCCAATTGGATGGAAACCTAGCTACTCTGCTATTATAATGTTCTCTGTCACTTATCAAAAAATGTTGCTCTCTTTGGGGCATAAGGACAAATGATTTTACTGTAGTTAATTACGGTGGTAAGCTGTAAATAACTAGTTTATAACCATTCATTTGCTTTTATGTCTCATTTGCTTTCACTTCCAACTGGGCACACACTGGTTAAATCAACATTGTTTCCACATTATTTCGAAGAAATTACATTGAACCAATGTGGAATAGATGTTGAATTAACAACTGACCCCAGTGGGTTCTGTCCAATCAGAGCTCTTTCTTAGTTTTGCGTGGTGATACTTCTCGCCAATAAGAACACTCTCTACTTCTGTGATATTTCTTCTCTAATATCAGAGTGCTCCCTGAGACGGGTGAGGGAGGAACTGGAGGTGGCTAGGCAGGAAGCAGCTCAGGCTCCGGACTGTCTGTGGTTGGTCTCAGGACACCCACCACCTGAGACATGCAGTACCCTTGTCCCAACACAGAGGTGCTGACGGCTCTGTCGGGGCAGCTGGCCCAGACAGCCCAGGAACTGCAGGCGGAGAGGGCTTAGCGATGCCACGCCCAGACAGAGACGGCCAGGCTGGAGGCCCAACTACAGGACCTTATACCCTGGGAGGAGCATGACAAAGTTAAGGTTAGCTTCAAATGGTATTCTAGCAAATGGCAACAATGAGCTGTTAGACTCAAATCATACTACGTTGAGGTCCTAGGTGAATGGACATTAGGCTTTTTTATTTAAAAATCTACAAATTGTAGATAAAAATCAAGGGGTTGTGCAATCAATATAATTTGGCACTAATAACAACCCCTCTGTCATCATGTATGACCCACAATCAATTACTGTAGCCTACAGTAAAAGTACTACGAAAGCACCCTCACGTTGTGTTTGTTGTCCCTGCTGTGTGTCAGGCGGAGCTGCAGCGCTCCCTGCAGGCCAGTGAGAACAGTGCGGTGGAGGCCAAGGAGGCTTTGAGTGTGAAGGAGACAGAGCTGAGAGACCTGAGGTCCCAGAAGGCTGTGGAACAGGGCCTGGTGTCCAAGGAGGACCACGAGTCCCAGCGCCTCTCACTGCAGACCGAGATCAACGCATTCACCGCCCAATTCAACAACCTCACACGCAAACACAAGAAGACTTGCACCGAGGTGTGTGTTGTATTTGTTCCTGTTCACCAAAATACAGAGAATTTTAACAAAGTTAGAGACTGAAACCTTAACTCAAGAGTTAACCATAAGCCACATGTTACTGACTACACATTGGACTGATGTGCACCAGGCCTTCCTTTCTCCTAGCATTAGTTATGTGTGTGTTCTATACAGTATCTCCTTGCCGCCTTTCCTTTCATGGCCATCGACGTGCTCTCCCTCCTCCCCTTGTCTTTATCTCTCCTCACTCCCCCCTCTCTCCCCTCTCTCCCCTGACTCCCTCCCAACAGGTGTTCCAGGTGCAGCGTGAGGCTCTGTTTAATAAGAGTGAGTGTCAGGTGGCCGAGGCTCCGCTGGCCACGGCGCAGCAACAGCTGGCTGACCTGCAGGCCCAGTCCAGCCACGTCCAGGAGCTCCACAAAGACATCCAGGACTCCCGGGCCCTGGTCAACGAGAAGGACCGCAAGGTAAGACTGAGACACAAATGATAGAAGTAAAATTTTGCGACAATGTCCTTTATTCAAAATCGACCCCTAGCCCCTCCCCCTTCGCCTGGCTACCTATCCACATCACTCTGGTCAAACACCACACCAACTAACATTTATTCTACACGAGGAGTCTGGATTTGATCTCCTCCCTGACGACTTTTCAAATGTGAACACATTCAAACCATTCTGATTGGTCCTAAAAACCGATGGGTTGGGCCAGAGGCTGAACACACGTGGGAAAGCGGCGTTTCGGAAATAGTAATAGGCTTTGATACTCTGATTGGTTACAGACGATCCAATCGCTGATGACTTGTTTTGTACAACGCCCCTCACTTTTACGTCAGCAGAAGCAGCTTCTACAGTTGCGGTCACAGACTGAATGTACAGTGCATTCGGAAAGCATTCAGACCCCTTGACTTTTTCCACATTTTGTTATGTTACAGCCTTATTCTAAAATGTCTAAAATGTTTTCCCCTCATCAAACTACACACAATAACCCATAATGACAAAGCAAAAACAGGTTTTTAGACATTTATGCACATTTATAAAACATAAAAACTGAAACATGACATTTACATAAGTATTTAGACCCTTTACTCAGTACTTTGTTAAAGCACCTTTGGCAGTGATTTGAGTCTTCTTGGGTATGACTCTACAAGGTTGGCACACCTGTATTTGGGGAGTTTCTCCAATTATTCTCTGCCGATCCTTTCCAGCTCTGTCAGGTTGGATGGGGAGCATCGCTGCACAGCTATTTTCAGGTCTCTAGAGATGTTTGATCGGGTTCAAGTCCAGGCTCTGGCTGGGCCACTCAAGAACATTCAGAGACTTGTCCCGAAGCCACTCCTGTGTTGTCTTGGCTGCCCCAATCTGAGGTCCTGAGCGCTCTGGAACAGATTTTCATCATGTACTTTGCTCCATTCATCTTTTCCTCAAACCTGACTAGTCTCCCAGTCCCTGCTACTGAAAAACATCCCCATAGCATGATGCTGCCACCACCATGCTTCACCGCAGGGAAGGTGCTATGTTTCCTCCAGACGTGATGCTTGTCATTCAGGCCAAAGAGTTCAATCTTGGTTTCATCAGACCTGAGAATCTTGTTTCTCATGGTCTGAGAGTCTTTAGGTGCCTTTTGGCAAACTCCAAGCGGGCTGTCATGTGTCTTTTACTGAGGAGTGGCTTCAGTCTGGCCACTCTACCATAAAGGCCTGATTGGGGGAGTGCTGCAGAGAAGGCTGTCTTTCTGGAAGTTTCTCCTGTCTCCCCAGAGGAACTCTGGAGCTCTGTTAGAGTGAACATCGGGTTCTTGGTCACCTCCCTGACCAAGGCTCTTCTCCCCCGATGGCGCAGTTTGGCCTTGGCGGCCAGCTCTAGGAATAGTCTTGGTGGTTCCAAACTTCTTCCATTTAAGAATAATGGAGGCAACTGTGTTCTTGGGGATCTTCAATGCTGCTGAAATGTTTTGCTACCCTTCCACAGATCTGTGCCTCAACAAAATTCTGTCTGAGCTCTACGGACAATTCCTTCAACCTCACGGCTTGGCTTTTGCTCTGACATGCACTGTCAACTGTGGGACCTTATGTAGATAGGTGTGTGCCTTTCTAAATCATGTCCAATCAATTGAATTTACCACAGGTGGACTTCAATCAAGTTGTAGAAACATCTCAAGGATGATCAATGGAAACAGGATGCTCCTGAGCTCAATTTCAAGTCACATAGCAAAGGGTCTGAATACTTATGTAAATAAAGTATTTCTGTTTTTTATATATATAAATATGCAAACATTTCTAAAAACCTTTTCGCTTTGTCATTATGGAGTACTGTAGATTGATGAGGGGAAAAAATAATCGACTCCATTTTAGAATAAGGATGTAATGTAACAGAATGTGGAAAAGGTCAAAGGGTCTGAATACTTTCCAAATGCCTTGCATGTAGCGATAGAGCAGCGGAATTACATTCAGTTTGAGTCGTCAGCCAACCTATCCCCTGGCACTTCTTCCAGAACATAGGGGTTAGGTTCCTTGCCCTCTGGGAAGCTGGGTGCCATATTACTATACACTCCTTTATATCTACACATAGTGCCAAAGGGTGAGGGCATGAGTGTGATTTAGAACTGAGAAAATGACCTTGGGAAATGAAGGGATCTATGTTCTCCCTTCCACCCTTGTTGTGTGTAGATAATTGAGCTGTCTAAGGAAGTGTTCCGTCTGAAAGAGGCTGTGGTGTCTTTTATACTGATAACAAGTTCAAACAGGTGCCATTAATACAGGTAACGAGTGGAAGACAGACGAGCCTCTTAAAGAAGAAGTTACAGGTCTGTGAGAGCCAGAAATCTTGCTTGTTTGTAGGTGACCAAATACTTATTTTCCACCATAATTTGCAAATAAATTAATTAAAAATCCTACAATATGATTTTCTGGATTTTTTTTCTAATTTTGTCTGTCATAGTTGAAGTGTACCTATCATGAAAATTACAGGCCTCTCATCTTTTTAAGAGGGAGAACTTGCACAATTGGTGGCTGACTAAATACTTTTTTTCCCCACTGTATATATATATACTTTTAGCTTTCATTTGACATACTTCTAGGAACTTCACATGTTGGTGCTCATGGGTCCTTTAAATGGAAAAGACCAGTCTTCATTGGGGGCTGCCATGTGCTCAAATAATGCCTGACAGCTGGACTTTTCATGAAGCCGCTCCATACAGTATTTACATCTCACTTTAAAATATCATCCAACAGTCCTAATCAATCCAGACAGAGGGAGAGTTTTTATTTATTTACGACAGATTTTTACCTTGTCAGCTCAGGGATTCAATCTTGCAACCTTTCGGTTTCTAGTCCAACGCTCTAACCATTACGTTACTTGCCGCCCCGAATGATGTGGATTGGTATATGGCCAATATTTCAAGGCTAAGGGCTGTATCCAGGTACTCCGTATTGTGTCTTGCCTAAGAACAGCCCTTAGCCGTGGTACATTGGCCATATACCACACCCCCTCGGGCCTTATCGCTTCATTATTTACTAGGAGGACAGCTGGATTCAACACAAACCCAATACATTTGAATAACCTTAATTTTGACACATTTTATTGAAAAAAAATGTATTTAGTTCAAAGAAGAGTAGATACAAGAAAGGCCTGATAAAGCAAAGGGGTCATTTGGAAAAGTTGCATACTGTAAAGTACACTAACGTCACAGAAAGCCATGTCCTCTGTCTCCCTGTGCCTGGACTGGGACAAAGACACAGCAAATACCAGGACATCCCCTATCTATTGATAAAACATGTTGCCATTAACAACACAGGATGGTGATCAAATCAGTAAGGGCCTATGCTCATGAAGATTATTGATTGGAGGACTGGTAGAATAGGAAGCAAACAAGAGGACAGCCAATCAGAACACACTATGGGATGTTCTACAGTATTTACACCCCCCCCCCTCTCCCTTACATCAGCAGCTTATAGAAAGTTTCACAATAAAAAGGATGATTTGACTTTCAGTCCACTCCATTCATTGATTAAAGTGTGAT